>NW_027422106.1:0-293607 GCF_037893015.1 Macrotis lagotis
AAGGCAAGGCAACGCAAGCAAGTCTATGGCAAGGTGAAAAAAGGCTAAGGTTCGACAACGCAAGGCTAGGCAATGCACGGCAAGGCAAGGAATGGGTAACGCAAGGCAAGGAACTGTCAGGCGAGGCAAGGCTAAGGCACGACAACGCAAGGCTAGGCAATGCACGGAAGGCAAGCAAAGAGTAACGGAAGGCAAGGAAGGCAAGGGAAAGCAAGGCAAGGCAAGTGTAACGGAAGGAAACGCACGGCAACGGGAAACAAGGCTAAGGCACGACAACGCACGGCTAGGCAATGCACGGCAAGGCAAGGAAAGGGTAACGCAAGGCAAGGCACGGTGAGGCAAGGCAAGGCTAATGCACGACAACGCAAGGCTAGGCAATGCACGGCAAGGCAAGGAAAGGGTAACGCAAAGGAAGGCACGGTCAGACGAGGCAAGGCTAAGGCACGACAACGCAAGGCTAGGCAATGCACGGAAGGCAAGCAAAGAGTAACGGAAGGCAAGGAAGGCAAGGCAAAGCAAGGGAAGGCAAGGGTAACGGAAGGAACGGCACGGCAAGGGGAACCAAGGCTAAGGCACGGCAACGCAGGCTAGGCAATGCACGGGAAGGCAAGGAAAGGGTAACGCAAGGCAAGGCACAGTCAGGCGAGGCAAGGCTAATGCACGACAACGCAAGGCTAGGCAATGCACGGAAGGCAAGCAAAGAGTAACGGAAGGCAAGGAAGGCAAGGGAAATCAAGGCAAGGCAAGGGTAACAGAAGGAACGGCTCGGCAAGGGGAAACAAGGCTAAGGTTCGACAACGCAAGGCTAGGCAATGCACGGCAAGGCAAGGAAAGGGTATCGCAAGGCAAGGAACTGTCAGGCGAGGCAAGGCTAAGGCACGACAACGCAAGGCTAGGCAATGCACGGAAGGCAAGCAAAGAGTAACGCAAGGCAAGCAAGGCAAGGGAAAGCAAGGCAAGGCAAGGGTAACGGAAGGAAACGCACGGCAACGGGACACAAGGCTAAGGCACGACAAAGCACGGCTAGGCAATGCACGGCAAGGCAAGGAAAGGGTAACGCAAGGCAAGGCACGGTGAGGCAAGGCAAGGCTAATGCACGACAACGCAAGGCTAGGCAATGCACGGCAAGGCAAGGAAAGGGTAACGCAAGGGAAGGCACAGTCAGACGAGGCAAGGCTAAGGCACGACAACGCAAGGCTAGGCAATGCACGGAAGGCAAGCAAAGAGTAACGGAAGGCAAGGAAGGCAAGGGAAATCAAGGCAAGGCAAGGGTAACAGAAGGAACGGCTCGGCAAGGGGAAACAAGGCTAAGGCACGGCAACGCAAGGCTAGGCAATGCACGGCTAGGCAAGGAAAGGGTAACGCAAGGCAAGGCACGGTCAGGCAAGGCAAGGCTAATGCACGACAACGCAAGGCTAGGCAGTGCACGGTAAGGCAAGGAAAGAGTAACGGAAGGAAAGGAAGGCAAGGCAAATCCAGGCAAGGCAAGTGTAACAAAAGGCAAGGCACGGCAAGGGGAAACAAGGCTAAGGCACGACAACGCACGGCTAGGCAATGCACGGCAAGGCAAGGAAAGGCTAACTCAAGGCAAGGCACGGTCAGGCGAGGCAAGGCTAAGGCACGACAACGCAAGGCTAGGCAATGCACGGAAGGCAAGCAAAGAGTAACGGAAGGCAAGGAAGGCAAGGCAAAGCAAGGCAAGGCAAGGGTAACGGAAGGAACGGCACGGCAAGGGGAACCAAGGCTAAGGCACGACAACGCAGGACTAGGCAATGCACGGGAAGGCAAGGAAAGGGTAACGTAAGGAAGGCACGGTGAGGCAAGGCAAGGCTAATGCACGACAACGCAAGGCTAGGCAATGCACGGCAAGGCAAGGAAAGGGTAACGCAAGGGAAGGCACTGTCAGGCGAGGGAAGGCTAATACACGACAACGCAAGGCTAGGCAGTGCACGGAAGGCAAGCAAAGAGTAACGGAAGGCAAGGAATGCAAGGCAAAGCAAGGCAACGCAAGCAAGGCTATGGCAAGGTGAAAAAAGGCTAAGGTTCGACAACGCAAGGCTAGGCAATGCACGGCAAGGCAAGGAAAGGGTAACGCAAGGCAAGGAACTGTCAGGCGAGGCAAGGCTAAGGCACGACAACGCAAGGCTGGGCAATGCACGGAAGGCAAGCAAAGAGTAACGGAAGGCAAGCAAGGCAAGGGAAAGCAAGGCAAGGCAAGGGTAACGGAAGGAAACGCACGGCAACGGGAAACAAGGCTAAGGCACGACAAAGCACGGCTAGGCAATGCACGGCAAGGCAAGGAAAGGGTAACGCAAGGCAAGGCACGGTGAGGCAAGGCAAGGCTAATGCACGACAACGCAAGGCTAGGCAATGCACGGCAAGGCAAGGAAAGGGTAACGCAAGGGAAGGCACGGTCAGACGAGGCAAGGCTAAGGCACGACAACGCAAGGCTAGGCAATGCACGGAAGGCAAGCAAAGAGTAACGGAAGGCAAGGAAGGCAAGGCAAAGCAAGGGAAGGCAAGGGTAACGGAAGGAACGACACGGCAAGGGGAACCAAGGCTAAGGCACGACAACGCAGGACTAGGCAATGCACGGGAAGGCAAGGAAAGGGTAACGCAAGGGAAGGCACGGTCAGACGAGGCAAGGCTAAGGCACGACAACGCAAGGCTAGGCAATGCACGGAAGGCAAGCAAAGAGTAACGGAAGGCAAGGAAGGCAAGGCAAAGCAAGGCAAGGCAAGGGTAACGGAAGGAACGGCACGGCAAGGGGAACCAAGGCTAAGGCACGACAACGCAGGACTAGGCAATGCACGGGAAGGCAAGGAAAGGGTAACGTAAGGAAGGCACGGTGAGGCAAGGCAAGGCTAATGCACGACAACGCACGGCTAGGCAATGCACGGCAAGGTAAGGAAAGAGTAACGGAAGGCAAGGAAGGCAAGGCAAAGCATGGCAACGGAAGCCATGCTAAGGCAAGGTGAAACAAGGCTAAGGCACCAGAACGCACGGTTAGGCAATGCACGGCAAGGCAAGGAAGGGGTAACGCAAGGCAAGGCACTGACAGGCGAGGCAAGGCTAAGGCACGACAACGCACGGCTAGGCAATGCACGGCAAGGCAAGGAAAGGGTAACGCAAGGCAAGGCACGGTCAGGCGAGGCAAGGCTAAGGAATGACAACGCAAGGCTTGGCAGTGCACGGCTAGGCAGGGAAAGAGTAACGGAAGGAAAGGAAGGCAAGGCAAAGCAAGGCAAGGCAAGTGTAACAAAAGGCACGGCACGGCAAAGGGAAACAAGGCGAAGGGACGGCAACGCACGGCTAGGCAATGCACGGCCAGGCAAGGAAAGGGTAACGCAAGGCAAGGCACGGTAAGGCAAGGCAAGGCTAATGCACGACAACGCACGGCTAGGCAATGCACGGCAAGGCAAGGAAAGGGTAACGCAAGGCAAGGCACGGTCAGGCGTGGCAAGGCTAAGGAACGACAACGCAAGACTAGACAATGCACGGAAGGCAAGCAAAGAGTAACGGAAGGCAAGGAATGCAAGGCAAAGCAAGGCAAGGCAAGTGTAACAAAAGGCACGGCACGGCAAGGGGAACCAAGGCTAAGGCACGACAACGCAGGACTAGGCAATGCACGGGAAGGCAAGGAAAGGGTAACGTAAGGAAGGCACGGTGAGGCAAGGCAAGGCTAATGCACGACAACGCACGGCTAGGCAATGCACGGCAAGGTAAGGAAAGAGTAACGGAAGGCAAGGAAGGCAAGGCAAAGCATGGCAACGCAAGCCATGCTAAGGCAAGGTGAAACAAGGCTAAGGCACCAGAACGCACGGTTAGGCAATGCACGGCAAGGCAAGGAAGGGGTAACGCAAGGCAAGGCACTGACAGGCGAGGCAAGGCTAAGGCACGACAACGCAAGGCTAGGCAGTGCACGGTAAGGCAAGGAAAGAGTAACGGAAGGAAAGGAAGGCAAGGCAAATCCAGGCAAGGCAAGTGTAACAAAAGGCACGGCACGGCAAGGGGAAACAAGGCTTAGGCACGATAACGCACGGCTAGGCAATGCACGGCAAGGCAAGGAAAGGGCAACGCAAGGCAAGGCACGGTGAGGCAAGGCAAGGCTAATGCACGACAACGCACGGCTAGGCAATGCACGGCAAGGCAAGGAAAGGCTAACGCAAGGCAAGGCACGGTCAGGCGAGGCAAGTCTAAGGCACGACAACGCAAGGCTAGGCAATGCACGGAAGGCAAGCAAAGAGTAACGGAAGGCAAGGAAGGCAAGGGAAAGCAAGGGAAGTCAAGGGTAACAGAAGGAACGGCTCGGCAAGGGGAAACAAGGCTAAGGGACGGCAACGCACGGCTAGGCAATGCACGGTCAGCCAAGGAAAGGGTAACGCAAGGCAAGGCACTGTCAGGCGAGGGAAGGCTAATGCACGACAACGCAAGGCTAGGCAGTGCACGGCTAGGCAGGGAAAGAGAAACGGAAGGAAAGGAAGGCAAGGCAAAGCAAGGCAAGGCAAGTGTAACAAAAGGCACGGCACGGCAAGGTGAAACAAGGCTAAGGCACGAGAACGCACGGTTAGGCAATGCACGGCAAGGCAAGGAAAGGGTAACGCAAGGCAAGGCACTGACAGGCGAGGCAAGGCTAAGGCACGACAACGCACGGCTAGGCAATGCACGGCAAGGCAAGGAAAGGGTAACGCAAGGCAAGGCACGGTCAGGCGAGGCAAGGCTAAGGAATGACAACGCAAGGCTAGGCAATGCACGGAAGGCAAGCAAAGAGTAACGGAAGGCAAGGAATGCAAGGCAAAGCAAGGCAACGCAAGCAAGTCTATGGCAAGGTGAAAAAAGGCTAAGGTTCGACAACGCAAGGCTAGGCAATGCACGGCAAGGCAAGGAATGGGTAACGCAAGGCAAGGAACTGTCAGGCGAGGCAAGGCTAAGGCACGACAACGCAAGGCTGGGCAATGCACGGAAGGCAAGCAAAGAGTAACGGAAGGCAAGCAAGGCAAGGGAAAGCAAGGCAAGGCAAGGGTAACGGAAGGAAACGCACGGCAACGGGAAACAAGGCTAAGGCACGACAACGCACGGCTAGGCAATGCACGGCAAGGCAAGGAAAGGGTAACGCAAGGCAAGGCACGGTGAGGCAAGGCAAGGCTAATGCACGACAACGCAAGGCTAGGCAATGCACGGCAAGGCAAGGAAAGGGTAACGCAAGGGAAGGCACGGTCAGACGAGGCAAGGCTAAGGCACGACAACGCAAGGCTAGGCAATGCACGGAAGGGAAGCAAAGAGTAACGGAAGGCAAGGAAGGCAAGGCAAAGCAAGGGAAGGCAAGGGTAACGGAAGGAACGGCACGGCAAGGGGAACCAAGGCTAAGGCACGACAACGCAGGACTAGGCAATGCACGGGAAGGCAAGGAAAGGGTAACGCAAGGGAAGGCACAGTCAGACGAGGCAAGGCTAAGGCACGACAACGCAAGGCTAGGCAATGCACGGAAGGCAAGCAAAGAGTAACGGAAGGCAAGGAAGGCAAGGGAAATCAAGGCAAGGCAAGGGTAACAGAAGGAACGGCTCGGCAAGGGGAAACAAGGCTAAGGTTCGACAACGCAAGGCTAGGCAATGCACGGCAAGGCAAGGAAAGGGTATCGCAAGGCAAGGAACTGTCAGGCGAGGCAAGGCTAAGGCACGACAACGCAAGGCTAGGCAATGCACGGAAGGCAAGCAAAGAGTAACGCAAGGCAAGCAAGGCAAGGGAAAGCAAGGCAAGGCAAGGGTAACGGAAGGAAACGCACGGCAACGGGACACAAGGCTAAGGCACGACAAAGCACGGCTAGGCAATGCACGGCAAGGCAAGGAAAGGGTAACGCAAGGCAAGGCACGGTGAGGCAAGGCAAGGCTAATGCACGACAACGCAAGGCTAGGCAATGCACGGCAAGGCAAGGAAAGGGTAACGCAAGGGAAGGCACAGTCAGACGAGGCAAGGCTAAGGCACGACAACGCAAGGCTAGGCAATGCACGGAAGGCAAGCAAAGAGTAACGGACGGCAAGGAAGGCAAGGGAAATCAAGGCAAGGCAAGGGTAACAGAAGGAACGGCTCGGCAAGGGGAAACAAGGCTAAGGCACGACAACGCAAGGCTAGGCAATGCACGGCTAGGCAAGGAAAGGGTAACGCAAGGCAAGGCACGGTCAGGCAAGGCAAGGCTAATGCACGACAACGCAAGGCTAGGCAGTGCACGGTAAGGCAAGGAAAGAGTAACGGAAGGAAAGGAAGGCAAGGCAAATCCACGCAAGGCAAGTGTAACAAAAGGCAAGGCACGGCAAGGGGAAACAAGGCTAAGGCACGACAACGCACGGCTAGGCAATGCACGGCAAGGCAAGTTAAGGCTAACTCAAGGCAAGGCACGGTCAGGCGAGGCAAGGCTAAGGCACGACAACGCAAGGCTAGGCAATGCACGGAAGGCAAGCAAAGAGTAACAGAAGGCAAGGAAGGCAAGGCAAAGCAAGGCAAGGCAAGGGTAACGGAAGGAACGGCACGGCAAGGGGAACCAAGGCTAAGGCACGACAACGCAGGACTAGGCAATGCACGGGAAGGCAAGGAAAGGGTAACGTAAGGAAGGCACGGTGAGGCAAGGCAAGGCTAATGCACGACAACGCAAGGCTAGGCAATGCACGGCAAGGCAAGGAAAGGGTAACGCAAGGGAAGGCACTGTCAGGCGAGGGAAGGCTAATACACGACAACGCAAGGCTAGGCAGTGCACGGAAGGCAAGCAAAGAGTAACGGAAGGCAAGGAATGCAAGGCAAAGCAAGGCAACGCAAGCAAGGCTATGGCAAGGTGAAAAAAGGCTAAGGTTCGACAACGCAAGGCTAGGCAATGCACGGCAAGGCAAGGAATGGGTAACGCAAGGCAAGGAACTGTCAGGCGAGGCAAGGCTAAGGCACGACAACGCAAGGCTGGGCAATGCACGGAAGGCAAGCAAAGAGTAACGGAAGGCAAGCAAGGCAAGGGAAAGCAAGGCAAGGCAAGGGTAACGGAAGGAAACGCACGGCAACGGGAAACAAGGCTAAGGCACGACAAAGCACGGCTAGGCAATGCACGGCAAGGCAAGGAAAGGGTAACGCAAGGCAAGGCACGGTGAGGCAAGGCAAGGCTAATGCACGACAACGCAAGGCTAGGCAATGCACGGCAAGGCAAGGAAAGGGTAACGCAAGGGAAGGCACGGTCAGACGAGGCAAGGCTAAGGCACGACAACGCAAGGCTAGGCAATGCACGGAAGGCAAGCAAAGAGTAACGGAAGGCAAGGAAGGCAAGGCAAAGCAAGGGAAGGCAAGGGTAACGGAAGGAACGACACGGCAAGGGGAACCAAGGCTAAGGCACGACAACGCAGGACTAGGCAATGCACGGGAAGGCAAGGAAAGGGTAACGCAAGGGAAGGCACGGTCAGACGAGGCAAGGCTAAGGCACGACAACGCAAGGCTAGGCAATGCACGGAAGGCAAGCAAAGAGTAACGGAAGGCAAGGAAGGCAAGGCAAAGCAAGGCAAGGCAAGGGTAACGGAAGGAACGGCACGGCAAGGGGAACCAAGGCTAAGGCACGACAACGCAGGACTAGGCAATGCACGGGAAGGCAAGGAAAGGGTAACGTAAGGAAGGCACGGTGAGGCAAGGCAAGGCTAATGCACGACAACGCACGGCTAGGCAATGCACGGCAAGGTAAGGAAAGAGTAACGGAAGGCAAGGAAGGCAAGGCAAAGCATGGCAACGGAAGCCATGCTAAGGCAAGGTGAAACAAGGCTAAGGCACCAGAACGCACGGTTAGGCAATGCACGGCAAGGCAAGGAAGGGGTAACGCAAGGCAAGGCACTGACAGGCGAGGCAAGGCTAAGGCACGACAACGCACGGCTAGGCAATGCACGGCAAGGCAAGGAAAGGGTAACGCAAGGCAAGGCACGGTCAGGCGAGGCAAGGCTAAGGAATGACAACGCAAGGCTTGGCAGTGCACGGCTAGGCAGGGAAAGAGTAACGGAAGGAAAGGAAGGCAAGGCAAAGCAAGGCAAGGCAAGTGTAACAAAAGGCACGGCACGGCAAAGGGAAACAAGGCGAAGGGACGGCAACGCACGGCTAGGCAATGCACGGCCAGGCAAGGAAAGGGTAACGCAAGGCAAGGCACGGTAAGGCAAGGCAAGGCTAATGCACGACAACGCACGGCTAGGCAATGCACGGCAAGGCAAGGAAAGGGTAACGCAAGGCAAGGCACGGTCAGGCGTGGCAAGGCTAAGGAACGACAACGCAAGACTAGACAATGCACGGAAGGCAAGCAAAGAGTAACGGAAGGCAAGGAATGCAAGGCAAAGCAAGGCAACGCAAGCAAGGCTATGGCAAGGTGAAAAAATTCTAAAGCACGACAACGCAAGGCTACGCAATGCACGGAAGGCAAGCAAAGAGTAACGGAAGGCAAGGAAGTCAAGTGAAAGAAAGGCAAGACAAGGGTAACGGAAGGAAACGCACGGTAAGGGGAAACAAGGCTAAGGCACGGCAACGCACGGCTAGGCAATGCACGGCCAGGCAAGGAAAGGGTAACGCAAGGCAAGGCACGGTGAGGCAAGGCAAGGCTAATGCACGACAATACAAGGCTAGGCAATGCACGGAAGGCAAGCAAAGAGTAACGGAAGGCAAGGAATGCAAGGCAAAGCAAGGCAAGGCAAGTGTAACAAAAGGCACGGCACGGCAAGGGGAAACAAGGCGAAGGGACGGCAACGCATGGCTAGGCAATGCACGGGCAGGCAAGGAAAGGGTAACGCAAGGCAAGGCACGGTGAGGCAAGGCGAGGCTAATGCACGACAATGCAAGGCTAGGCAATGCACGGAAGGCAAGCAAAGAGTAACGGAAGGCAAGGAATGCAAGGCAACGCAAGGCAACGCAAGCAAGGCTATAGCAAGGTGAAAAAAGGCTAAGGCACGACAACGCAAGGCTAGGCAATGCACGGAAGGCAAGCAAAGAGTAACGGAAGGCAAGGAAGGCAAGGCAAAGCAAGGCAACGCAAGCAAGGCTATAGCAAGGTGAAACAAGGCTATGGCACGACAACGCACGGCTAGGCAATGCACGGCAAGGCAAGGAAAGGGTAACGCAAGGCAAGGCACGGTGAGGCAAGGCAAGGCTAATGCACGACAACGCACGGCTAGGCAATGCACGGCAAGGCAAGGAAAGGGTAACGCAAGGCAAGGCACGGTCAGGCGTGGCAAGGCTAAGGAACGACAACGCAAGACTAGACAATGCACGGAAGGCAAGCAAAGAGTAACGGAAGGCAAGGAATGAAAGGCAAAGCAAGGCAACGCAAGCAAGGCTATGGCAAGGTGAAAAAATTCTAAAGCACGACAACGCAAGGCTACGCAATGCACGGAAGGCAAGCAAAGAGTAACGGAAGGCAACGAAGTCAAGGGAAAGAAAGGCAAGACAAGGGTAACGGAAGGAAACGCACGGTAAAGGGAAACAAGGCTAAGGCACGGCAACGCACGGCTAGGCAATGCACGGCAAGGCAAGGAAAGGGTAACGCAAGGCAAGGCACGGTGAGGCAAGGCAAGGCTAATGCACGACAACGCACGGCTAGGCAATGCACGGCAAGGCAAGGAAAGGGTAACGCAAGGGAAGGCACGGTCAGACGAGGCAAGGCTAAGGCACGACAACGCAAGGCTAGGCAATGCACGGAAAGCAAGGAAAGAGTAACGGAAGGCAAGGAAGGCAAGGGAAAGCAAGGCAAAGCAAGGGTAACAGAAGGAACGGCTCGGCAAGGGGAAACAAGGCTAAGGGACGGCAACGCACGGCTAGGCAATGCACGGCCAGCCAAGGAAAGGGTAACGCAAGGCAAGGCACGGTCAGGCAAGGCAAGGCTAATGCACGACAACGCAAGGCTAGGCAGTGCACGGTAAGGCAAGGAAAGAGTAACGGAAGGAAAGGAAGGCAAGGCAAATCCAGGCAAGGCAAGTGTAACAAAAGGCACGGCACGGCAAGGGGAAACAAGGCTAAGGCACGATAACGCACGGCTAGGCAATGCACGGCAAGGCAAGGAAAGGGCAACGCAAGGCAAGGCACGGTGAGGCAAGGCAAGGCTAATGCACGACAACGCACGGCTAGGCAATGCACGGCAAGGCAAGGAAACGCTAACGCAAGGCAAGGCACGGTCAGGAGAGGCAAGGCTAAGGCACGACAACGCAAGGCTAGGCAATGCACGGAAGGCAAGCAAAGAGTAACGGAAGGCAAGGAAGGCAAGGGAAAGCAAGGCAAGGAAAGGGTAACGGAAGGAACGGCACGGCAAGGGGAAACAAGGCTAAGGCACGACAACGCAGGACTAGGCAATGCACGGCAAGGCAAGGAAAGGGTAACGCAAGGCAAGGCACTGTCAGGCGAGGGAAGGCTAATGCACGACAACGCAAGGCTAGGCAGTGCACGGCTAGGCAGGGAAAGAGTAACGGAAGGAAAGGAAGGCAAGGCAAAGCAAGGAAAGGCAAGTGTAACAAAAGGCACGGCACGGCAAGGGGAAACAAGGCGAAGGGACGGTAACGCACGGCTAGGCAATGCACGGCCAGGCAAGGAAAGGGTAACGCAAGGCAAGGCACGGTGAGGCAAGACAAGGCTAATGCACGACAATACAAGGCTAGGCAATGCACGGAAGGCAAGCAAAGAGTAACGGAAGGCAAGGAATGCAAGGCAAAGCAAGGCAACGCAAGCAAGGCTATGGCAAGGTGAAAAAAGGCGAAGGCACGGCAACGCAAGGCTAGGCAATGCACGGAAGGCAAGCAAAGAGTAACGGAAGGCAAGGAAGGCAAGGGAAAGCAAGGCAAGGCAAGGGTAACGGAAGGAAAGGCACGGCAAGGGGAAACAAGGCTAAGGCACGACAACGCTCGGCTAGGCAATGAACGGCAAGGCAAGGAAAGGGTAACGGAAGGCAAGGCACGGTGAGGCAAGGCAAGGCTAATTCACGACAACGCACGGCTAGGCAATGCACGGCAAGGCAAGGAAAGGCTAACGCAAGGCAAGGCACGGTCAGGCGAGGCAAGGCTAAGGCACGACAACGCAAGGCTTGGCAATGCACGGAAGCCAAGCAAAGAGTAACGGAAAGCAAGGAAGGCAAGGGAAAGCAAGGCAAGTCAAGGGTAACGGAAGGAACGGCACGGCCAGGGGAAACAAGGCTAAGGCACGACAACGCAGGACTAGGCAATGCACGGCAAGGCAAGGAAAGGGTAATGCAAGGCAAGGCACTGTCAGGCGAGGGAAGGCTACTGCGCGACAACGCAAGGCTAGGCAATGCACGGCTAGGCAGGGAAAGAGAAACGGAAGGAAAGGAAGGCAAGGCAAAGCAAGGTAAGGCAAGTGTAACAAAAGGCACGGCACGGCAAGGGCAACCAAGGTTAAGGCACGACAACGCAGGATTAGGCAATGCACGGGAAGGCAAGGAACGGGTAACGCAAGGCAAGGCACGGTGAGGCAAGGCAAGGCTAATGCACGACAACGCACGGCTAGGCAATGCACGGCAAGGTAAGGAAAGAGTAACGGAAGGCAAGGAAGGCAAGGCAAAGCATGGCAACGCAAGCAATGCTAAGGCAAGGTGAAACAAGGCTAAGGCACGCGAACGCACGGTTAGGCAATGCACGGCAAGGCAAGGAAGGGGTAACGCAAGGCATGGCACTGACAGGCGAGGCAAGGCTAAGGCACGACAACGCACGGCTAGGCAATGAACGGCAAGGCATGGAAAGGGTAACGCAAGGCAAGGCACAGTCAGGCGAGGCAAGGCTAAGGAATGACAACGCAATGCTAGGCAATGCACGGAAGGCAAACAAAGAGTAACGGAAGGCAAGGAATGCAAGGCAAAGCAAGTGAACGCAAGCAAGGCTATGGTAAGGTGAAAAAAGGCTAAGGCACGACAACGCAAGGCTAGGCAATCCACGGAAGGCAACCAAAGACTAACGGAAAGCAAGGAAGGCAAGGGAAAGCAAGGCAAGGCAAGGGTAACGGAAGGAAACGCACGGCAAGGGGAAACAAGGCTAAGGCACGACAACGCACGGCTAGGCAATGCACGGCAAGGCAAGGAAAGGGTAACGCAAGGCAAGGCACGGTGAGGCAAGGCAAGGCTAATGCACGACAACGCACGGCTAGGCAATGCACGGCAAGGCAAGGAAAGGGTAACGCAAGGCAAGGCACGGTCAGGCGTGGCAAGGCTAAGGCACGACAACGCAAGGCTAGGCAATGCACGGAAAGCAAGGAAAGAGTAACGGAATGCAAGGAAGGCAAGGGAAAGCAAGGCAAGGCAAGGGTAACAGAAGGAACGGCTCGGCAAGGGGAAACAAGGCTAAGGGACGGCAACGCAAGGCTAGGCAATGCACGGCCAGCCAAGGAAAGGGTAACGCAAGGCAAGGCACGGTCAGGCAAGGCAAGGCTAATGCACGACAACGCAAGGCTAGGCAGTGCACGGTAAGGCAAGGAAAGAGTAACGGAAGGAAAGGAAGGCAAGGCAAATCCAGGCAAGGCAAGTGTAACAAAAGGCACGGCACGGCAAGGGGAAACAAGGCTAAGGCACGATAACGCACGGCTAGGCAATGCACGGCAAGGCAAGGAAAGGGCAACGCAAGGCAAGGCACGGTGAGGCAAGGCAAGGCTAATGCACGACAACGCACGGCTAGGCAATGCACGGCAAGGCAAGGAAAGGCTAACGCAAGGCAAGGCACGGTCAGGCGAGGCAAGGCTAATGCACGACAACGCAAGGCTAGGCAATGCACGGAAGGCAAGCAAAGAGTAACGGAAGGCAAGGAAGGCAAGGGAAAGCAAGGGAAGTCAAGGGTAACAGAAGGAACGGCTCGGCAAGAGGAAACAAGGCTAAGGCACGGCAACGCACGGCTAGGCAATGCACGGCAAGGCAAGGAAAGGGTAACGCAAGGCAAGGCACGGTGAGGCAAGGCAAGGCTAATGCACGACAACGCACGGCTAGGCAATGCACGGCAAGGCAAGGAAAGGGTAAAGCATGGGAAGGCACGGTCAGACGAGGCAAGGCTAAGGCACGACAACGCAAGGCTAGGCAATGCACGGAAAGCAAGGAAAGAGTAACGGAAGGCAAGGAAGGCAAGGGAAAGCAAGGCAAGGCAAGGGTAACAGAAGGAACGGCTCGGCAAGGGGAAACAAGGCTAAGGGACAGCAACGCACGGCTAGGCAATACACGGCCAGCCAAGGAAAGGGTAACGCAAGGCAAGGCACGGTCAGGCAAGGCAAGGCTAATGCACGACAACGCAAGGCTAGGCAGTGCACGGTAAGGCAAGGAAAGAGTAACGGAAGGAAAGGAAGGCAAGGCAAATCCAGGCAAGGCAAGTGTAACAAAAGGCACGGCACGGCAAGGGGAAACAAGGCTAAGGCACGATAACGCACGGCTAGGCAATGCACGGCAAGGCAAGGAAAGGGCAACGCAAGGCAAGGCACGGTGAGGCAAGGCAAGGCTAATGCACGACAACGCACGGCTAGGCAATGCACGGCAAGGCAAGGAAAGGCTAACGCAAGGCAAGGCACGGTCAGGCGAGGCAAGGCTAAGGCACGACAACGCAAGGCTAGGCAATGCACGGAAGGCAAGCAAAGAGTAACGGAAGGCAAGGAAGGCAAGGGAAAGCAAGGGAAGTCAAGGGTAACAGAAGGAACGGCTCGGCAAGGGGAAACAAGGCTAAGGCACGGCAACGCACGGCTAGGCAATGCACGGCCAGCCAAGGAAAGGGTAACGCAAGGCAAGGCACTGTCAGGCGAGGGAAGGCTAATGCACGACAACGCAAGGCTAGGCAGTGCACGGCTAGGCAGGGAAAGAGAAACGGAAGGAAAGGAAGGCAAGGCAAAGCAAGGCAAGGCAAGTGTAACAAAAGGCACGGCACGGCAAGGTGAAACAAGGCTAAGGCACGAGAACGCACGGTTAGGCAATGCACGGCAAGGCACTGACAGGCCAGGCAAGGCTAAGGCACGACAACGCACGGCTAGGCAATGCACGGCAAGGCAAGGAAAGGGTAACGCAAGGCAAGGCACGGTCAGGCGAGGCAAGGCTAAGGAATGACAACGCAAGGCTAGGCAATGCACGGAAGGCAAGCAAAGAGTAACGGAAGGCAAGGAATGCAAGGCAAAGCAAGGCAACGCAAGCAAGGCTATGGCAAGGTGAAAAAAGGCTAAGGTTCGACAACGCAAGGCTAGGCAATGCACGGCAAGGCAAGGAAAGGGTAACGCAAGGCAAGGAACTGTCAGGCGAGGCAAGGCTAAGGCACGACAACGCAAGGCTAGGCAATGCACGGAAGGCAAGCAAAGAGTAACGGAAGGCAAGCAAGGCAAGGGAAAGCAAGGCAAGGCAAGGGTAACGGAAGGAAACGCACGGCAACGGGAAACAAGGCTAAGGCACGACAAAGCACGGCTAGGCAATGCACGGCAAGGCAAGGAAAGGGTAACGCAAGGCAAGGCACGGTGAGGCAAGGCAAGGCTAATGCACGACAACGCAAGGCTAGGCAATGCACGGCAAGGCAAGGAAAGGGTAACGCAAGGGAAGGCACGGTCAGACGAGGCAAGGCTAAGGCACGACAACGCAAGGCTAGGCAATGCACGGAAGGCAAGCAAAGAGTAACGGAAGGCAAGGAAGGCAAGGGAAATCAAGGCAAGGCAAGGGTAACAGAAGGAACGGCTCGGCAAGGGGAAACAAGGCTAAGGCACGGCAACGCAAGGCTAGGCAATGCACGGCTAGGCAAGGAAAGGGTAACGCAAGGCAAGGCACGGTCAGGCAAGGCAAGGCTAATGCACGACAACGCAAGGCTAGGCAGTGCACGGTAAGGCAAGGAAAGAGTAACGGAAGGAAAGGAAGGCAAGGCAAATCCACGCAAGGCAAGTGTAACAAAAGGCAAGGCACGGCAAGGGGAAACAAGGCTAAGGCACGACAACGCACGGCTAGGCAATGCACGGCAAGGCAAGGAAAGGCTAACTCAAGGCAAGGCACGGTCAGGCGAGGCAAGGCTAAGGCACGACAACGCAAGGCTAGGCAATGCACGGAAGGCAAGCAAAGAGTAACGGAAGGCAAGGAAGGCAAGGCAAAGCAAGGCAAGGCAAGGGTAACGGAAGGAACGGCACGGCAAGGGGAACCAAGGCTAAGGCACGACAACGCAGGACTAGGCAATGCACGGGAAGGCAAGGAAAGGGTAACGTAAGGAAGGCACGGTGAGGCAAGGCAAGGCTAATGCACGACAACGCACGGCTAGGCAATGCACGGCAAGGTAAGGAAAGAGTAACGGAAGGCAAGGAAGGCAAGGCAAAGCATGGCAACGCAAGCCATGCTAAGGCAAGGTGAAACAAGGCTAAGGCACCAGAACGCACGGTTAGGCAATGCACGGCAAGGCAAGGAAGGGGTAACGCAAGGCAAGGCACTGACAGGCGAGGCAAGGCTAAGGCACGACAACGCAAGGCTAGGCAGTGCACGGTAAGGCAAGGAAAGAGTAACGGAAGGAAAGGAAGGCAAGGCAAATTCAGGCAAGGCAAGTGTAACAAAAGGCACGGCACGGCAAGGGGAAACAAGGCTAAGGCACGATAACGCACGGCTAGGCAATGCACGGCAAGGCAAGGAAAGGGCAACGCAAGGCAAGGCACGGTGAGGCAAGGCAAGGCTAATGCACGACAACGCACGGCTAGGCAATGCACGGCAAGGCAAGGAAAGGCTAACGCAAGGCAAGGCACGGTCAGGCGAGGCAAGGCTAATGCACGACAACGCAAGGCTAGGCAATGCACGGAAGGCAAGCAAAGAGTAACGGAAGGCAAGGAAGGCAAGGGAAAGCAAGGGAAGTCAAGGGTAACAGAAGGAACGGCTCGGCAAGGGGAAACAAGGCTAAGGCACGGCAACGCACGGCTAGGCAATGCATGGCAAGGCAAGGAAAGGGTAACGCAAGGCAAGGCACGGTGAGGCAAGGCAAGGCTAATGCACGACAACGCACGGCTAGGCAATGCACGGCAAGGCAAGGAAAGGGTAAAGCATGGGAAGGCACGGTCAGACGAGGCAAGGCTAAGGCACGACAACGCAAGGCTAGGCAATGCACGGAAAGCAAGGAAAGAGTAACGGAAGGCAAGGAAGGCAAGGGAAAGCAAGGCAAGGCAAGGGTAACAGAAGGAACGGCTCGGCAAGGGGAAACAAGGCTAAGGGACGGCAACGCACGGCTAGGCAATGCACGGCCAGCCAAGGAAAGGGTAACGCAAGGCAAGGCACGGTCAGGCAAGGCAAGGCTAATGCACGACAACGCAAGGCTAGGCAGTGCACGGTAAGGCAAGGAAAGAGTAACGGAAGGAAAGGAAGGCAAGGCAAATCCAGGCAAGGCAAGTGTAACAAAAGGCACGGCACGGCAAGGGGAAACAAGGCTAAGGCACGATAACGCACGGCTAGGCAATGCACGGCAAGGCAAGGAAAGGGCAACGCAAGGCAAGGCACGGTGAGGCAAGGCAAGGCTAATGCACGACAACGCACGGCTAGGCAATGCACGGCAAGGCAAGGAAAGGCTAACGCAAGGCAAGGCACGGTCAGGCGAGGCAAGGCTAAGGCACGACAACGCAAGGCTAGGCAATGCACGGAAGGCAAGCAAAGAGTAACGGAAGGCAAGGAAGGCAAGGGAAAGCAAGGGAAGTCAAGGGTAACAGAAGGAACGGCTCGGCAAGGGGAAACAAGGCTAAGGCACGGCAACGCACGGCTAGGCAATGCACGGCCAGCCAAGGAAAGGGTAACGCAAGGCAAGGCACTGTCAGGCGAGGGAAGGCTAATGCACGACAACGCAAGGCTAGGCAGTGCACGGCTAGGCAGGGAAAGAGAAACGGAAGGAAAGGAAGGCAAGGCAAAGCAAGGCAAGGCAAGTGTAACAAAAGGCACGGCACGGCAAGGTGAAACAAGGCTAAGGCACGAGAACGCACGGTTAGGCAATGCACGGCAAGGCACTGACAGGCCAGGCAAGGCTAAGGCACGACAACGCACGGCTAGGCAATGCACGGCAAGGCAAGGAAAGGGTAACGCAAGGCAAGGCACGGTCAGGCGAGGCAAGGCTAAGGAATGACAACGCAAGGCTAGGCAATGCACGGAAGGCAAGCAAAGAGTAACGGAAGGCAAGGAATGCAAGGCAAAGCAAGGCAACGCAAGCAAGGCTATGGCAAGGTGAAAAAAGGCTAAGGTTCGACAACGCAAGGCTAGGCAATGCACGGCAAGGCAAGGAAAGGGTAACGCAAGGCAAGGAACTGTCAGGCGAGGCAAGGCTAAGGCACGACAACGCAAGGCTAGGCAATGCACGGAAGGCAAGCAAAGAGTAACGGAAGGCAAGCAAGGCAAGGGAAAGCAAGGCAAGGCAAGGGTAACGGAAGGAAACGCACGGCAACGGGAAACAAGGCTAAGGCACGACAAAGCACGGCTAGGCAATGCACGGCAAGGCAAGGAAAGGGTAACGCAAGGCAAGGCACGGTGAGGCAAGGCAAGGCTAATGCACGACAACGCAAGGCTAGGCAATGCACGGCAAGGCAAGGAAAGGGTAACGCAAGGGAAGGCACAGTCAGACGAGGCAAGGCTAAGGCACGACAACGCAAGGCTAGGCAATGCACGGAAGGCAAGCAAAGAGTAACGGAAGGCAAGGAAGGCAAGGGAAATCAAGGCAAGGCAAGGGTAACAGAAGGAACGGCTCGGCAAGGGGAAACAAGGCTAAGGCACGGCAACGCAAGGCTAGGCAATGCACGGCTAGGCAAGGAAAGGGTAACGCAAGGCAAGGCACGGTCAGGCAAGGCAAGGCTAATGCACGACAACGCAAGGCTAGGCAGTGCACGGTAAGGCAAGGAAAGAGTAACGGAAGGAAAGGAAGGCAAGGCAAATCCACGCAAGGCAAGTGTAACAAAAGGCAAGGCACGGCAAGGGGAAACAAGGCTAAGGCACGACAACGCACGGCTAGGCAATGCACGGCAAGGCAAGGAAAGGCTAACTCAAGGCAAGGCACGGTCAGGCGAGGCAAGGCTAAGGCACGACAACGCAAGGCTAGGCAATGCACGGAAGGCAAGCAAAGAGTAACGGAAGGCAAGGAAGGCAAGGCAAAGCAAGGCAAGGCAAGGGTAACGGAAGGAACGGCACGGCAAGGGGAACCAAGGCTAAGGCACGACAACGCAGGACTAGGCAATGCACGGGAAGGCAAGGAAAGGGTAACGTAAGGAAGGCACGGTGAGGCAAGGCAAGGCTAATGCACGACAACGCACGGCTAGGCAATGCACGGCAAGGTAAGGAAAGAGTAACGGAAGGCAAGGAAGGCAAGGCAAAGCATGGCAACGCAAGCCATGCTAAGGCAAGGTGAAACAAGGCTAAGGCACCAGAACGCACGGTTAGGCAATGCACGGCAAGGCAAGGAAGGGGTAACGCAAGGCAAGGCACTGACAGGCGAGGCAAGGCTAAGGCACGACAACGCAAGGCTAGGCAGTGCACGGTAAGGCAAGGAAAGAGTAACGGAAGGAAAGGAAGGCAAGGCAAATCCAGGCAAGGCAAGTGTAACAAAAGGCACGGCACGGCAAGGGGAAACAAGGCTTAGGCACGATAACGCACGGCTAGGCAATGCACGGCAAGGCAAGGAAAGGGCAACGCAAGGCAAGGCACGGTGAGGCAAGGCAAGGCTAATGCACGACAACGCACGGCTAGGCAATGCACGGCAAGGCAAGGAAAGGCTAACGCAAGGCAAGGCACGGTCAGGCGAGGCAAGTCTAAGGCACGACAACGCAAGGCTAGGCAATGCACGGAAGGCAAGCAAAGAGTAACGGAAGGCAAGGAAGGCAAGGGAAAGCAAGGGAAGTCAAGGGTAACAGAAGGAACGGCTCGGCAAGGGGAAACAAGGCTAAGGGACGGCAACGCACGGCTAGGCAATGCACGGTCAGCCAAGGAAAGGGTAACGCAAGGCAAGGCACTGTCAGGCGAGGGAAGGCTAATGCACGACAACGCACGGCTAGGCAATGCACGGCAAGGTAAGGAAAGAGTAACGGAAGGCAAGGAAGGCAAGGCAAAGCATGGCAACGCAAGCCATGCTAAGGCAAGGTGAAACAAGGCTAAGGCACCAGAACGCACGGTTAGGCAATGCACGGCAAGGCAAGGAAGGGGTAACGCAAGGCAAGGCACTGACAGGCGAGGCAAGGCTAAGGCACGACAACGCACGGCTAGGCAATGCACGGCAAGGCAAGGAAAGGGTAACGCAAGGCAAGGCACGGTCAGGCGAGGCAAGGCTAAGGAATGACAACGCAAGGCTTGGCAGTGCACGGCTAGGCAGGGAAAGAGTAACGGAAGGAAAGGAAGGCAAGGCAAAGCAAGGCAAGGCAAGTGTAACAAAAGGCACGGCACGGCAAAGGGAAACAAGGCGAAGGGACGGCAACGCACGGCTAGGCAATGCACGGCCAGGCAAGGAAAGGGTAACGCAAGGCAAGGCACGGTGAGGCAAGGCAAGGCTAATGCACGACAATACAAGGCTAGGCAATGCACGGAAGGCAAGCAAAGAGTAACGGAAGGCAAGGAATGCAAGGCAAAGCAAGGCAAGGCAAGTGTAACAAAAGGCACGGCACGGCAAGGGGAAACAAGGCGAAGGGACGGCAACGCACGGCTAGGCAATGCACGGGCAGGCAAGGAAAGGGTAACGCAAGGCAAGGCACGGTGAGGCAAGGCGAGGCTAATGCACGACAATACAAGGCTAGGCAATGCACGGAAGGCAAGCAAAGAGTAACGGAAGGCAAGGAATGCAAGGCAACGCAAGGCAACGCAAGCAAGGCTATGGCAAGGTGAAAAAAGGCTAAGGCACGACAACGCAAGGCTAGGCAATGCACGGAAGGCAAGCAAAGAGTAACGGAAGGCAAGGAAGGCAAGGCAAAGCAAGGCAACGCAAGCAAGGCTATAGCAAGGAGAAACAAGGCTATGGCACGACAACGCACGGCTAGGCAATGCACGGCAAGGCAAGGAAAGGGTAACGCAAGGCAAGGCACGGTGAGGCAAGGCAAGGCTAATGCACGACAACGCACGGCTAGGCAATGCACGGCAAGGCAAGGAAAGGGTAACGCAAGGCAAGGCACGGTCAGGCGTGGCAAGGCTAAGGAATGACAACGCAAGACTAGACAATGCACGGAAGGCAAGCAAAGAGTAACGGAAGGCAAGGAATGCAAGGCAAAGCAAGGCAACGCAAGCAAGGCTATGGCAAGGTGAAAAAATTCTAAAGCACGACAACGCAAGGCTACGCAATGCACGGAAGGCAAGCAAAGAGTAACGGAAGGCAAGGAAGTCAAGGGAAAGAAAGGCAAGACAAGGGTAACGGAAGGAAACGCACGGTAAGGGGAAACAAGGCTAAGGCACGGCAACGCACGGCTAGGCAATGCACGGCCAGGCAAGGAAAGGGTAACGCAAGGCAAGGCACGGTGAGGCAAGGCAAGGCTAATGCACGACAATACAAGGCTAGGCAATGCACGGAAGGCAAGCAAAGAGTAACGGAAGGCAAGGAAGGCAAGGCAAAGCAAGGCAAGGCAAGTGTAACAAAAGGCACGGCACGGCAAGGGGAAACAAGGCGAAGGGACGGCAACGCACGGCTAGGCAATGCACGGGCAGGCAAGGAAAGGGTAACGCAAGGCAAGGCACGGTGAGGCAAGGCGAGGCTAATGCACGACAATGCAAGGCTAGGCAATGCACGGAAGGCAAGCAAAGAGTAACGGAAGGCAAGGAATGCAAGGCAACGCAAGGCAACGCAAGCAAGGCTATGGCAAGGTGAAAAAAGGCTAAGGCACGACAACGCAAGGCTAGGCAATGCACGGAAGGCAAGCAAAGAGTAACGGAAGGCAAGGAAGGCAAGGCAAAGCAAGGCAACGCAAGCAAGGCTATAGCAAGGTGAAACAAGGCTATGGCACGACAACGCACGGCTAGGCAATGCACGGCAAGGCAAGGAAAGGGTAACGCAAGGCAAGGCACGGTGAGGCAAGGCAAGGCTAATGCACGACAACGCACGGCTAGGCAATGCACGGCAAGGCAAGGAATGGGTAACGCAAGGCAAGGCACGGTCAGGCGTGGCAAGGCTAAGGAACGACAACGCAAGACTAGACAATGCACGGAAGGCAAGCAAAGAGTAACGGAAGGCAAGGAATGCAAGGCAAAGCAAGGCAACGCAAGCAAGGCTATGGCAAGGTGAAAAAATTCTAAAGCACGACAACGCAAGGCTACGCAATGCACGGAAGGCAAGCAAAGAGTAACGGAAGGCAACGAAGTCAAGGGAAAGAAAGGCAAGACAAGGGTAACGGAAGGAAACGCACGGTAAAGGGAAACAAGGCTAAGGCACGGCAACGCACGGCTAGGCAATGCACGGCAAGGCAAGGAAAGGGTAACGCAAGGCAAGGCACGGTGAGGCAAGGCAAGGCTAATGCACGACAACGCACGGCTAGGCAATGCACGGCAAGGCAAGGAAAGGGTAACGCAAGGGAAGGCACGGTCAGACGAGGCAAGGCTAAGGCACGACAACGCAAGGCTAGGCAATGCACGGAAAGCAAGGAAAGAGTAACGGAAGGCAAGGAAGGCAAGGGAAAGCAAGGCAAAGCAAGGGTAACAGAAGGAACGGCTCGGCAAGGGGAAACAAGGCTAAGGGACGGCAACGCACGGCTAGGCAATGCACGGCCAGCCAAGGAAAGGGTAACGCAAGGCAAGGCACGGTCAGGCAAGGCAAGGCTAATGCACGACAACGCAAGGCTAGGCAGTGCACGGTAAGGCAAGGAAAGAGTAACGGAAGGAAAGGAAGGCAAGGCAAATCCAGGCAAGGCAAGTGTAACAAAAGGCACGGCACGGCAAGGGGAAACAAGGCTAAGGCACGATAACGCACGGCTAGGCAATGCACGGCAAGGCAAGGAAAGGGCAACGCAAGGCAAGGCACGGTGAGGCAAGGCAAGGCTAATGCACGACAACGCACGGCTAGGCAATGCACGGCAAGGCAATGAAAGGCTAACGCAAGGCAAGGCACGGTCAGGCGAGGCAAGGCTAAGGCACGACAACGCAAGGCTAGGCAATGCACGGAAGGCAAGCAAAGAGTATCGGAAGGCAAGGAAGGCAAGGGAAAGCAAGGCAAGGAAAGGGTAACGGAAGGAACGGCACGGCAAGGGGAAACAAGGCTAAGGCACGACAACGCAGGACTAGGCAATGCACGGCAAGGCAAGGAAAGGGTAACGCAAGGCAAGGCACTGTCAGGCGAGGGAAGGCTAATGCACGACAACGCAAGGCTAGGCAGTGCACGGCTAGGCAGGGAAAGAGTAACGGAAGGAAAGGAAGGCAAGGCAAAGCAAGGCAAGGCAAGTGTAACAAAAGGCACGGCACGGCAAGGGGAAACAAGGCGAATGGACGGTAACGCACGGCTAGGCAATGCACGGCCAGGCAAGGAAAGGGTAACGCAAGGCAAGGCACGGTGAGGCAAGGCAAGGCTAATGCACGACAATACAAGTCTAGGCAATGCACGGAAGGCAAGCAAAGAGTAACGGAAGGAAAGGAAGGCAAGGCAAAGCAAGGCAACGCAAGCAAGGCTATGGCAAGGTGAAAAAAGGCGAAGGCACGGCAACGCAAGGCTAGGCAATGCACGGAAGGCAAGCAAAGAGTAACGGAAGGCAAGGAAGGCAAGGGAAAGCAAGGCAAGGCAAGGGTAACGGAAGGAAAGGCACGGCAAGGGGAAACAAGGCTAAGGCACGACAACGCTCGGCTAGGCAATGAACGGCAAGGCAAGGAAAGGGTAACGCAAGGCAAGGCACGGTGAGGCAAGGCAAGGCTAATTCACGACAACGCACGGCTAGGCAATGCACGGCAAGGCAAGGAAAGGCTAACGCAAGGCAAGGCACGGTCAGGCGAGGCAAGGCTAAGGCACGACAACGCAAGGCTTGGCAATGCACGGAAGCCAAGCAAAGAGTAACGGAAAGCAAGGAAGGCAAGGGAAAGCAAGGCAAGGCAAGGGTAACGGAAGGAACGGCACGGCCAGGGGAAACAAGGCTAAGGCACGACAACGCAGGACTAGGCAATGCACGGCAAGGCAAGGAAAGGGTAATGCAAGGCAAGGCACTGTCAGGCGAGGGAAGGCTACTGCGCGACAACGCAAGGCTAGGCAATGCACGGCTAGGCAGGGAAAGAGAAACGGAAGGAAAGGAAGGCAAGGCAAAGCAAGGTAAGGCAAGTGTAACAAAAGGCACGGCACGGCAAGGGCAACCAAGGTTAAGGCACGACAACGCAGGATTAGGCAATGCACGGGAAGGCAAGGAAAGGGTAACGCAAGGCAAGGCACGGTGAGGCAAGGCAAGGCTAATGCACGACAACGCACGGCTAGGCAATGCACGGCAAGGTAAGGAAAGAGTAACGGAAGGCAAGGAAGGCAAGGCAAAGCATGGCAACGCAAGCAATGCTAAGGCAAGGTGAAACAAGGCTAAGGCACGCGAACGCACGGTTAGGCAATGCACGGCAAGGCAAGGAAGGGGTAACGCAAGGCATGGCACTGACAGGCGAGGCAAGGCTAAGGCACGACAACGCACGGCTAGGCAATGCACGGCAAGGCATGGAAAGGGTAACGCAAGGCAAGGCACGGTCAGGCGAGGCAAGGCTAAGGAATGACAACGCAATGCTAGGCAATGCACGGAAGGCAAACAAAGAGTAACGGAAGGCAAGGAATGCAAGGCAAAGCAAGTGAACGCAAGCAAGGCTATGGCAAGGTGAAAAAAGCCTAAGGCACGACAACGCAAGGCTAGGCAATCCACGGAAGGCAACCAAAGACTAACGGAAAGCAAGGAAGGCAAGGGAAAGCAAGGCAAGGCAAGGGTAACGGAAGGAAACGCACGGCAAGGGGAAACAAGGCTAAGGCACGACAACGCACGGCTAGGCAATGCACGGCAAGGCAAGGAAAGGGTAACGCAAGGCAAGGCACGGTGAGGCAAGGCAAGGCTAATGCACGACAACGCACGGCTAGGCAATGTACGGCAAGGCAAGGAAAGGGTAACGCAAGGCAAGGCACGGTCAGGCGTGGCAAGGCTAAGGCACGACAACGCAAGGCTAGGCAATGCACGGAAAGCAAGGAAAGAGTAACGGAAGGCAAGGAAGGCAAGGGAAAGCAAGGCAAGGCAAGGGTAACAGAAGGAACGGCTCGGCAAGGGGAAACAAGGCTAAGGGACGGCAACGCACGGCTAGGCAATGCACGGCCAGCCAAGGAAAGGGTAACGCAAGGCAAGGCACGGTCAGGCAAGGCAAGGCTAATGCACGACAACGCAAGGCTAGGCAGTGCACGGTAAGGCAAGGAAAGAGTAACGGAAGGAAAGGAAGGCAAGGCAAATCCAGGCAAGGCAAGTGTAACAAAAGGCAAGGCACGTCAAGGGGAAACAAGGCTAAGGCAAGATAACGCACGGCTAGGCAATGCACGGCAAGGCAAGGAAAGGGCAACGCAAGGCAAGGCACGGTGAGGCAAGGCAAGGCTAAAGCACGACAACGCACGGCTAGGCAATGCACGGCAAGGCAAGGAATGGGTAACGCAAGGGAAGGCACGGTCAGACGAGGCAAGGCTAAGGCACGACAACGCAAGGCTAGGCAATGCACGGAAGGCAAGCAAAGAGTAATGGAAGGCAAGGAAGGCAAGGGAAAGCAAGGGAAGTCAAGGGTAACAGAAGGAACGGCTCGGCAAGGGGAAACAAGGCTAAGGCACGGCAACGCACGGCTAGGCAATGCACGGCAAGGCAAGGAAAGGGTAACGCAAGGCAAGGCACGGTGAGGCAAGGCAAGGCTAATGCACGACAACGCACGGCTAGGCAATGCACGGCAAGGCAAGGAAAGGGTAACGCATGGGAAGGCACGGTCAGACGAGGCAAGGCTAAGGCACGACAACGCAAGGCTAGGCAATGCACGGAAAGCAAGGAAAGAGTAACGGAAGGCAAGGAAGGCAAGGGAAAGCAAGGCAAGCCAAGGGTAACAGAAGGAACGGCTCGGCAAGGGGAAACAAGGCTAAGGGACGGCAACGCACGGCTAGGCAATGCACTCCCAGTCAAGGAAAGGGTAACGCAAGGCAAGGCACGGTCAGGCAAGGCAAGGCTAATGCACGACAACGCAAGGCTAGGCAGTGCACGGAAGGCAAGCAAAGAGTAACGGAAGGCAAGGAAGGCAAGGGAAAGCAAGGGAAGTCAAGGGTAACAGAAGGAACGGCTCGGCAAGGGGAAACAAGGCTAAGGCACGGCAACGCACGGCTAGGCAATGCACGGCCAGCCAAGGAAAGGGTAACGCAAGGCAAGGCACTGTCAGGCGAGGGAAGGCTAATGCACGACAACGCAAGGCTAGGCAGTGCACGGCTAGGCAGGGAAAGAGAAACGGAAGGAAAGGAAGGCAAGGCAAAGCAAGGCAAGGCAAGTGTAACAAAAGGCACGGCACGGCAAGGTGAAACAAGGCTAAGGCACGAGAACGCACGGTTAGGCAATGCACGGCAAGGCACTGACAGGCGAGGCAAGGCTAAGGCACGAAAACGCACGGCTAGGCAATGCACGGCAAGGCAAGGAAAGGGTAACGCAAGGCAAGGAACTGTCAGGCGAGGCAAGGCTAAGGCACGACAACGCAAGGCTAGGCAATGCACGGAAGGCAAGCAAAGAGTAACGGAAGGCAAGCAAGGCAAGGGAAAGCAAGGCAAGGCAAGGGTAACGGAAGGAAACGCACGGCAACGGGAAACAAGGCTAAGGCACGACAAAGCACGGCTAGGCAATGCACGGCAAGGCAAGGAAAGGGTAACGCAAGGCAAGGCACGGTGAGGCAAGGCAAGGCTAATGCACGACAACGCAAGGCTAGGCAATGCACGGCAAGGCAAGGAAAGGGTAACGCAAGGGAAGGCACGGTCAGACGAGGCAAGGCTAAGGCACGACAACGCAAGGCTAGGCAATGCACGGAAGGCAAGCAAAGAGTAACGGAAGGCAAGGAAGGCAAGGGAAATCAAGGCAAGGCAAGGGTAACAGAAGGAACGGCTCGGCAAGGGGAAACAAGGCTAAGGCACGGCAACGCAAGGCTAGGCAATGCACGGCTAGGCAAGGAAAGGGTAACGCAAGGCAAGGCACGGTCAGGCAAGGCAAGGCTAATGCACGACAACGCAAGGCTAGGCAGTGCACGGTAAGGCAAGGAAAGAGTAACGGAAGGAAAGGAAGGCAAGGCAAATCCACGCAAGGCAAGTGTAACAAAAGGCAAGGCACGGCAAGGGGAAACAAGGCTAAGGCACGACAACGCACGGCTAGGCAATGCACGGCAAGGCAAGGAAAGGCTAACTCAAGGCAAGGCACGGTCAGGCGACGAAAGGCTAAGGCACGACAACGCAAGGCTAGGCAATGCACGGAAGGCAAGCAAAGAGTAACGGAAGGCAAGGAAGGCAAGGCAAAGCAAGGCAAGGCAAGGGTAACGGAAGGAACGGCACGGCAAGGGGAACCAAGGCTAAGGCACGACAACGCAGGACTAGGCAATGCACGGGAAGGGAAGGAAAGGGTAACGTAAGGAAGGCACGGTGAGGCAAGGCAAGGCTAATGCACGACAACGCACGGCTAGGCAATGCACGGCAAGGTAAGGAAAGAGTAACGGAAGGCAAGGAAGGCAAGGCAAAGCATGGCAACGGAAGCCATGCTAAGGCAAGGTGAAACAAGGCTAAGGCACCAGAACGCAGGGTTAGGCAATGCACGGCAAGGCAAGGAAGGGGTAACGCAAGGCAAGGCACTGACAGGCGAGGCAAGGCTAAGGCACGACAACGCAAGGCTAGGCAGTGCACGGTAAGGCAAGGAAAGAGTAACGGAAGGAAAGGAAGGCAAGGCAAATCCAGGCAAGGCAAGTGTAACAAAAGGCACGGCACGGCAAGGGGAAACAAGGCTAAGGCACGATAACGCACGGCTAGGCAATGCACGGCAAGGCAAGGAAAGGGCAACGCAAGGCAAGGCACGGTGAGGCAAGGCAAGGCTAATGCACGACAACGCACGGCTAGGCAATGCACGGCAAGGCAAGGAAAGGCTAACGCAAGGCAAGGCACGGTCAGGCGAGGCAAGGCTAAGGCACGACAACGCAAGGCTAGGCAATGCACGGAAGGCAAGCAAAGAGTAACGGAAGGCAAGGAAGGCAAGGGAAAGCAAGGGAAGTCAAGGGTAACAGAAGGAACGGCTCGGCAAGGGGAAACAAGGCTAAGGCACGACAAAGCACGGCTAGGCAATGCACGGCAAGGCAAGGAAAGGGTAACGCAAGGCAAGGCACGGTGAGGCAAGGCAAGGCTAATGCACGACAACGCAAGGCTAGGCAATGCACGGCAAGGTAAGGAAAGGGTAACGCAAGGGAAGGCACGGTCAGACGAGGCAAGGCTAAGGCACGACAACGCAAGGCTAGGCAATGCACGGAAGGCAAGCAAAGAGTAACGGAAGGCAAGGAAGGCAAGGCAAAGCAAGGGAAGGCAAGGGTAACGGAAGGAACGGCACGGCAAGGGGAACCAAGGCTAAGGCACGACAACGCAGGACTAGGCAATGCACGGGAAGGCAAGGAAAGGGTAACGCAAGGGAAGGCACGGTCAGACGAGGCAAGGCTAAGGCACGACAACGCAAGGCTAGGCAATGCACGGAAGGCAAGCAAAGAGTAACGGAAGGCAAGGAAGGCAAGGCAAAGCAAGGCAAGGCAAGGGTAACGGAAGGAACGGCACGGCAAGGGGAACCAAGGCTAAGGCACGACAACGCAGGACTAGGCAATGCACGGGAAGGCAAGGAAAGGGTAACGTAAGGAAGGCACGGTGAGGCAAGGCAAGGCTAATGCACGACAACGCATGGCTAGGCAATGCACGGCAAGGTAAGGAAAGAGTAATGGAAGGCAAGGAAGGCAAGGCAAAGCATGGCAACGCAAGCCATGCTAAGGCAAGGTGAAACAAGGCTAAGGCACCAGAACGCACGGTTAGGCAATGCACGGCAAGGCAAGTAAGGGGTAACGCAAGGCCAGGCACTGACAGGCGAGGCAAGGCTAAGGCACGACAACGTACGGCTAGGCAATGCACGGCAAGGCAAGGAAAGGGTAACGCAAGGCAAGGCACGGTCAGGCGAGGCAAGGCTAAGGAATGACAACGCAAGGCTAGGCAGTGCACGGCTAGGCAGGGAAAGAGTAACGGAAGGAAAGGAAGGCAAGGCAAAGCAAGGCAAGGCAAGTGTAACAAAAGGCACGGCACGGCAAAGGGAAACAAGGCGAAGGGACGGCAACGCACGGCTAGGCAATGCACGGCCAGGCAAGGAAAGGGTAACGCAAGGAAAGGCACGGTGAGGCAAGGCGAGGCTAATGCACGACAATACAAGGCTAGGCAATGCACGGAAGGCAAGCAAAGAGTAACGGAAGGCAAGGAAGGCAAGGCAAAGCAAGGCAACGCAAGCAAGGCTATAGCAAGGTGAAACAAGGCTATGGCACGACAACGCACGGCTAGGCAATGCACGGCAAGGCAAGGAAAGGGTAACGCAAGGCAAGGCACGGTGAGGCAAGGCAAGGCTAATGCACGACAACGCACGGCTAGGCAATGCACGGCAAGGCAAGGAAAGGGTAACGCAAGGCAAGGCACGGTCAGGCGTGGCAAGGCTAAGGAACGACAACGCAAGACTAGACAATGCACGGAAGGCAAGCAAAGAGTAACGGAAGGCAAGGAATGCAAGGCAAAGCAAGGCAACGCAAGCAAGGCTATGGCAAGGTGAAAAAATTCTAAAGCACGACAACGCAAGGCTACGCAATGCACGGAAGGCAAGCAAAGAGTAACGGAAGGCAAGGAAGTCAAGGGAAAGAAAGGCAAGACAAGGGTAACGGAAGGAAACGCACGGTAAGGGGAAACAAGGCTAAGGCACGGCAACGCACGGCTAGGCAATGCACGGCCAGGCAAGGAAAGGGTAACGCAAGGCAAGGCACGGTGAGGCAAGGCAAGGCTAATGCACGACAATACAAGGCTAGGCAATGCACGGAAGGCAAGCAAAGAGTAACGGAAGGCAAGGAATGCAAGGCAAAGCAAGGCAAGGCAAGTGTAACAAAAGGCACGGCACGGCAAGGGGAAACAAGGCGAAGGGACGGCAACGCATGGCTAGGCAATGCACGGGCAGGCAAGGAAAGGGTAACGCAAGGCAAGGCACGGTGAGGCAAGGCGAGGCTAATGCACGACAACGCAAGGCTAGGCAATGCACGGAAGGCAAGCAAAGAGTAACGGAAGGCAAAGCAAGGCAAGGCAAGTGTAACAAAAGGCACGGCACGGCAAGGGGAAACAAGGCGAAGGGACGGCAACGCATGGCTAGGCAATGCACGGGCAGGCAAGGAAAGGGTAACGCAAGGCAAGGCACGGTCAGGCAAGGCAAGGCTAATGCACGACAACGCAAGGCTAGGCAGTGCACGGTAAGGCAAGGAAAGAGTAACGGAAGGAAAGGAAGGCAAGGCAAATCCAGGCAAGGCAAGTGTAACAAAAGGCACGGCACGGCAAGGGGAAACAAGGCTAAGGCACGATAACGCACGGCTAGGCAATGCACGGCAAGGCAAGGAAAGGGCAACGCAAGGCAAGGCACTGTGAGGCAAGGCAAGGCTAATGCACGACAACGCACGGCTAGGCAATGCACGGCAAGGCAAGGAAAGGCTAACGCAAGGCAAGGCACGGTCAGGCGAGGCAAGGCTAAGGCACGACAACGCAAGGCTAGGCAATGCACGGAAGGCAAGCAAAGAGTAACGGAAGGCAAGGAAGGCAAGGGAAAGCAAGGGAAGTCAAGGGTAACAGAAGGAACGGCTCGGCAAGGGGAAACAAGGCTAAGGCACGGCAACGCACGGCTAGGCAATGCACGGCCAGCCAAGGAAACGGTAACGCAAGGCAAGGCACTGTCAGGCGAGGGAAGGCTAATGCACGACAACGCAAGGCTAGGCAGTGCACGGCTAGGCAGGGAAAGAGAAACGGAAGGAAAGGAAGGCAAGGCAAAACAAGGCAAGGCAAGTGTAACAAAAGGCACGGCACGGCAAGGGGAAACAAGGCGAAGGAACGGCAACGCACTGCTAGGCAATGCACGGCCAGGCAAGGAAAGGGTAACGCAAGGCAAGGCACGGTGAGGCAAGGCAAGGCTAATGCACGACAATACAAGGCTAGGCAATGCACGGAAGGCAAGCAAAGAGTAACGGAAGGCAAGGAAGGCAAGGCAAAGCAAGGCAACGCAAGCAAGGCTATAGCAAGGTGAAACAAGGCTATGGCACGACAACGCACGGCTAGGCAATGCACGGCAAGGCAAGGAAAGGGTAACGCAAGGCAAGGCACGGTGAGGCAAGGCAAGGCTAATGCACGACAACGCACGGCTAGGCAATGCACGGCAAGGCAAGGAAAGGGTAACGCAAGGCAAGGCACGGTCAGGCGTGGCAAGGCTAAGGAACGACAACGCAAGACTAGACAATGCACGGAAGGCAAGCAAAGAGTAACGGAAGGCAAGGAATGCAAGGCAAAGCAAGGCAACGCAAGCAAGGCTATGGCAAGGTGAAAAAATTCTAAAGCACGACAACGCAAGGCTACGCAATGCACGGAAGGCAAGCAAAGAGTAACGGAAGGCAAGGAAGTCAAGGGAAAGAAAGGCAAGACAAGGGTAACGGAAGGAAACGCACGGTAAGGGGAAACAAGGCTAAGGCACGGCAACGCACGGCTAGGCAATGCACGGCCAGGCAAGGAAAGGGTAACGCAAGGCAAGGCACGGTGAGGCAAGGCAAGGCTAATGCACGACAATACAAGGCTAGGCAATGCACGGAAGGCAAGCAAAGAGTAACGGAAGGCAAGGAATGCAAGGCAAAGCAAGGCAAGGCAAGTGTAACAAAAGGCACGGCACGGCAAGGGGAAACAAGGCGAAGGGACGGCAACGCATGGCTAGGCAATGCACGGGCAGGCAAGGAAAGGGTAACGCAAGGCAAGGCACGGTGAGGCAAGGCGAGGCTAATGCACGACAATGCAAGGCTAGGCAATGCACGGAAGGCAAGCAAAGAGTAACGGAAGGCAAGGAATGCAAGGCAACGCAAGGCAACGCAAGCAAGGCTATGGCAAGGTGAAAAAAGGCTAAGGCACGACAACGCAAGGCTAGGCAATGCACGGAAGGCAAGCAAAGAGTAACGGAAGGCAAGGAAGGCAAGGCAAAGCAAGGCAACGCAAGCAAGGCTATAGCAAGGTGAAACAAGGCTATGGCACGACAACGCACGGCTAGGCAATGCACGGCAAGGCAAGGAAAGGGTAACGCAAGGCAAGGCACGGTGAGGCAAGGCAAGGCTTATGCACGACAACGCACGGCTAGGCAATGCACGGCAAGGCAAGGAAAGGGTAACGCAAGGCAAGGCACGGTCAGGCGTGGCAAGGCTAAGGAACGACAACGCAAGACTAGACAATGCACGGAAGGCAAGCAAAGAGTAACGGAAGGCAAGGAATGCAAGGCAAAGCAAGGCAACGCAAGCAAGGCTATGGCAAGGTGAAAAAATTCTAAAGCACGACAACGCAAGGCTAGGCAATGCACGGAAGGCAAGCAAAGAGTAACGGAAGGCAAGGAAGGCAAGGGAAAGCAAGGCAAGGAAAGGGTAACGGAAGGAACGGCACGGCCAGGGGAAACAAGGCTAAGGCACGACAACGCAGGACTAGGCAATGCACGGCAAGGCAAGGAAAGGGTAATGCAAGGCAAGGCACGGTGAGGCAAGGCAAGGCTAATGCACGACAACCCACGGCTAGGCAATGCACGGCAAGGTAAGGAAAGAGTAACGGAAGGCAAGGAAGGCAAGGCAAAGCATGGCAACGCAAGCAATGCTAAGGCAAGGTGAAACAAGGCTAAGGCACGCGAACGCACGGTTAGGCAATGCACGGCAAGGCAAGGAAGGGGTAACGCAAGGCAAGGCACGGTCAGGCGAGGCAAGGCTAAGGAATGACAACGCAAGGTTAGGCAGTGCACGGCTCGGCAGGGAAAGAGAAACGGAAGGAAAGGAAGGCAAGGCAAAGCAAGGTAAGGCAAGTGTAACAAAAGGCACGGCACGGCAAGGGCAACCAAGGTTAAGGCACGACAACGCAGGATTAGGCAATGCACGGGAAGGCAAGGAAAGGGTAACGCAAGGCAAGGCACGGTGAGGCAAGGCAAGGCTAATGCACGACAACCCACGGCTAGGCAATGCACGGCAAGGTAAGGAAAGAGTAACGGAAGGCAAGGAAGGCAAGGCAAAGCATGGCAACGCAAGCAATGCTAAGGCAAGGTGAAACAAGGCTAAGGCACGCGAACGCACGGTTAGGCAATGCACGGCAAGGCAAGGAAGGGGTAACGCAAGGCATGGCACTGACAGGCGAGGCAAGGCTAAGGCACGACAACGCACGGCTAGGCAATGCACGGCAAGGCATGGAAAGGGTAACGCAAGGCAAGGCACGGTCAGGCGAGGCAAGGCTAAGGAATGACAACGCAATGCTAGGCAATGCACGGAAGGCAAACAAAGAGTAACGGAAGGCAGGGAATGCAAGGCAAAGCAAGTGAACGCAAGCAAGGCTATGGCAAGGTGAAAAAAGGCTAAGGCACGACAACGCAAGGCTAGGCAATCCACGGAAGGCAACCAAAGACTAACGGAAAGCAAGGAAGGCAAGGGAAAGCAAGGCAAGGCAAGGGTAACGGAAGGAAACGCACGGCAAGGGGAAACAAGGCTAAGGCACGACAACGCACGGCTAGGCAATGCACGGCAAGGCAAGGAAAGGGTAACGCAAGGCAAGGCACGGTGAGGCAAGGCAAGGCTAATGCACGACAACGCACGGCTAGGCAATGCACGGCAAGGCAAGGAAAGGGTAACGCAAGGCAAGGCACGTTCAGGCGTGGCAAGGCTAAGGCACGACAACGCAAGGCTAGGCAATGCACGGAAAGCAAGGAAAGAGTAACGGAAGGCAAGGAAGGCAAGGGAAAGCAAGGCAAGGCAAGGGTAACAGAAGGAACGGCTCGGCAAGGGGAAACAAGGCTAAGGGACGGCAACGCACGGCTAGGCAATGCACGGCCAGCCAAGGAAAGGGTAACGCAAGGCAAGGCACGGTCAGGCAAGGCAAGGCTAATGCACGACAACGCAAGGCTAGGCAGTGCACGGTAAGGCAAGGAAAGAGTAACGGAAGGAAAGGAAGGCAAGGCAAATCCAGGCAAGGCAAGTGTAACAAAAGGCACGGCACGGCAAGGGGAAACAAGGCTAAGGCACGATAACGCACGGCTAGGCAATGCACGGCAAGGCAAGGAAAGGGCAACGCAAGGCAAGGCACTGTGAGGCAAGGCAAGGCTAATGCACGACAACGCACGGCTAGGCAATGCACGGCAAGGCAAGGAAAGGCTAACGCAAGGCAAGGCACGGTCAGGCGAGGCAAGGCTAAGGCACGACAACGCAAGGCTAGGCAATGCACGGAAGGCAAGCAAAGAGTAACGGAAGGCAAGGAAGGCAAAGGAAAGCAAGGGAAGTCAAGGGTAACAGAAGGAACGGCTCGGCAAGGGGAAACAAGGCTAAGGCACGGCAACGCACGGCTAGGCAATGCACGGCCAGCCAAGGAAACGGTAACGCAAGGCAAGGCACTGTCAGGCGAGGGAAGGCTAATGCACGACAACGCAAGGCTAGGCAGTGCACGGCTAGGCAGGGAAAGAGAAACGGAAGGAAAGGAAGGCAAGGCAAAACAAGGCAAGGCAAGTGTAACAAAAGGCACGGCACGGCAAGGGGAAACAAGGCGAAGGAACGGCAACGCACTGCTAGGCAATGCACGGCCAGGCAAGGAAAGGGTAACGCAAGGCAAGGCACGGTGAGGCAAGGCAAGGCTAATGCACGACAATACAAGGCTAGGCAATGCACGGAAGGCAAGCAAAGAGTAACGGAAGGCAAGGAATGCAAGGCAAAGCAAGGCAACGCAAGCAAGGCTATGGCAAGGTGAAAAAAGGCTAAGGCACGACAACGCAAGGCTAGGCAATGCACGGAAGGCAAGCAAAGAGTAACGGAAGGCAAGGAAGGCAAGGCAAAGCAAGGCAACGCAAGCAAGGCTATAGCAAGGTGAAACAAGGCTATGGCACGACAACGCACGGCTAGGCAAGGAAAGGGTAACGCACGGCAAGGCACGGTGAGGCAAGGCAAGGCTAATGCACGACAACGCACGGCTAGGCAATGCACGGCAAGGAAAGGAAAGGGTAACGCAAGGCAAGGCACGGTCAGGCGAGGCAAGACTAAGGAACGATAACGCAAGGCTAGACAATGCACGGAAGGCAAGCAAAGAGTAACGGAAGCCAAGGAATGCAAGGCAAAGCAAGGCAACGCAAGCAAGGCTATGGCAAGGTGAAAAAAGGCTAAAGCACGACAACGCAAGGCTACGCAATGCACAGAAGGCAAGCAAAGAGTAACGGAAGGCAAGGAAGTCAAGGGAAAGCAAGGCAAGGGAAGGGTAACGGAAGGAAACGCACGGCAAGGGGAAACAAGGCTAAGGCACGGCAACGCACGGCTAGGCAATGCACGGCAAGGCAAGGAAAGGGTAACGCAAGGCAAGGCACGGTGAGGCAAGGCAAGGCTAATGCACGACAACGCACGGCTAGGCAATGCACGGCAAGGCAAGGAAAGGGTAACGCAAGGGAAGGCACGGTCAGACGAGGCAAGGCTAAGGCACGACAACGCAAGGTTAGGCAATGCACGGAAGGCAAGCAAAGAGTAACGGAAGGCAAGGAAGGCAAGGCAAAGCAAGGCAAGGCAAGTGTAACAAAAGGCACGGCACGGCAAGGGCAACCAAGGTTAAGGTACGACAACGCAGGATTAGGCAATGCACGGGAAGGCAAGGAAAGGGTAACGCAAGGCAAGGCACGGTGAGGCAAGGCAAGGCTAATGCACGACAACGCACGGCTAGGCAATGCACGGCAAGGCAAGGAAAGGGTAACGCAAGGGAAGGCACGGTCAGACGAGGCAAGGCTAAGGCACGACAACGCAAGGCTAGGCAATGCACGGAAAGCAAGGAAGGAGTAACGGAAGGCAAGGAAGGCAAGGGAAAGCAAGGCAAGGCAAGGGTAACAGAAGGAACGGCTCGGCAAGGGGAAACAAGGCTAAGGGACGGCAACGCACGGCTAGGCAATGCACGGCCAGCCAAGGAAAGGGTAACGCAAGGCAAGGCACGGTCAGGCAAGGCAAGGCTAATGCACGACAACGCAAGGCTAGGCAGTGCACGGTAAGGCAAGGAAAGAGTAACGGAAGGAAAGGAAGGCAAGGCAAATCCAGGCAAGGCAAGTGTAACAAAAGGCACGGCACGGCAAGGGGAAACAAGGCTAAGGCACGATAACGCACGGCTAGGCAATGCACGGCAAGGCAAGGAAAGGGCAACGCAAGGCAAGGCACGGTGAGGCAAGGCAAGGCTAATGCACGACAACGCACGGCTAGGCAATGCACGGCAAGGCAAGGAAAGGCTAACGCAAGGCAAGGCACGGTCAGGCGAGGCAAGGCTAAGGCACGACAACGCAAGGCTAGGCAATGCACGGAAGGCAAGCAAAGAGTAACGGAAGGCAAGGAAGGCAAGGGAAAGCAAGGGAAGTCAAGGGTAACAGAAGGAACGGCTCGGCAAGGGGAAACAAGGCTAAGGCACGGCAACGCACGGCTAGGCAATGCACGGCCAGCCAAGGAAAGGGTAACGCAAGGCAAGGCACTGTCAGGCGAGGGAAGGCTAATGCACGACAACGCAAGGCTAGGCAGTGCACGGCTAGGCAGGGAAAGAGAAACGGAAGGAAAGGAAGGCAAGGCAAAGCAAGGCAAGGCAAGTGTAACAAAAGGCACGGCACGGCAAGGTGAAACAAGGCTAAGGCACGAGAACGCACGGTTAGGCAATGCACGGCAAGGCAAGGAAGGGGTAACGCAAGGCAAGGCACTGACAGGCGAGGCAAGGCTAAGGCACGACAACGCACGGCTAGGCAATGCACGGCAAGGCAAGGAAAGGGTAACGCAAGGCAAGGCACGGTCAGGCGAGGCAAGGCTAAGGAATGACAACGCAAGGCTAGGCAATGCACGGAAGGCAAGCAAAGAGTAACGGAAGGCAAGGAATGCAAGGCAAAGCAAGGCAACGCAAGCAAGGCTATGGCAAGGTGAAAAAAGGCTAAGGTTCGACAACGCAAGGCTAGGCAATGCACGGCAAGGCAAGGAAAGGGTAACGCAAGGCAAGGAACTGTCAGGCGAGGCAAGGCTAAGGCACGACAACGCAAGGCTAGGCAATGCACGGAAGGCAAGCAAAGAGTAACGGAAGGCAAGCAAGGCAAGGGAAAGCAAGGCAAGGCAAGGGTAACGGAAGGAAACGCACGGCAACGGGAAACAAGGCTAAGGCACGACAAAGCACGGCTAGGCAATGCACGGCAAGGCAAGGAAAGGGTAACGCAAGGCAAGGCACGGTGAGGCAAGGCAAGGCTAATGCACGACAACGCAAGGCTAGGCAATGCACGGCAAGGCAAGGAAAGGGTAACGCAAGGGAAGGCACGGTCAGACGAGGCAAGGCTAAGGCACGACAACGCAAGGCTAGGCAATGCACGGAAGGCAAGCAAAGAGTAACGGAAGGCAAGGAAGGCAAGGGAAATCAAGGCAAGGCAAGGGTAACAGAAGGAACGGCTCGGCAAGGGGAAACCAGGCTAAGGCACGGCAACGCAAGGCTAGGCAATGCACGGCTATGCAAGGAAAGGGTAACGCAAGGCAAGGCACGGTCAGGCAAGGCAAGGCTAATGCACGACAACGCAAGGCTAGGCAGTGCACGGTAAGGCAAGGAAAGAGTAACGGAAGGAAAGGAAGGCAAGGCAAATCCACGCAAGGCAAGTGTAACAAAAGGCAAGGCACGGCAAGGGGAAACAAGGCTAAGGCACGACAACGCACGGCTAGGCAATGCACGGCAAGGCAAGGAAAGGCTAACTCAAGGCAAGGCACGGTCAGGCGAGGCAAGGCTAAGGCACGACAACGCAAGGCTAGGCAATGCACGGAAGGCAAGCAAAGAGTAACGGAAGGCAAGGAAGGCAAGGCAAAGCAAGGCAAGGCAAGGGTAACGGAAGGAACGGCACGGCAAGGGGAACCAAGGCTAAGGCACGACAACGCAGGACTAGGCAATGCACGGGAAGGCAAGGAAAGGGTAACGTAAGGAAGGCACGGTCAGGCGTGGCAAGGCTAAGGAACGACAACGCAAGACTAGACAATGCACGGAAGGCAAGCAAAGAGTAACGGAAGGCAAGGAATGCAAGGCAAAGCAAGGCAACGCAAGCAAGGCTATGGCAAGGTGAAAAAATTCTAAAGCACGACAACGCAAGGCTACGCAATGCACGGAAGGCAAGCAAAGAGTAACGGAAGGCAAGGAAGTCAAGGGAAAGAAAGGCAAGACAAGGGTAACGGAAGGAAACGCACGGTAAGGGGAAACAAGGCTAAGGCACGGCAACGCACGGCTAGGCAATGCACGGCCAGGCAAGGAAAGGGTAACGCAAGGCAAGGCACGGGGAGGCAAGCCAAGGCTAATGCACGACAATACAAGGCTAGGCAATGCACGGAAGGCAAGCAAAGAGTAACGGAAGGCAAGGAATGCAAGGCAAAGCAAGGCAAGGCAAGTGTAACAAAAGGCACGGCACGGCAAGGGGAAACAAGGCGAAGGGACGGCAACGCATGGCTAGGCAATGCACGGGCAGGCAAGGAAAGGGTAACGCAAGGCAAGGCACGGTGAGGCAAGGCGAGGCTAATGCACGACAATGCAAGGCTAGGCAATGCACGGAAGGCAAGCAAAGAGTAACGGAAGGCAAGGAATGCAAGGCAACGCAAGGCAACGCAAGCAAGGCTATGGCAAGGTGAAAAAAGGCTAAGGCACGACAACGCAAGGCTAGGCAATGCACGGAAGGCAAGCAAAGAGTAACGGAAGGCAAGGAAGGCAAGGCAAAGCAAGGCAACGCAAGCAAGGCTATAGCAAGGTGAAACAAGGCTATGGCACGACAACGCACGGCTAGGCAATGCACGGCAAGGCAAGGAAAGGGTAACGCAAGGCAAGGCACGGTGAGGCAAGGCAAGGCTTATGCACGACAACGCACGGCTAGGCAATGCACGGCAAGGCAAGGAAAGGGTAACGCAAGGCAAGGCACGGTCAGGCGTGGCAAGGCTAAGGAACGACAACGCAAGACTAGACAATGCACGGAAGGCAAGCAAAGAGTAACGGAAGGCAAGGAATGCAAGGCAAAGCAAGGCAACGCAAGCAAGGCTATGGCAAGGTGAAAAAATTCTAAAGCACGACAACGCAAGGCTAGGCAATGCACGGAAGGCAAGCAAAGAGTAACGGAAGGCAAGGAAGGCAAGGGAAAGCAAGGCAAGGAAAGGGTAACGGAAGGAACGGCACGGCCAGGGGAAACAAGGCTAAGGCACGACAACGCAGGACTAGGCAATGCACGGCAAGGCAAGGAAAGGGTAATGCAAGGCAAGGCACGGTGAGGCAAGGCAAGGCTAATGCACGACAACCCACGGCTAGGCAATGCACGGCAAGGTAAGGAAAGAGTAACGGAAGGCAAGGAAGGCAAGGCAAAGCATGGCAACGCAAGCAATGCTAAGGCAAGGTGAAACAAGGCTAAGGCACGCGAACGCACGGTTAGGCAATGCACGGCAAGGCAAGGAAGGGGTAACGCAAGGCAAGGCACGGTCAGGCGAGGCAAGGCTAAGGAATGACAACGCAAGGTTAGGCAGTGCACGGCTCGGCAGGGAAAGAGAAACGGAAGGAAAGGAAGGCAAGGCAAAGCAAGGTAAGGCAAGTGTAACAAAAGGCACGGCACGGCAAGGGCAACCAAGGTTAAGGCACGACAACGCAGGATTAGGCAATGCACGGGAAGGCAAGGAAAGGGTAACGCAAGGCAAGGCACGGTGAGGCAAGGCAAGGCTAATGCACGACAACCCACGGCTAGGCAATGCACGGCAAGGTAAGGAAAGAGTAACGGAAGGCAAGGAAGGCAAGGCAAAGCATGGCAACGCAAGCAATGCTAAGGCAAGGTGAAACAAGGCTAAGGCACGCGAACGCACGGTTAGGCAATGCACGGCAAGGCAAGGAAGGGGTAACGCAAGGCATGGCACTGACAGGCGAGGCAAGGCTAAGGCACGACAACGCACGGCTAGGCAATGCACGGCAAGGCATGGAAAGGGTAACGCAAGGCAAGGCACGGTCAGGCGAGGCAAGGCTAAGGAATGACAACGCAATGCTAGGCAATGCACGGAAGGCAAACAAAGAGTAACGGAAGGCAGGGAATGCAAGGCAAAGCAAGTGAACGCAAGCAAGGCTATGGCAAGGTGAAAAAAGGCTAAGGCACGACAACGCAAGGCTAGGCAATCCACGGAAGGCAACCAAAGACTAACGGAAAGCAAGGAAGGCAAGGGAAAGCAAGGCAAGGCAAGGGTAACGGAAGGAAACGCACGGCAAGGGGAAACAAGGCTAAGGCACGACAACGCACGGCTAGGCAATGCACGGCAAGGCAAGGAAAGGGTAACGCAAGGCAAGGCACGGTGAGGCAAGGCAAGGCTAATGCACGACAACGCACGGCTAGGCAATGCACGGCAAGGCAAGGAAAGGGTAACGCAAGGCAAGGCACGTTCAGGCGTGGCAAGGCTAAGGCACGACAACGCAAGGCTAGGCAATGCACGGAAAGCAAGGAAAGAGTAACGGAAGGCAAGGAAGGCAAGGGAAAGCAAGGCAAGGCAAGGGTAACAGAAGGAACGGCTCGGCAAGGGGAAACAAGGCTAAGGGACGGCAACGCACGGCTAGGCAATGCACGGCCAGCCAAGGAAAGGGTAACGCAAGGCAAGGCACGGTCAGGCAAGGCAAGGCTAATGCACGACAACGCAAGGCTAGGCAGTGCACGGTAAGGCAAGGAAAGAGTAACGGAAGGAAAGGAAGGCAAGGCAAATCCAGGCAAGGCAAGTGTAACAAAAGGCACGGCACGGCAAGGGGAAACAAGGCTAAGGCACGATAACGCACGGCTAGGCAATGCACGGCAAGGCAAGGAAAGGGCAACGCAAGGCAAGGCACTGTGAGGCAAGGCAAGGCTAATGCACGACAACGCACGGCTAGGCAATGCACGGCAAGGCAAGGAAAGGCTAACGCAAGGCAAGGCACGGTCAGGCGAGGCAAGGCTAAGGCACGACAACGCAAGGCTAGGCAATGCACGGAAGGCAAGCAAAGAGTAACGGAAGGCAAGGAAGGCAAAGGAAAGCAAGGGAAGTCAAGGGTAACAGAAGGAACGGCTCGGCAAGGGGAAACAAGGCTAAGGCACGGCAACGCACGGCTAGGCAATGCACGGCCAGCCAAGGAAACGGTAACGCAAGGCAAGGCACTGTCAGGCGAGGGAAGGCTAATGCACGACAACGCAAGGCTAGGCAGTGCACGGCTAGGCAGGGAAAGAGAAACGGAAGGAAAGGAAGGCAAGGCAAAACAAGGCAAGGCAAGTGTAACAAAAGGCACGGCACGGCAAGGGGAAACAAGGCGAAGGAACGGCAACGCACTGCTAGGCAATGCACGGCCAGGCAAGGAAAGGGTAACGCAAGGCAAGGCACGGTGAGGCAAGGCAAGGCTAATGCACGACAATACAAGGCTAGGCAATGCACGGAAGGCAAGCAAAGAGTAACGGAAGGCAAGGAATGCAAGGCAAAGCAAGGCAACGCAAGCAAGGCTATGGCAAGGTGAAAAAAGGCTAAGGCACGACAACGCAAGGCTAGGCAATGCACGGAAGGCAAGCAAAGAGTAACGGAAGGCAAGGAAGGCAAGGCAAAGCAAGGCAACGCAAGCAAGGCTATAGCAAGGTGAAACAAGGCTATGGCACGACAACGCACGGCTAGGCAAGGAAAGGGTAACGCACGGCAAGGCACGGTGAGGCAAGGCAAGGCTAATGCACGACAACGCACGGCTAGGCAATGCACGGCAAGGAAAGGAAAGGGTAACGCAAGGCAAGGCACGGTCAGGCGAGGCAAGACTAAGGAACGATAACGCAAGGCTAGACAATGCACGGAAGGCAAGCAAAGAGTAACGGAAGCCAAGGAATGCAAGGCAAAGCAAGGCAACGCAAGCAAGGCTATGGCAAGGTGAAAAAAGGCTAAAGCACGACAACGCAAGGCTACGCAATGCACAGAAGGCAAGCAAAGAGTAACGGAAGGCAAGGAAGTCAAGGGAAAGCAAGGCAAGGGAAGGGTAACGGAAGGAAACGCACGGCAAGGGGAAACAAGGCTAAGGCACGGCAACGCACGGCTAGGCAATGCACGGCAAGGCAAGGAAAGGGTAACGCAAGGCAAGGCACGGTGAGGCAAGGCAAGGCTAATGCACGACAACGCACGGCTAGGCAATGCACGGCAAGGCAAGGAAAGGGTAACGCAAGGGAAGGCACGGTCAGACGAGGCAAGGCTAAGGCACGACAACGCAAGGTTAGGCAATGCACGGAAGGCAAGCAAAGAGTAACGGAAGGCAAGGAAGGCAAGGCAAAGCAAGGCAAGGCAAGTGTAACAAAAGGCACGGCACGGCAAGGGCAACCAAGGTTAAGGTACGACAACGCAGGATTAGGCAATGCACGGGAAGGCAAGGAAAGGGTAACGCAAGGCAAGGCACGGTGAGGCAAGGCAAGGCTAATGCACGACAACGCACGGCTAGGCAATGCACGGCAAGGCAAGGAAAGGGTAACGCAAGGGAAGGCACGGTCAGACGAGGCAAGGCTAAGGCACGACAACGCAAGGCTAGGCAATGCACGGAAAGCAAGGAAGGAGTAACGGAAGGCAAGGAAGGCAAGGGAAAGCAAGGCAAGGCAAGGGTAACAGAAGGAACGGCTCGGCAAGGGGAAACAAGGCTAAGGGACGGCAACGCACGGCTAGGCAATGCACGGCCAGCCAAGGAAAGGGTAACGCAAGGCAAGGCACGGTCAGGCAAGGCAAGGCTAATGCACGACAACGCAAGGCTAGGCAGTGCACGGTAAGGCAAGGAAAGAGTAACGGAAGGAAAGGAAGGCAAGGCAAATCCAGGCAAGGCAAGTGTAACAAAAGGCACGGCACGGCAAGGGGAAACAAGGCTAAGGCACGATAACGCACGGCTAGGCAATGCACGGCAAGGCAAGGAAAGGGCAACGCAAGGCAAGGCACGGTGAGGCAAGGCAAGGCTAATGCACGACAACGCACGGCTAGGCAATGCACGGCAAGGCAAGGAAAGGCTAACGCAAGGCAAGGCACGGTCAGGCGAGGCAAGGCTAAGGCACGACAACGCAAGGCTAGGCAATGCACGGAAGGCAAGCAAAGAGTAACGGAAGGCAAGGAAGGCAAGGGAAAGCAAGGGAAGTCAAGGGTAACAGAAGGAACGGCTCGGCAAGGGGAAACAAGGCTAAGGCACGGCAACGCACGGCTAGGCAATGCACGGCCAGCCAAGGAAAGGGTAACGCAAGGCAAGGCACTGTCAGGCGAGGGAAGGCTAATGCACGACAACGCAAGGCTAGGCAGTGCACGGCTAGGCAGGGAAAGAGAAACGGAAGGAAAGGAAGGCAAGGCAAAGCAAGGCAAGGCAAGTGTAACAAAAGGCACGGCACGGCAAGGTGAAACAAGGCTAAGGCACGAGAACGCACGGTTAGGCAATGCACGGCAAGGCAAGGAAGGGGTAACGCAAGGCAAGGCACTGACAGGCGAGGCAAGGCTAAGGCACGACAACGCACGGCTAGGCAATGCACGGCAAGGCAAGGAAAGGGTAACGCAAGGCAAGGCACGGTCAGGCGAGGCAAGGCTAAGGAATGACAACGCAAGGCTAGGCAATGCACGGAAGGCAAGCAAAGAGTAACGGAAGGCAAGGAATGCAAGGCAAAGCAAGGCAACGCAAGCAAGGCTATGGCAAGGTGAAAAAAGGCTAAGGTTCGACAACGCAAGGCTAGGCAATGCACGGCAAGGCAAGGAAAGGGTAACGCAAGGCAAGGAACTGTCAGGCGAGGCAAGGCTAAGGCACGACAACGCAAGGCTAGGCAATGCACGGAAGGCAAGCAAAGAGTAACGGAAGGCAAGCAAGGCAAGGGAAAGCAAGGCAAGGCAAGGGTAACGGAAGGAAACGCACGGCAACGGGAAACAAGGCTAAGGCACGACAAAGCACGGCTAGGCAATGCACGGCAAGGCAAGGAAAGGGTAACGCAAGGCAAGGCACGGTGAGGCAAGGCAAGGCTAATGCACGACAACGCAAGGCTAGGCAATGCACGGCAAGGCAAGGAAAGGGTAACGCAAGGGAAGGCACGGTCAGACGAGGCAAGGCTAAGGCACGACAACGCAAGGCTAGGCAATGCACGGAAGGCAAGCAAAGAGTAACGGAAGGCAAGGAAGGCAAGGGAAATCAAGGCAAGGCAAGGGTAACAGAAGGAACGGCTCGGCAAGGGGAAACCAGGCTAAGGCACGGCAACGCAAGGCTAGGCAATGCACGGCTATGCAAGGAAAGGGTAACGCAAGGCAAGGCACGGTCAGGCAAGGCAAGGCTAATGCACGACAACGCAAGGCTAGGCAGTGCACGGTAAGGCAAGGAAAGAGTAACGGAAGGAAAGGAAGGCAAGGCAAATCCACGCAAGGCAAGTGTAACAAAAGGCAAGGCACGGCAAGGGGAAACAAGGCTAAGGCACGACAACGCACGGCTAGGCAATGCACGGCAAGGCAAGGAAAGGCTAACTCAAGGCAAGGCACGGTCAGGCGAGGCAAGGCTAAGGCACGACAACGCAAGGCTAGGCAATGCACGGAAGGCAAGCAAAGAGTAACGGAAGGCAAGGAAGGCAAGGCAAAGCAAGGCAAGGCAAGGGTAACGGAAGGAACGGCACGGCAAGGGGAACCAAGGCTAAGGCACGACAACGCAGGACTAGGCAATGCACGGGAAGGCAAGGAAAGGGTAACGTAAGGAAGGCACGGTGAGGCAAGGCAAGGCTAATGCACGACAACGCAAGGCTAGGCAGTGCACGGCTAGGCAAGCAAAGAGTAACGGAAGGCAAGGAAGGCAAGGCAAAGCAAGGCAACGCAAGCAAGGCTATAGCAAGGTGAAACAAGGCTATGGCACGACAACGCACGGCTAGGCAATGCACGGCAAGGCAAGGAAAGGGTAACGCAAGGCAAGGCACGGTGAGGCAAGGCAAGGCTAATGCACGACAACGCACGGCTAGGCAATGCACGGCAAGGCAAGGAAAGGGTAACGCAAGGCAAGGCACGGTCAGGCGTGGCAAGGCTAAGGAACGACAACGCAAGACTAGACAATGCACGGAAGGCAAGCAAAGAGTAACGGAAGGCAAGGAATGCAAGGCAAAGCAAGGCAACGCAAGCAAGGCTATGGCAAGGTGAAAAAATTCTAAAGCACGACAACGCAAGGCTACGCAATGCACGGAAGGCAAGCAAAGAGTAACGGAAGGCAACGAAGTCAAGGGAAAGAAAGGCAAGACAAGGGTAACGGAAGGAAACGCACGGTAAAGGGAAACAAGGCTAAGGCACGGCAACGCACGGCTAGGCAATGCACGGCAAGGCAAGGAAAGGGTAACGCAAGGCAAGGCACGGTGAGGCAAGGCAAGGCTAATGAACGACAACGCACGGCTAGGCAATGCACGGCAAGGCAAGGAAAGGGTAACGCAAGGGAAGGCACGGTCAGACGAGGCAAGGCTAAGGCACGACAACGCAAGGCTAGGCAGTGCACGGTAAGGCAAGGAAAGAGTAACGGAAGGAAAGGAAGGCAAGGCAAATCCAGGCAAGGCAAGTGTAACAAAAGGCACGGCACGGCAAGGGGAAACAAGGCTAAGGCACGATAACGCACGGCTAGGCAATGCACGGCAAGGCAAGGAAAGGGCAACGCAAGGCAAGGCACGGTGAGGCAAGGCAAGGCTAATGCACGACAACGCACGGCTAGGCAATGCACGGCAAGGCAAGGAAAGGCTAACGCAAGGCAAGGCACGGTCAGGCGAGGCAAGGCTAAGGCACGACAACGCAAGGCTAGGCAATGCACGGAAGGCAAGCAAAGAGTAACGGAAGGCAAGGAAGGCAAGGGAAAGCAAGGGAAGTCAAGGGTAACAGAAGGAACGGCTCGGCAAGGGGAAACAAGGCTAAGGCACGGCAACGCACGGCTAGGCAATGCACGGCCAGCCAAGGAAAGGGTAACGCAAGGCAAGGCACTGTCAGGCGAGGGAAGGCTAATGCACGACAACGCAAGGCTAGGCAGTGCACGGCTAGGCAGGGAAAGAGAAACGGAAGGAAAGGAAGGCAAGGCAAAGCAAGGCAAGGCAAGTGTAACAAAAGGCACGGCACGGCAAGGTGAAACAAGGCTAAGGCACGAGAACGCACGGTTAGGCAATGCACGGCAAGGCAAGGAAGGGGTAACGCAAGGCAAGGCACTGACAGGCGAGGCAAGGCTAAGGCACGACAACGCACGGCTAGGCAATGCACGGCAAGGCAAGGAAAGGGTAACGCAAGGCAAGGCACGGTCAGGCGAGGCAAGGCTAAGGAATGACAACGCAAGGCTAGGCAATGCACGGAAGGCAAGCAAAGAGTAACGGAAGGCAAGGAATGCAAGGCAAAGCAAGGCAACGCAAGCAAGGCTATGGCAAGGTGAAAAAAGGCTAAGGTTCGACAACGCAAGGCTAGGCAATGCACGGCAAGGCAAGGAAAGGGTAACGCAAGGCAAGGAACTGTCAGGCGAGGCAAGGCTAAGGCACGACAACGCAAGGCTAGGCAATGCACGGAAGGCAAGCAAAGAGTAACGGAAGGCAAGCAAGGCAAGGGAAAGCAAGGCAAGGCAAGGGTAACGGAAGGAAACGCACGGCAACGGGAAACAAGGCTAAGGCACGACAAAGCACGGCTAGGCAATGCACGGCAAGGCAAGGAAAGGGTAACGCAAGGCAAGGCACGGTGAGGCAAGGCAAGGCTAATGCACGACAACGCAAGGCTAGGCAATGCACGGCAAGGCAAGGAAAGGGTAACGCAAGGGAAGGCACGGTCAGACGAGGCAAGGCTAAGGCACGACAACGCAAGGCTAGGCAATGCACGGAAGGCAAGCAAAGAGTAACGGAAGGCAAGGAAGGCAAGGGAAATCAAGGCAAGGCAAGGGTAACAGAAGGAACGGCTCGGCAAGGGGAAACCAGGCTAAGGCACGGCAACGCAAGGCTAGGCAATGCACGGCTATGCAAGGAAAGGGTAACGCAAGGCAAGGCACGGTCAGGCAAGGCAAGGCTAATGCACGACAACGCAAGGCTAGGCAGTGCACGGTAAGGCAAGGAAAGAGTAACGGAAGGAAAGGAAGGCAAGGCAAATCCACGCAAGGCAAGTGTAACAAAAGGCAAGGCACGGCAAGGGGAAACAAGGCTAAGGCACGAGAACGCACGGCTAGGCAATGCACGGCAAGGCAAGGAAAGGCTAACTCAAGGCAAGGCACGGTCAGGCGAGGCAAGGCTAAGGCACGACAACGCAAGGCTAGGCAATGCACGGAAGGCAAGCAAAGAGTAACGGAAGGCAAGGAAGGCAAGGCAAAGCAAGGCAAGGCAAGGGTAACGGAAGGAACGGCACGGCAAGGGGAACCAAGGCTAAGGCACGACAACGCAGGACTAGGCAATGCACGGGAAGGCAAGGAAAGGGTAACGTAAGGAAGGCACGGTGAGGCAAGGCAAGGCTAATGCACGACAACGCACGGCTAGGCAATGCACGGCAAGGTAAGGAAAGAGTAACGGAAGGCAAGGAAGGCAAGGCAAAGCATGGCAACGCAAGCCATGCTAAGGCAAGGTGAAACAAGGCTAAGGCACCAGAACGCACGGTTAGGCAATGCACGGCAAGGCAAGGAAGGGGTAACGCAAGGCAAGGCACTGACAGGCGAGGCAAGGCTAAGGCACGACAACGCACGGCTAGGCAATGCGCGGCAAGGCAAGGAAAGGGTAACGCAAGGCAAGGCACGGTCAGGTGAGGCAAGGCTAAGGAATGACAACGCAAGTCTAGGCAGTGCACGGCTAGGCAAGCAAAGAGTAACGGAAGGCAAGGAAGGCAAGGCAAAGCAAGGCAACGCAAGCAAGGCTATAGCAAGGTGAAACAAGGCTATGGCACGACAACGCACGGCTAGGCAATGCACGGCAAGGCAAGGAAAGGGTAACGCAAGGCAAGGCACGGTGAGGCAAGGCAAGGCTAATGCACGACAACGCACGGCTAGGCAATGCACGGCAAGGCAAGGAAAGGGTAACGCAAGGCAAGGCACGGTCAGGCGTGGCAAGGCTAAGGAACGACAACGCAAGACTAGACAATGCACGGAAGGCAAGCAAAGAGTAACGGAAGGCAAGGAATGCAAGGCAAAGCAAGGCAACGCAAGCAAGGCTATGGCAAGGTGAAAAAATTCTAAAGCACGACAACGCAAGGCTACGCAATGCACGGAAGGCAAGCAAAGAGTAACGGAAGGCAACGAAGTCAAGGGAAAGAAAGGCAAGACAAGGGTAACGGAAGGAAACGCACGGTAAAGGGAAACAAGGCTAAGGCACGGCAACGCACGGCTAGGCAATGCACGGCAAGGCAAGGAAAGGGTAACGCAAGGCAAGGCACGGTGAGGCAAGGCAAGGCTAATGAACGACAACGCACGGCTAGGCAATGCACGGCAAGGCAAGGAAAGGGTAACGCAAGGGAAGGCACGGTCAGACGAGGCAAGGCTAAGGCACGACAACGCAAGGCTAGGCAGTGCACGGTAAGGCAAGGAAAGAGTAACGGAAGGAAAGGAAGGCAAGGCAAATCCAGGCAAGGCAAGTGTAACAAAAGGCACGGCACGGCAAGGGGAAACAAGGCTAAGGCACGATAACGCACGGCTAGGCAATGCACGGCAAGGCAAGGAAAGGGCAACGCAAGGCAAGGCACGGTCAGGCGAGGCAAGGCTAAGGCACGACAACGCAAGGCTAGGCAATGCACGGAAGGCAAGCAAAGAGTAACGGAAGGCAAGGAAGGCAAGGGAAAGCAAGGCAAGGAAAGGGTAACGGAAGGAACGGCACGGCAAGGGGAAACAAGGCTAAGGCACGACAACGCAGGACTAGGCAATGCACGGCAAGGCAAGGAAAGGGTAACGCAAGGCAAGGCACTGTCAGGCGAGGGAAGGCTAATGCACGACAACGCAAGGCTAGGCAGTGCACGGCTAGGCAGGGAAAGAGTAACGGAAGGAAAGGAAGGCAAGGCAAAGCAAGGCAAGGCAAGTGTAACAAAAGGCACGGCATGGCAAGGGGAAACAAGGCGAAGGGACGGTAACGCACGGCTAGGCAATGCACGGCCAGGCAAGGAAAGGGTAACGCAAGGCAAGGCACGGTGAGGCAAGGCAAGGCTAATGCACGACAATACAAGTCTAGGCAATGCACGGAAGGCAAGCAAAGAGTAACGGAAGGCAAGGAATGCAAGGCAAAGCAAGGCAACGCAAGCAAGGCTATGGCAAGGTGAAAAAAGGCGAAGGCACGGCAACGTAAGGCTAGGCAATGCACGGAAGGCAAGCAAAGAGTAACGGAAGGCAAGGAAGGCAAGGGAAAGCAAGGCAAGGCAAGGGTAACGGAAGGAAAGGCACGGCAAGGGGAAACAAGGCTAAGGCACGACAACGCTCGGCTAGGCAATGAACGGCAAGGCAAGGAAAGGGTAACGCAAGGCAAGGCACGGTGAGGCAAGGCAAGGCTAATTCACGACAACGCACGGCTAGGCAATGCACGGCAAGGCAAGGAAAGGCTAACGCAAGGCAAGGCACGGTCAGGCGAGGCAAGGCTAAGGCACGACAACGCAAGGCTTGGCAATGCACGGAAGCCAAGCAAAGAGTAACGGAAAGCAAGGAAGGCAAGGGAAAGCAAGGCAAGGCAAGGGTAACGGAAGGAACGGCACGGCCAGGGGAAACAAGGCTAAGGCACCACAACGCAGGACTAGGCAATGCACGGCAAGGCAAGGAAAGGGTAATGCAAGGCAAGGCACTGTCAGGCGAGGGAAGGCTACTGTGCGACAACGCAAGGCTAGGCAATGCACGGCTAGGCAGGGAAAGAGAAACGGAAGGAAAGGAAGGCAAGGCAAAGCAAGGTAAGGCAAGTGTAACAAAAGGCACGGCACGGCAAGGGCAACCAAGGTTAAGGCACGACAACGCAGGATTAGGCAATGCACGGGAAGGCAAGGAAAGGGTAACGCAAGGCAAGGCACGGTGAGGCAAGGCAAGGCTAATGCACGACAACGCACGGCTAGGCAATGCACGGCAAGGTAAGGAAAGAGTAACGGAAGGCAAGGAAGGCAAGGCAAAGCATGGCAACGCAAGCAATGCTAAGGCAAGGTGAAACAAGGCTAAGGCACGCGAACGCACGGTTAGGCAATGCACGGCAAGGCAAGGAAGGGGTAACGCAAGGCATGGCACTGACAGGCGAGGCAAGGCTAAGGCACGACAACGCACGCCTAGGCAATGCACGGCAAGGCAAACAAAGAGTAACGGAAGGCAAGGAATGCAAGGCAAAGCAAGTGAACGCAAGCAAGGCTATGGCAAGGTGAAAAAAGGCTAAGGCACGACAACGCAAGGCTAGGCAATCCACGGAAGGCAACCAAAGACTAACGGAAAGCAAGGAAGGCAAGGGAAAGCAAGGCAAGGCAAGGGTAACGGAAGGAAACGCACGGCAAGGTTAAACAAGGCTAAGGCACGACAACGCCCGGCTAGGCAATGCACGGCAAGGCAAGGAAAGGGTAACGCAAGGCAAGGCACGGTGAGGCAAGGCAAGGCTAATGCACGACAACGCACGGCTAGGCAATGCACGGCAAGGCAAGGAAAGGGTAACGCAAGGCAAGGCAAGGTCAGGCGTGGCAAGGCTAAGGCACGACAACGCAAGGCTAGGCAATGCACGGAAAGCAAGGAAAGAGTAACGGAAGGCAAGGAAGGCAAGGGAAAGCAAGGCAAGGCAAGGGTAACAGAAGGAACGGCTCGGCAAGGGGAAACAAGGCTAAGGGACGGCAACGCACGGCTAGGCAATGCACGGCCAGCCAAGGAAAGGGTAACGCAAGGCAAGGCACGGTCAGGCAAGGCAAGGCTAATACACGACAACGCAAGGCTAGGCAGTGCACGGTAAGGCAAGGAAAGAGTAACGGAAGGAAAGGAAGGCAAGGTAAATCCAGGCAAGGCAAGTGTAACAAAAGGCACGGCACGGCAAGGGGAAACAAGGCTAAGGCACGATAACGCACGGCTAGGCAATGCACGGCAAGGCAAGGAAAGGGCAACGCAAGGCAAGGCACGATGAGGCAAGGCAAGGCTAATGCACGACAACGCACGGCTAGGCAATGCACGGCAAGGCAAGGAAAGGCTAACGCAAGGCAAGGCACGGTCAGGCGAGGCAAGGCTAAGGCACGACAACGCAAGGCTAGGCAATGCACGGAAGGCAAGCAAAGAGTAACGGAAGGCAAGGAAGGCAAGGGAAAGCAAGGGAAGTCAAGGGTAACAGAAGGAACGGCTCGGCAAGGGGAAACAAGGCTAAGGCACGGCAACGCACGGCTAGGCAATGCACGGCCAGCCAAGGAAAGGCTAACTCAAGGCAAGGCACGGTCAGGCGAGGCAAGGCTAAGGCACGACAACGCAAGGCTAGGCAATGCACGGAAGGCAAGCAAAGAGTAACGGAAGGCAAGGAAGGCAAGGCAAAGCAAGGCAAGGCAAGGGTAACGGAAGGAACGGCACGGCAAGGGGAACCAAGGCTAAGGCACGACAACGCAGGACTAGGCAATGCACGGGAAGGCAAGGAAAGGGTAACGTAAGGAAGGCACGGTGAGGCAAGGCAAGGCTAATGCACGACAACGCACGGCTAGGCAATGCACGGCAAGGTAAGGAAAGAGTAACGGAAGGCAAGGAAGGCAAGGCAAAGCATGGCAACGCAAGCCATGCTAAGGCAAGGTGAAACAAGGCTAAGGCACCAGAACGCACGGTTAGGCAATGCACGGCAAGGCAAGGAAGGGGTAACGCAAGGCAAGGCACTGACAGGCGAGGCAAGGCTAAGGCACGACAACGCACGGCTAGGCAATGCGCGGCAAGGCAAGGAAAGGGTAACGCAAGGCAAGGCACGGTCAGGTGAGGCAAGGCTAAGGAATGACAACGCAAGTCTAGGCAGTGCACGGCTAGGCAAGCAAAGAGTAACGGAAGGCAAGGAAGGCAAGGCAAAGCAAGGCAACGCAAGCAAGGCTATAGCAAGGTGAAACAAGGCTATGGCACGACAACGCACGGCTAGGCAATGCACGGCAAGGCAAGGAAAGGGTAACGCAAGGCAAGGCACGGTGAGGCAAGGCAAGGCTAATGCACGACAACGCACGGCTAGGCAATGCACGGCAAGGCAAGGAAAGGGTAACGCAAGGCAAGGCACGGTCAGGCGTGGCAAGGCTAAGGAACGACAACGCAAGACTAGACAATGCACGGAAGGCAAGCAAAGAGTAACGGAAGGCAAGGAATGCAAGGCAAAGCAAGGCAACGCAAGCAAGGCTATGGCAAGGTGAAAAAATTCTAAAGCACGACAACGCAAGGCTACGCAATGCACGGAAGGCAAGCAAAGAGTAACGGAAGGCAACGAAGTCAAGGGAAAGAAAGGCAAGACAAGGGTAACGGAAGGAAACGCACGGTAAAGGGAAACAAGGCTAAGGCACGGCAACGCACGGCTAGGCAATGCACGGCAAGGCAAGGAAAGGGTAACGCAAGGCAAGGCACGGTGAGGCAAGGCAAGGCTAATGAACGACAACGCACGGCTAGGCAATGCACGGCAAGGCAAGGAAAGGGTAACGCAAGGGAAGGCACGGTCAGACGAGGCAAGGCTAAGGCACGACAACGCAAGGCTAGGCAGTGCACGGTAAGGCAAGGAAAGAGTAACGGAAGGAAAGGAAGGCAAGGCAAATCCAGGCAAGGCAAGTGTAACAAAAGGCACGGCACGGCAAGGGGAAACAAGGCTAAGGCACGATAACGCACGGCTAGGCAATGCACGGCAAGGCAAGGAAAGGGCAACGCAATGCAAGGCACGGTGAGGCAAGGCAAGGCTAATGCACGACAACGCACGGCTAGGCAATGCACGGCAAGGCAAGGAAAGGCTAACGCAAGGCAAGGCACGGTCAGGCGAGGCAAGGCTAAGGCACGACAACGCAAGGCTAGGCAATGCACGGAAGGCAAGCAAAGAGTAACGGAAGGCAAGGAAGGCAAGGGAAAGCAAGGCAAGGAAAGGGTAACGGAAGGAACGGCACGGCAAGGGGAAACAAGGCTAAGGCACGACAACGCAGGACTAGGCAATGCACGGCAAGGCAAGGAAAGGGTAACGCAAGGCAAGGCACTGTCAGGCGAGGGAAGGCTAATGCACGACAACGCAAGGCTAGGCAGTGCACGGCTAGGCAGGGAAAGAGTAACGGAAGGAAAGGAAGGCAAGGCAAAGCAAGGCAAGGCAAGTGTAACAAAAGGCACGGCATGGCAAGGGGAAACAAGGCGAAGGGACGGTAACGCACGGCTAGGCAATGCACGGCCAGGCAAGGAAAGGGTAACGCAAGGCAAGGCACGGTGAGGCAAGGCAAGGCTAATGCACGACAATACAAGTCTAGGCAATGCACGGAAGGCAAGCAAAGAGTAACGGAAGGCAAGGAATGCAAGGCAAAGCAAGGCAACGCAAGCAAGGCTATGGCAAGGTGAAAAAAGGCGAAGGCACGGCAACGTAAGGCTAGGCAATGCACGGAAGGCAAGCAAAGAGTAACGGAAGGCAAGGAAGGCAAGGGAAAGCAAGGCAAGGCAAGGGTAACGGAAGGAAAGGCACGGCAAGGGGAAACAAGGCTAAGGCACGACAACGCTCGGCTAGGCAATGAACGGCAAGGCAAGGAAAGGGTAACGCAAGGCAAGGCACGGTGAGGCAAGGCAAGGCTAATTCACGACAACGCACGGCTAGGCAATGCACGGCAAGGCAAGGAAAGGCTAACGCAAGGCAAGGCACGGTCAGGCGAGGCAAGGCTAAGGCACGACAACGCAAGGCTTGGCAATGCACGGAAGCCAAGCAAAGAGTAACGGAAAGCAAGGAAGGCAAGGGAAAGCAAGGCAAGGCAAGGGTAACGGAAGGAACGGCACGGCCAGGGGAAACAAGGCTAAGGCACCACAACGCAGGACTAGGCAATGCACGGCAAGGCAAGGAAAGGGTAATGCAAGGCAAGGCACTGTCAGGCGAGGGAAGGCTACTGTGCGACAACGCAAGGCTAGGCAATGCACGGCTAGGCAGGGAAAGAGAAACGGAAGGAAAGGAAGGCAAGGCAAAGCAAGGTAAGGCAAGTGTAACAAAAGGCACGGCACGGCAAGGGCAACCAAGGTTAAGGCACGACAACGCAGGATTAGGCAATGCACGGGAAGGCAAGGAAAGGGTAACGCAAGGCAAGGCACGGTGAGGCAAGGCAAGGCTAATGCACGACAACGCACGGCTAGGCAATGCACGGCAAGGTAAGGAAAGAGTAACGGAAGGCAAGGAAGGCAAGGCAAAGCATGGCAACGCAAGCAATGCTAAGGCAAGGTGAAACAAGGCTAAGGCACGCGAACGCACGGTTAGGCAATGCACGGCAAGGCAAGGAAGGGGTAACGCAAGGCATGGCACTGACAGGCGAGGCAAGGCTAAGGCACGACAACGCACGCCTAGGCAATGCACGGCAAGGCAAACAAAGAGTAACGGAAGGCAAGGAATGCAAGGCAAAGCAAGTGAACGCAAGCAAGGCTATGGCAAGGTGAAAAAAGGCTAAGGCACGACAACGCAAGGCTAGGCAATCCACGGAAGGCAACCAAAGACTAACGGAAAGCAAGGAAGGCAAGGGAAAGCAAGGCAAGGCAAGGGTAACGGAAGGAAACGCACGGCAAGGGGAAACAAGGCTAAGGCACGACAACGCCCGGCTAGGCAATGCACGGCAAGGCAAGGAAAGGGTAACGCAAGGCAAGGCACGGTGAGGCAAGGCAAGGCTAATGCACGACAACGCACGGCTAGGCAATGCACGGCAAGGCAAGGAAAGGGTAACGCAAGGCAAGGCAAGGTCAGGCGTGGCAAGGCTAAGGCACGACAACGCAAGGCTAGGCAATGCACGGAAAGCAAGGAAAGAGTAACGGAAGGCAAGGAAGGCAAGGGAAAGCAAGGCAAGGCAAGGGTAACAGAAGGAACGGCTCGGCAAGGGGAAACAAGGCTAAGGGACGGCAACGCACGGCTAGGCAATGCACGGCCAGCCAAGGAAAGGGTAACGCAAGGCAAGGCACGGTCAGGCAAGGCAAGGCTAATACACGACAACGCAAGGCTAGGCAGTGCACGGTAAGGCAAGGAAAGAGTAACGGAAGGAAAGGAAGGCAAGGTAAATCCAGGCAAGGCAAGTGTAACAAAAGGCACGGCACGGCAAGGGGAAACAAGGCTAAGGCACGATAACGCACGGCTAGGCAATGCACGGCAAGGCAAGGAAAGGGCAACGCAAGGCAAGGCACGATGAGGCAAGGCAAGGCTAATGCACGACAACGCACGGCTAGGCAATGCACGGCAAGGCAAGGAAAGGCTAACGCAAGGCAAGGCACGGTCAGGCGAGGCAAGGCTAAGGCACGACAACGCAAGGCTAGGCAATGCACGGAAGGCAAGCAAAGAGTAACGGAAGGCAAGGAAGGCAAGGGAAAGCAAGGGAAGTCAAGGGTAACAGAAGGAACGGCTCGGCAAGGGGAAACAAGGCTAAGGCACGGCAACGCACGGCTAGGCAATGCACGGCCAGCCAAGGAAAGGGTAACGCAAGGCAAGGCACGGTCAGGCAAGGCAAGGCTAATGCACGACAACGCAAGGCTAGGCAGTGCACGGCAAGGCAAGGAATGGGTAACGCAAGGGAAGGCACGGTCAGACGAGGCAAGGCTAAGGCACGACAACGCAAGGCTAGGCAATGCACGGAAGGCAAGCAAAGAGTAATGGAAGGCAAGGAAGGCAAGGGAAAGCAAGAGAAGTCAAGGGTAACAGAAGGAACGGCTCGGCAAGGGGAAACAAGGCTAAGGCACGGCAACGCACGGCTAGGCAATGCACGGCAAGGCAAGGAAAGGGTAACGCAAGGCAAGGCACGGTGAGGCAAGGCAAGGCTAATGCACGACAACGCACGGCTAGGCAATGCACGGCAAGGCAAGGAAAGGGTAACGCATGGGAAGGCACGGTCAGACGAGACAAGGCTAAGGCACGACAACGCAAGGCTAGGCAATGCACGGAAAGCAAGGAAAGAGTAACGGAAGGCAAGGAAGGCAAGGGAAAGCAAGGCAAGCCAAGGGTAACAGAAGGAACGGCTCGGCAAGGGGAAACAAGGCTAAGGGACGGCAACGCACGGCTAGGCAATGCACTCCCAGTCAAGGAAAGGGTAACGCAAGGCAAGGCACGGTCAGGCAAGGCAAGGCTAATGCACGACAACGCAAGGCTAGGCAGTGCACGGAAGGCAAGCAAAGAGTAACGGAAGGCAAGGAAGGCAAGGGAAAGCAAGGGAAGTCAAGGGTAACAGAAGGAACGGCTCGGCAAGGGGAAACAAGGCTAAGGCACGGCAACGCACGGCTAGGCAATGCACGGCCAGCCAAGGAAAGGGTAACGCAAGGCAAGGCACTGTCAGGCGAGGGAAGGCTAATGCACGACAACGCAAGGCTAGGCAGTGCACGGCTAGGCAGGGAAAGAGAAACGGAAGGAAAGGAAGGCAAGGCAAAGCAAGGCAAGGCAAGTGTAACAAAAGGCACGGCACGGCAAGGTGAAACAAGGCTAAGGCACGAGAACGCACGGTTAGGCAATGCACGGCAAGGCACTGACAGGCGAGGCAAGGCTAAGGCACGAAAACGCACGGCTAGGCAATGCACGGCAAGGCAAGGAAAGGGTAACGCAAGGCAAGGCACGGTCAGGCGAGGCAAGGCTAAGGAATGACAACGCAAGGCTAGGCAATGCACGGAAGGCAAGCAAAGAGTAACGGAAGGCAAGGAATGCAAGGCAAAGCAAGGCAACGCAAGCAAGGCTATGGCAAGGTGAAAAAAGGCTAAGGTTCGACAACGCAAGGCTAGGCAATCCACGGCAAGGCAAGGAAAGGGTAACGCAAGGCAAGGAACTGTCAGGCGAGGCAAGGCTAAGGCACGACAACGCAAGGCTAGGCAATGCACGGAAGGCAAGCAAAGAGTAACGGAAGGCAAGCAAGGCAAGGGAAAGCAAGGCAAGGCAAGGGTAACGGAAGGAAACGCACGGCAACGGGAAACAAGGCTAAGGCACGACAAAGCACGGCTAGGCAATGCACGGCAAGGCAAGGAAAGGGTAACGCAAGGCAAGGCACGGTGAGGCAAGGCAAGGCTAATGCACGACAACGCAAGGCTAGGCAATGCACGGCAAGGCAAGGAAAGGGTAACGCAAGGGAAGGCACGGTCAGACGAGGCAAGGCTAAGGCACGACAACGCAAGGCTAGGCAATGCACGGAAGGCAAGCAAAGAGTAACGGAAGGCAAGGAAGGCAAGGGAAACAAGGCAAGGCAAGGGCAACGGAAGGAACGGCACGGCAAGGGGAAACAAGGCTAAGGCACGACAACGCAGGACTAGGCAATGCACGGCAAGGCAAGGAAAGGGTAACGCAAGGCAAGGAAGGCAAGGGAAATCAAGGCAAGGCAAGGGTAACAGAAGGAACGGCTCGGCAAGGGGAAACAAGGCTAAGGCACGGCAACGCAAGGCTAGGCAATGCACGGCTAGGCAAGGAAAGGGTAACGCAAGGCAAGGCACGGTCAGGCAAGGCAAGGCTAATGCACGACAACGCAAGGCTAGGCAGTGCACGGTAAGGCAAGGAAAGAGTAACGGAAGGAAAGGAAGGCAAGGCAAATCCACGCAAGGCAAGTGTAACAAAAGGCAAGGCACGGCAAGGGGAAACAAGGCTAAGGCACGACAACGCACGGCTAGGCAATGCACGGCAAGGCAAGGAAAGGGTAACGCAAGGCAAGGCACGGTGAGGCAAGGCAAGGCTAATGCACGACAACGCACGGCTAGGCAATGCACGGCAAGGCAAGGAAAGGGTAACGCAAGGGAAGGCACGGTCAGACGAGGCACGGCTAAGGCACGACAACGCAAGGCTAGGCAATGCACGGAAGGCAAGCAAAGAGTAACGGAAGGCAAGGAAGGCAAGGGAAAGCAAGGGAAGTCAAGGGTAACAGAAGGAACGGCTCGGCAAGGGGAAACAAGGCTAAGGCACGGCAACGCACGGCTAGGCAATGCACGGCAAGGCAAGGAAAGGGTAACGCAAGGCAAGGCACGGTGAGGCAAGGCAAGGCTAATGCACGACAACGCACGGCTAGGCAATGCACGGCAAGGCAAGGAAAGGGTAACGCAAGGGAAGGCACGGTCAGACGAGGCAAGGCTAAGGCACGACAACGCAAGGCTAGGCAATGCACGGAAAGCAAGGAAGGAGTAACGGAAGGCAAGGAAGGCAAGGGAAAGCAAGGCAAGGCAAGGGTAACAGAAGGAACGGCTCGGCAAGGGGAAACAAGGCTAAGGGACGGCAACGCACGGCTAGGCAATGCACGGCCAGCCAAGGAAAGGGTAACGCAAGGCAAGGCACGGTCAGGCAAGGCAAGGCTAATGCACGACAACGCAAGGCTAGGCAGTGCACGGTAAGGCAAGGAAAGAGTAACGGAAGGAAAGGAAGGCAAGGCAAATCCAGGCAAGGCAAGTGTAACAAAAGGCACGGCACGGCAAGGGGAAACAAGGCTAAGGCACGATAACGCACGGCTAGGCAATGCACGGCAAGGCAAGGAAAGGGCAACGCAAGGCAAGGCACGGTGAGGCAAGGCAAGGCTAATGCACGACAACGCACGGCTAGGCTAGGCAATGCACGGCAAGGCAAGGAAAGGGCAACGCAAGGCAAGGCACGGTCAGGCGAGGCAAGGCTAAGGCACGACAACGCAAGGCTAGGCAATGCACGGAAGGCAAGCAAAGAGTAACGGAAGGCAAGGAAGGCAAGGGAAAGCAAGGGAAGTCAAGGGTAACAGAAGGAACGGCTCGGCAAGGGGAAACAAGGCTAAGGCACGGCAACGCACGGCTAGGCAATGCACGGCCAGCCAAGGAAAGGGTAACGCAAGGCAAGGCACTGTCAGGCGAGGGAAGGCTAATGCACGACAACGCAAGGCTAGGCAGTGCACGGCTAGGCAGGGAAAGAGAAACGGAAGGAAAGGAAGGCAAGGCAAAGCAAGGCAAGGCAAGTGTAACAAAAGGCACGGCACGGCAAGGTGAAACAAGGCTAAGGCACGAGAACGCACGGTTAGGCAATGCACGGCAAGGCAAGGAAGGGGTAACGCAAGGCAAGGCACGGACAGGCGAGGCAAGGCTAAGGCACGACAACGCACGGCTAGGCAATGCACGGCAAGGCAAGGAAAGGGTAACGCAAGGCAAGGCACGGTCAGGCGAGGCAAGGCTAAGGAATGACAACGCAAGGCTAGGCAATGCACGGAAGGCAAGCAAAGAGTAACGGAAGGCAAGGAATGCAAGGCAAAGCAAGGCAACGCAAGCAAGGCTATGGCAAGGTTAAAAAAGGCTAAGGTTCGACAACGCAAGGCTAGGCAATGCACGGCAAGGCAAGGAAAGGGTAACGCAAGGCAAGGAACTGTCAGGCGAGGCAAGGCTAAGGCACGACAACGCAAGGCTAGGCAATGCACGGAAGGCAAGCAAAGAGTAACGGAAGGCAAGCAAGGCAAGGGAAAGCAAGGCAAGGCAAGGGTAACGGAAGGAAACGCACGGCAACGGGAAACAAGGCTAAGGCACGACAAAGCACGGCTAGGCAATGCACGGCAAGGCAAGGAAAGGGTAACGCAAGGCAAGGCACGGTGAGGCAAGGCAAGGCTAATGCACGACAACGCAAGGCTAGGCAATGCACGGCAAGGCAAGGAAAGGGTAACGCAAGGGAAGGCACGGTCAGACGAGGCAAGGCTAAGGCACGACAACGCAAGGCTAGGCAATGCACGGAAGGCAAGCAAAGAGTAACGGAAGGCAAGGAAGGCAAGGGAAATCAAGGCAAGGCAAGGGTAACAGAAGGAACGGCTCGGCAAGGGGAAACCAGGCTAAGGCACGGCAACGCAAGGCTAGGCAATGCACGGCTAGGCAAGGAAAGGGTAACGCAAGGCAAGGCACGGTCAGGCAAGGCAAGGCTAATGCACGACAACGCAAGGCTAGGCAGTGCACGGTAAGGCAAGGAAAGAGTAACGGAAGGAAAGGAAGGCAAGGCAAATCCACGCAAGGCAAGTGTAACAAAAGGCAAGGCACGGCAAGGGGAAACAAGGCTAAGGCACGAGAACGCACGGCTAGGCAATGCACGGCAAGGCAAGGAAAGGCTAACTCAAGGCAAGGCACGGTCAGGCGAGGCAAGGCTAAGGCACGACAACGCAAGGCTAGGCAATGCACGGAAGGCAAGCAAAGAGTAACGGAAGGCAAGGAAGGCAAGGCAAAGCAAGGCAAGGCAAGGGTAACGGAAGGAACGGCACGGCAAGGGGAACCAAGGCTAAGGCACGACAACGCAGGACTAGGCAATGCACGGGAAGGCAAGGAAAGGGTAACGTAAGGAAGGCACGGTGAGGCAAGGCAAGGCTAATGCACGACAACGCACGGCTAGGCAATGCACGGCAAGGTAAGGAAAGAGTAACGGAAGGCAAGGAAGGCAAGGCAAAGCATGGCAACGCAAGCCATGCTAAGGCAAGGTGAAACAAGGCTAAGGCACCAGAACGCACGGTTAGGCAATGCACGGCAAGGCAAGGAAGGGGTAACGCAAGGCAAGGCACTGACAGGCGAGGCAAGGCTAAGGCACGACAACGCACGGCTAGGCAATGCGCGGCAAGGCAAGGAAAGGGTAACGCAAGGCAAGGCACGGTCAGGTGAGGCAAGGCTAAGGAATGACAACGCAAGTCTAGGCAGTGCACGGCTAGGCAGGGAAAGAATAACGGAAGGCAAGGAATGCAAGGCAACGCAAGGCAACGCAAGCAAGGCTATGGCAAGGTGAAAAAAGGCTAAGGCACGACAACGCAAGGCTAGGCAATGCACGGAAGGCAAGCAAAGAGTAACGGAAGGCAAGGAAGGCAAGGGAAAGCAAGGCAAGGAAAGGGTAACGGAAGGAACGGCACGGCAAGGGGAAACAAGGCTAAGGCACGACAACGCAGGACTAGGCAATGCACGGCAAGGCAAGGAAAGGGTAACGCAAGGCAAGGCACTGTCAGGCGAGGGAAGGCTAATGCACGACAACGCAAGGCTAGGCAGTGCACGGCTAGGCAGGGAAAGAGTAACGGAAGGAAAGGAAGGCAAGGCAAAGCAAGGCAAGGCAAGTGTAACAAAAGGCACGGCACGGCAAGGGGAAACAAGGCGAAGGGACGGTAACGCACGGCTAGGCAATGCACGGCCAGGCAAGGAAAGGGTAACGCAAGGCAAGGCACGGTGATGCAAGGCAAGGCTAATGCACGACAATACAAGTCTAGGCAATGCACGGAAGGCAAGCAAAGAGTAACGGAAGGCAAGGAATGCAAGGCAAAGCAAGGCAACGCAAGCAAGGCTATGGCAAGGTGAAAAAAGGCGAAGGCACGGCAACGCAAGGCTAGGCAATGCACGGAAGGCAAGCAAAGAGTAACGGAAGGCAAGGAAGGCAAGGGAAAGCAAGGCAAGGCAAGGGTAACGGAAGGAAAGGCACGGCAAGGGGAAACAAGGCTAAGGCACGACAACGCTCGGCTAGGCAATGAACGGCAAGGCAAGGAAAGGGTAACGCAAGGCAAGGCACGGTGAGGCAAGGCAAGGCTAATTCACGACAACGCACGGCTAGGCAATGCACGGCAAGGCAAGGAAAGGCTAACGCAAGGCAAGGCACGGTCAGGCGAGGCAAGGCTAAGGCACGACAACGCAAGGCTTGGCAATGCACGGAAGCCAAGCAAAGAGTAACGGAAAGCAAGGAAGGCAAGGGAAAGCAAGGCAAGGCAAGGGTAACGGAAGGAACGGCACGGCCAGGGGAAACAAGGCTAAAGCACCACAACGCAGGACTAGGCAATGCACGGCAAGGCAAGGAAAGGGTAATGCAAGGCAAGGCACTGTCAGGCGAGGGAAGGCTACTGTGCGACAACGCAAGGCTAGGCAATGCACGGCTAGGCAGGGAAAGAGAAACGGAAGGAAAGGAAGGCAAGGCAAAGCAAGGTAAGGCAAGTGTAACAAAAGGCACGGCACGGCAAGGGCAACCAAGGTTAAGGCACGACAACGCAGGATTAGGCAATGCACGGGAAGGCAAGGAAAGGGTAACGCAAGGCAAGGCACGGTGAGGCAAGGCAAGGCTAATGCACGACAACGCACGGCTAGGCAATGCACGGCAAGGTAAGGAAAGAGTAACGGAAGGCAAGGAAGGCAAGGCAAAGCATGGCAACGCAAGCAATGCTAAGGCAAGGTGAAACAAGGCTAAGGCACGCGAACGCACGGTTAGGCAATGCACGGCAAGGCAAGGAAGGGGTAACGCAAGGCATGGCACTGACAGGCGAGGCAAGGCTAAGGCACGACAACGCACGGCTAGGCAATGCACGGCAAGGCATGGAAAAGGTAACGCAAGGCAAGGCACGGTCAGGCGAGGCAAGGCTAAGGAATGACAACGCAATGCTAGGCAATGCACGGAAGGCAAACAAAGAGTAACGGAAGGCAAGGAATGCAAGGCAAAGCAAGTGAACGCAAGCAAGGCTATGGCAAGGTGAAAAAAGGCTAAGGCACGACAACGCAAGGCTAGGCAATCCACGGAAGGCAACCAAAGACTAACGGAAAGCAAGGAAGGCAAGGGAAAGCAAGGCAAGGCAAGGGTAACGGAAGGAAACGCACGGCAAGGGGAAACAAGGCTAAGGCACGACAACGCACGGCTAGGCAATGCACGGCAAGGCAAGGAAAGGGTAACGCAAGGCAAGGCACGGTGAGGCAAGGCAAGGCTAATGCACGACAACGCACGGCTAGGCAATGCACGGCAAGGCAAGGAAAGGGTAACGCAAGGCAAGGCACGGTCAGGCGTGGCAAGGCTAAGGCACGACAACGCAAGGCTAGGCAATGCACGGAAAGCAAGGAAAGAGTAACGGAAGGCAAGGAAGGCAAGGGAAAGCAAGGCAAGGCAAGGGTAACAGAAGGAACGGCTCGGCAAGGGGAAACAAGGCTAAGGGACGGCAACGCACGGCTAGGCAATGCACGGCCAGCCAAGGAAAGGGTAACGCAAGGCAAGGCACGGTCAGGCAAGGCAAGGCTAATGCACGACAACGCAAGGCTAGGCAGTGCACGGTAAGGCAAGGAAAGAGTAACGGAAGGAAAGGAAGGCAAGGCAAATCCAGGCAAGGCAAGTGTAACAAAAGGCACGGCACGGCAAGGGGAAACAAGGCTAAGGCACGATAACGCACGGCTAGGCAATGCACGGCAAGGCAAGGAAAGGGCAACGCAAGGCAAGGCACGATGAGGCAAGGCAAGGCTAATGCACGACAACGCACGGCTAGGCAATGCACGGCAAGGCAAGGAAAGGCTAACGCAAGGCAAGGCACGGTCAGGCGAGGCAAGGCTAAGGCACGACAACGCAAGGCTAGGCAATGCACGGAAGGCAAGCAAAGAGTAACGGAAGGCAAGGAAGGCAAGGGAAAGCAAGGGAAGTCAAGGGTAACAGAAGGAACGGCTCGGCAAGGGGAAACAAGGCTAAGGCACGGCAACGCACGGCTAGGCAATGCACGGCCAGCCAAGGAAAGGGTAACGCAAGGCAAGGCACGGTCAGGCAAGGCAAGGCTAATGCACGACAACGCAAGGCTAGGCAGTGCACGGCAAGGCAAGGAATGGGTAACGCAAGGGAAGGCACGGTCAGACGAGGCAAGGCTAAGGCACGACAACGCAAGGCTAGGCAATGCTCGGAAGGCAAGCAAAGAGTAATGGAAGGCAAGGAAGGCAAGGGAAAGCAAGGGAAGTCAAGGGTAACAGAAGGAACGGCTCGGCAAGGGGAAACAAGGCTAAGGCACGGCAACGCACGGCTAGGCAATGCACGGCAATGCAAGGAAAGGGTAACGCAAGGCAAGGCACGGTGAGGCAAGGCAAGGCTAATGCACGACAACGCACGGCTAGGCAATGCACGGCAAGGCAAGGAAAGGGTAACGCATGGGAAGGCACGGTCAGACGAGGCAAGGCTAAGGCACGACAACGCAAGGCTAGGCAATGCACGGAAAGCAAGGAAAGAGTAACGGAAGGCAAGGAAGGCAAGGGAAAGCAAGGCAAGCCAAGGGTAACAGAAGGAACGGCTCGGCAAGGGGAAACAAGGCTAAGGGACGGCAACGCACGGCTAGGCAATGCACTCCCAGTCAAGGAAAGGGTAACGCAAGGCAAGGCACGGTCAGGCAAGGCAAGGCTAATGCACGACAACGCAAGGCTAGGCAGTGCACGGAAGGCAAGCAAAGAGTAACGGAAGGCAAGGAAGGCAAGGGAAAGCAAGGGAAGTCAAGGGTAACAGAAGGAACGGCTCGGCAAGGGGAAACAAGGCTAAGGCACGGCAACGCACGGCTAGGCAATGCACGGCCAGCCAAGGAAAGGGTAACGCAAGGCAAGGCACTGTCAGGCGAGGGAAGGCTAATGCACGACAACGCAAGGCTAGGCAGTGCACGGCTAGGCAGGGAAAGAGAAACGGAAGGAAAGGAAGGCAAGGCAAAGCAAGGCAAGGCAAGTGTAACAAAAGGCACGGCACGGCAAGGTGAAACAAGGCTAAGGCACGAGAACGCACGGTTAGGCAATGCACGGCAAGGCACTGACAGGCGAGGCAAGGCTAAGGCACGAAAACGCACGGCTAGGCAATGCACGGCAAGGCAAGGAAAGGGTAACGCAAGGCAAGGCACGGTCAGGCGAGGCAAGGCTAAGGAATGACAACGCAAGGCTAGGCAATGCACGGAAGGCAAGCAAAGAGTAACGGAAGGCAAGGAATGCAAGGCAAAGCAAGGCAACGCAAGCAAGGCTATGGCAAGGTGAAAAAAGGCTAAGGTTCGACAACCCAAGGCTAGGCAATCCACGGCAAGGCAAGGAAAGGGTAACGCAAGGCAAGGAACTGTCAGGCGAGGCAAGGCTAAGGCACGACAACGCAAGGCTAGGCAATGCACGGAAGGCAAGCAAAGAGTAACGGAAGGCAAGCAAGGCAAGGGAAAGCAAGGCAAGGCAAGGGTAACGGAAGGAAACGCACGGCAACGGGAAACAAGGCTAAGGCACGACAAAGCACGGCTAGGCAATGCACGGCAAGGCAAGGAAAGGGTAACGCAAGGCAAGGCACGGTGAGGCAAGGCAAGGCTAATGCACGACAACGCAAGGCTAGGCAATGCACGGCAAGGCAAGGAAAGGGTAACGCAAGGGAAGGCACGGTCAGACGAGGCAAGGCTAAGGCACGACAACGCAAGGCTAGGCAATGCACGGAAGGCAAGCAAAGAGTAACGGAAGGCAAGGAAGGCAAGGGAAACAAGGCAAGGCAAGGGCAACGGAAGGAACGGCACGGCAAGGGGAAACAAGGCTAAGGCACGACAACGCAGGACTAGGCAATGCACGGCAAGGCAAGGAAAGGGTAACGCAAGGCAAGGAAGGCAAGGGAAATCAAGGCAAGGCAAGGGTAACAGAAGGAACGGCTCGGCAAGGGGAAACAAGGCTAAGGCACGGCAACGCAAGGCTAGGCAATGCACGGCTAGGCAAGGAAAGGGTAACGCAAGGCAAGGCACGGTCAGGCAAGGCAAGGCTAATGCACGACAACGCAAGGCTAGGCAGTGCACGGTAAGGCAAGGAAAGAGTAACGGAAGGAAAGGAAGGCAAGGCAAATCCACGCAAGGCAAGTGTAACAAAAGGCAAGGCACGGCAAGGGGAAACAAGGCTAAGGCACGACAACGCACGGCTAGGCAATGCACGGCAAGGCAAGGAAAGGGTAACGCAAGGCAAGGCACGGTGAGGCAAGGCAAGGCTAATGCACGACAACGCACGGCTAGGCAATGCACGGCAAGGCAAGGAATGGGTAACGCAAGGGAAGGCACGGTCAGACGAGGCAAGGCTAAGGCACGACAACGCAAGGCTAGGCAATGCACGGAAGGCAAGCAAAGAGTAACGGAAGGCAAGGAAGGCAAGGGAAACAAGGGAAGTCAAGGGTAACAGAAGGATCGGCTCGGCAAGGGGAAACAAGGCTAAGGCACGGCAACGCACGGCTAGGCAATGCACGGCAAGGCAAGGAAAGGGTAACGCAAGGCAAGGCACGGTGAGGCAAGGCAAGGCTAATGCACGACAACGCACGGCTAGGCAATGCACGGCAAGGCAAGGAAAGGGTAACGCAAGGGAAGGCACGGTCAGACGAGGCAAGGCTAAGGCACGACAACGCAAGGCTAGGCAATGCACGGAAAGCAAGGAAGGAGTAACGGAAGGCAAGGAAGGCAAGGGAAAGCAAGGCAAGGCAAGGGTAACAGAAGGAACGGCTCGGCAAGGGGAAACAAGGCTAAGGAACGGCAACGCACGTCTAGGCAATGCACGGCCAGCCAAGGAAAGGGTAACGCAAGGCAAGGCACGGTCAGGCAAGGCAAGGCTAATGCACGACAACGCAAGGCTAGGCAGTGCACGGTAAGGCAAGGAAAGAGTAACGGAAGGAAAGGAAGGCAAGGCAAATCCAGGCAAGGCAAGTGTAACAAAAGGCACGGCACGGCAAGGGGAAACAAGGCTAAGGCACGATAACGCACGGCTAGGCAATGCACGGCAAGGCAAGGAAAGGGCAACGCAAGGCAAGGCACGGTGAGGCAAGGCAAGGCTAATGCACGACAACGCACGGCTAGGCAATGCACGGCAAGGCAAGGAAAGGCTAACGCAAGGCAAGGCACGGTCAGGCGAGGCAAGGCTAAGGCACGACAACGCAAGGCTAGGCAATGCACGGAAGGCAAGCAAAGAGTAACGGAAGGCAAGGAAGGCAAGGGAAAGCAAGGGAAGTCAAGGGTAACAGAAGGAACGGCTCGGCAAGGGGAAACAAGGCTAAGGCACGGCAACGCACGGCTAGGCAATGCACGGCCAGCCAAGGAAAGGGTAACGCAAGGCAAGGCACTGTCAGGCGAGGGAAGGCTAATGCACGACAACGCAAGGCTAGGCAGTGCACGGCTAGGCAGGGAAAGAGAAACGGAAGGAAAGGAAGGCAAGGCAAAGCAAGGCAAGGCAAGTGTAACAAAAGGCACGGCACGGCAAGGTGAAACAAGGCTAAGGCACGAGAACGCACGGTTAGGCAATGCACGGCAAGGCAAGGAAGGGGTAACGCAAGGCAAGGCACGGACAGGCGAGGCAAGGCTAAGGCACGACAACGCACGGCTAGGCAATGCACGGCAAGGCAAGGAAAGGGTAACGCAAGGCAAGGCACGGTCAGGCGAGGCAAGGCTAAGGAATGACAACGCAAGGCTAGGCAATGCACGGAAGGCAAGCAAAGAGTAACGGAAGGCAAGGAATGCAAGGCAAAGCAAGGCAAGGCAAGCAAGGCTATGGCAAGGTGAAAAAAGGCTAAGGTTCGAAAACGCAAGGCTAGGCAATGCACGGCAAGGCAAGGAAAGGGTAACGCAAGGCAAGGAACTGTCAGGCGAGGCAAGGCTAAGGCACGACAACGCAAGGCTAGGCAATGCACGGAAGGCAAGCAAAGAGTAACGGAAGGCAAGCAAGGCAAGGGAAAGCAAGGCAAGGCAAGGGTAACGGAAGGAAACGCACGGCAACGGGAAACAAGGCTAAGGCACGACAAAGCACGGCTAGGCAATGCACGGCAAGGCAAGGAAAGGGTAACGCAAGGCAAGGCACGGTGAGGCAAGGCAAGGCTAATGCACGACAACGCAAGGCTAGGCAATGCACGGCAAGGCAAGGAAAGGGTAACGCAAGGGAAGGCACGGTCAGACGAGGCAAGGCTAAGGCACGACAACGCAAGGCTAGGCAATGCACGGAAGGCAAGCAAAGAGTAACGGAAGGCAAGGAAGGCAAGGGAAATCAAGGCAAGGCAAGGGTAACAGAAGGAACGGCTCGGCAAGGGGAAACCAGGCTAAGGCACGGCAACGCAAGGCTAGGCAATGCACGGCTAGGCAAGGAAAGGGTAACGCAAGGCAAGGCACGGTCAGGCAAGGCAAGGCTAATGCACGACAACGCAAGGCTAGGCAGTGCACGGTAAGGCAAGCAAAGAGTAACGGAAGGAAAGGAAGGCAAGGCAAATCCACGCAAGGCAAGTGTAACAAAAGGCAAGGCACGGCAAGGGGAAACAAGGCTAAGGCACGAGAACGCACGGCTAGGCAATGCACGGTAAGGCAAGGAAAGGCTAACTCAAGGCAAGGCACGGTCAGGCGAGGCAAGGCTAAAGCACGACAACGCAAGGCTAGGCAATGCACGGAAGGCAAGCAAAGAGTAACGGAAGGCAAGGAAGGCAAGGCAAAGCAAGGCAAGGCAAGGGTAACGGAAGGAACGGCACGGCAAGGGGAACCAAGGCTAAGGCACGACAACGCAGGACTAGGCAATGCACGGGAAGGCAAGGAAAGGGTAACGTAAGGAAGGCACGGTGAGGCAAGGCAAGGCTAATGCACGACAACGCACGGCTAGGCAATGCACGGCAAGGTAAGGAAAGAGTAACGGAAGGCAAGGAAGGCAAGGCAAAGCATGGCAACGCAAGCCATGCTAAGGCAAGGTGAAACAAGGCTAAGGCACCAGAACGCACGGTTAGGCAATGCACGGCAAGGCAAGGAAGGGGTAACGCAAGGCAAGGCACTGACAGGCGAGGCAAGGCTAAGGCACGACAACGCACGGCTAGGCAATGCGCGGCAAGGCAAGGAAAGGGTAACGCAAGGCAAGGCACGGTCAGGTGAGGCAAGGCTAAGGAATGACAACGCAAGTCTAGGCAGTGCACGGCTAGGCAGGGAAAGAGTAACGGAAGGCAAGGAATGCAAGGCAACGCAAGGCAACGCAAGCAAGGCTATGGCAAGGTGAAAAAAGGCTAAGGCACGACAACGCAAGGCTAGGCAATGCACGGAAGGCAAGCAAAGAGTAACGGAAGGCAAGGAAGGCAAGGCAAAGCAAGGCAACGCAAGCAAGGCTATAGCAAGGTGAAACAAGGCTATGGCACGACAACGCACGGCTAGGCAATGCACGGCAAGGCAAGGAAAGGGTAACGCAAGGCAAGGCACGGTGAGGCAAGGCAAGGCTAATGCACGACAACGCACGGCTAGGCAATGCACGGCAAGGAAAGGAAAGGGTAACGCAAGGCAAGGCACGGTCAGGCGTGGCAAGGCTAAGGAACGACAACGCAAGACTAGACAATGCACGGAAGGCAAGCAAAGAGTAACGGAAGGCAAGGAATGCAAGGCAAAGCAAGGCAACGCAAGCAAGGCTATGGCAAGGTGAAAAAATTCTAAAGCACGACAACGCAAGGCTACGCAATGCACGGAAGGCAAGCAAAGAGTAACGGAAGGCAACGAAGTCAAGGGAAAGAAAGGCAAGACAAGGGTAACGGAAGGAAACGCACGGTAAATGGAAACAAGGCTAAGGCACGGCAACGCACGGCTAGGCAATGCACGGCAAGGCAAGGAAAGGGTAACGCAAGGCAAGGCACGGTGAGGCAAGGCAAGGCTAATGAACGACAACGCACGGCTAGGCAATGCACGGCAAGGCAAGGAAAGGGTAACGCAAGGGAAGGCACGGTCAGACGAGGCAAGGCTAAGGCACGACAACGCAAGGCTAGGCAATGCACGGAAAGCAAGGAAAGAGTAACGGAAGGCAAGGAAGGCAAGGGAAAGCAAGGCAAGGCAAGGGTAACAGAAGGAACGGCTCGGCAAGGGGAAACAAGGCTAAGGGACGGCAACGCACGGCTAGGCAATGCACGGCCAGCCAAGGAAAGGGTAACGCAAGGCAAGGCACGGTCAGGCAAAGCAAGGCTAATGCACGACAACGCAAGGCTAGGCAGTGCACGGTAAGGCAAGGAAAGAGTAACGGAAGGAAAGGAAGGCAAGGCAAATCCAGGCAAGGCAAGTGTAACAAAAGGCACGGCACGGCAAGGGGAAACAAGGCGAAGGGACGGTAACGCACGGCTAGGCAATGCACGGCCAGGCAAGGAAAGGGTAACGCAAGGCAAGGCACGGTGAGGCAAGGCAAGGCTAATGCACGACAATACAAGTCTAGGCAATGCACGGAAGGCAAGCAAAGAGTAACGGAAGGCAAGGAATGCAAGGCAAAGCAAGGCAACGCAAGCAAGGCTATGGCAAGGTGAAAAAAGGCGAAGGCACGGCAACGCAAGGCTAGGCAATGCACGGAAGGCAAGCAAAGAGTAACGGAAGGCAAGGAAGGCAAGGGAAAGCAAGGCAAGGCAAGGGTAACGGAAGGAAAGGCACGGCAAGGGGAAACAAGGCTAAGGCACGACAACGCTCGGCTAGGCAATGAACGGCAAGGCAAGGAAAGGGTAACGCAAGGCAAGGCACGGTGAGGCAAGGCAAGGCTAATTCACGACAACGCTCGGCTAGGCAATGCACGGCAAGGCAAGGAAAGGCTAACGCAAGGCAAGGCACGGTCAGGCGAGGCAAGGCTAAGGCACGACAACGCAAGGCTTGGCAATGCACGGAAGCCAAGCAAAGAGTAACGGAAAGCAAGGAAGGCAAGGGAAAGCAAGGCAAGGCAAGGGTAACGGAAGGAACGGCACGGCCAGGGGAAACAAGGCTAAGGCACCACAACGCAGGACTAGGCAATGCACGGCAAGGCAAGGAAAGGGTAATGCAAGGCAAGGCACTGTCAGGCGAGGGAAGGCTACTGTGCGACAACGCAAGGCTAGGCAATGCACGGCTAGGCAGGGAAAGAGAAACGGAAGGAAAGGAAGGCAAGGCAAAGCAAGGTAAGGCAAGTGTAACAAAAGGCACGGCACGGCAAGGGCAACCAAGGTTAAGGCACGACAACGCAGGATTAGGCAATGCACGGGAAGGCAAGGAAAGGGTAACGCAAGGCAAGGCACGGTGAGGCAAGGCAAGGCTAATGCACGACAACGCACGGCTAGGCAATGCACGGCAAGGTAAGGAAAGAGTAACGGAAGGCAAGGAAGGCAAGGCAAAGCATGGCAACGCAAGCAATGCTAAGGCAAGGTGAAACAAGGCTAAGGCACGCGAACGCACGGTTAGGCAATGCACGGCAAGGCAAGGAAGGGGTAACGCAAGGCATGGCACTGACAGGCGAGGCAAGGCTAAGGCACGACAACGCACGGCTAGGCAATGCACGGCAAGGCATGGAAAAGGTAACGCAAGGCAAGGCACGGTCAGGCGAGGCAAGGCTAAGGAATGACAACGCAATGCTAGGCAATGCACGGAAGGCAAACAAAGAGTAACGGAAGGCAAGGAATGCAAGGCAAAGCAAGTGAACGCAAGCAAGGCTATGGCAAGGTGAAAAAAGGCTAAGGCACGACAACGCAAGGCTAGGCAATCCACGGAAGGCAACCAAAGACTAACGGAAAGCAAGGAAGGCAAGGGAAAGCAAGGCAAGGCAAGGGTAACGGAAGGAAACGCACGGCAAGGGGAAACAAGGCTAAGGCACGACAACGCACGGCTAGGCAATGCACGGCAAGGCAAGGAAAGGGTAACGCAAGGCAAGGCACGGTGAGGCAAGGCAAGGCTAATGCACGACAACGCACGGCTAGGCAATGCACGGCAAGGCAAGGAAAGGGTAACGCAAGGCAAGGCACGGTCAGGCGTGGCAAGGCTAAGGCACGACAACGCAAGGCTAGGCAATGCACGGAAAGCAAGGAAAGAGTAACGGAAGGCAAGGAAGGCAAGGGAAAGCAAGGCAAGGCAAGGGTAACAGAAGGAACGGCTCGGCAAGGGGAAACAAGGCTAAGGGACGGCAACGCACGGCTAGGCAATGCACGGCCAGCCAAGGAAAGGGTAACGCAAGGCAAGGCACGGTCAGGCAAGGCAAGGCTAATGCACGACAACGCAAGGCTAGGCAGTGCACGGTAAGGCAAGGAAAGAGTAACGGAAGGAAAGGAAGGCAAGGCAAATCCAGGCAAGGCAAGTGTAACAAAAGGCACGGCACGGCAAGGGGAAACAAGGCTAAGGCACGATAACGCACGGCTAGGCAATGCACGGCAAGGCAAGGAAAGGGCAACGCAAGGCAAGGCACGATGAGGCAAGGCAAGGCTAATGCACGACAACGCACGGCTAGGCAATGCACGGCAAGGCAAGGAAAGGCTAACGCAAGGCAAGGCACGGTCAGGCGAGGCAAGGCTAAGGCACGACAACGCAAGGCTAGGCAATGCACGGAAGGCAAGCAAAGAGTAACGGAAGGCAAGGAAGGCAAGGGAAAGCAAGGGAAGTCAAGGGTAACAGAAGGAACGGCTCGGCAAGGGGAAACAAGGCTAAGGCACGGCAACGCACGGCTAGGCAATGCACGGCCAGCCAAGGAAAGGGAAACGCAAGGCAAGGCACGGTCAGGCAAGGCAAGGCTAATGCACGACAACGCAAGGCTAGGCAGTGCACGGTAAGGCAAGGAAAGAGTAACGGAAGGAAAGGAAGGCAAGGCAAATCCAGGCAAGGCAAGTGTAACAAAAGGCACGGCACGGCAAGGGGAAACAAGGCTAAGGCACGATAACGCACGGCTAGGCAATGCACGGCAAGGCAAGGAAAGGGCAACGCAAGGCAAGGCACGGTGAGGCAAGGCAAGGCTAATGCACGACAACGCACGGCTAGGCAATGCACGGCAAGGCAAGGAATGGGTAACGCAAGGGAAGGCACGGTCAGACGAGGCAAGGCTAAGGCACGACAACGCAAGGCTAGGCAATGCACGGAAGGCAAGCAAAGAGTAATGGAAGGCAAGGAAGGCAAGGGAAAGCAAGGGAAGTCAAGGGTAACAGAAGGAACGGCTCGGCAAGGGGAAACAAGGCTAAGGCACGGCAACGCACGGCTAGGCAATGCACGGCAAGGCAAGGAAAGGGTAACGCAAGGCAAGGCACGGTGAGGCAAGGCAAGGCTAATGCACGACAACGCACGGCTAGGCAATGCACGGCAAGGCAAGGAAAGGGTAACGCATGGGAAGGCACGGTCAGACGAGGCAAGGCTAAGGCACGACAACGCAAGGCTAGGCAATGCACGGAAAGCAAGGAAAGAGTAACGGAAGGCAAGGAAGGCAAGGGAAAGCAAGGCAAGCCAAGGGTAACAGAAGGAACGGCTCGGCAAGGGGAAACAAGGCTAAGGGACGGTAACGCACGGCTAGGCAATGCACTCCCAGTCAAGGAAAGGGTAACGCAAGGCAAGGCACGGTCAGGCAAGGCAAGGCTAATGCACGACAACGCAAGGCTAGGCAGTGCACGGAAGGCAAGCAAAGAGTAACGGAAGGCAAGGAAGGCAAGGGAAAGCAAGGGAAGTCAAGGGTAACAGAAGGAACGGCTCGGCAAGGGGAAACAAGGCTAAGGGACGGCAACGCACGGCTAGGCAATGCACGGTCAGCCAAGGAAAGGGTAACGCAAGGCAAGGCACTGTCAGGCGAGGGAAGGCTAATGCACGACAACGCAAGGCTAGGCAGTGCACGGCTAGGCAGGGAAAGAGAAACGGAAGGAAAGGAAGGCAAGGCAAAGCAAGGCAAGGCAAGTGTAACAAAAGGCACGGCACGGCAAGGTGAAACAAGGCTAAGGCACGAGAACGCACGGTTAGGCAATGCACGGCAAGGCACTGACAGGCGAGGCAAGGCTAAGGCACGAAAACGCACGGCTAGGCAATGCACGGCAAGGCAAGGAAAGGGTAACGCAAGGCAAGGCACGGTCAGGCGAGGCAAGGCTAAGGAATGACAACGCAAGGCTAGGCAATGCACGGAAGGCAAGCAAAGAGTAACGGAAGGCAAGGAATGCAAGGCAAAGCAAGGCAACGCAAGCAAGGCTATGGCAAGGTGAAAAAAGGCTAAGGTTCGACAACGCAAGGCTAGGCAATCCACGGCAAGGCAAGGAAAGGGTAACGCAAGGCAAGGAACTGTCAGGCGAGGCAAGGCTAAGGCACGACAACGCAAGGCTAGGCAATGCACGGAAGGCAAGCAAAGAGTAACGGAAGGCAAGCAAGGCAAGGGAAAGCAAGGCAAGGCAAGGGTAACGGAAGGAAACGCACGGCAACGGGAAACAAGGCTAAGGCACGACAAAGCACGGCTAGGCAATGCACGGCAAGGCAAGGAAAGGGTAACGCAAGGCAAGGCACGGTGAGGCAAGGCAAGTCTAATGCACGACAACGCAAGGCTAGGCAATGCACGGCAAGGCAAGGAAAGGGTAACGCAAGGGAAGGCACGGTCAGACGAGGCAAGGCTAAGGCACGACAACGCAAGGCTAGGCAATGCACGGAAGGCAAGCAAACAGTAACGGAAGGCAAGGAAGGCAAGGGAAACAAGGCAAGGCAAGGGCAACGGAAGGAACGGCACGGCAAGGGGAAACAAGGCTAAGGCACGACAACGCAGGACTAGGCAATGCACGGCAAGGCAAGGAAAGGGTAACGCAAGGCAAGGAAGGCAAGGGAAATCAAGGCAAGGCAAGGGTAACAGAAGGAACGGCTCGGCAAGGGGAAACAAGGCTAAGGCACGGCAACGCAAGGCTAGGCAATGCACGGCTAGGCAAGGAAAGGGTAACGCAAGGCAAGGCACGGTCAGGCAAGGCAAGGCTAATGCACGACAACGCAAGGCTAGGCAGTGCACGGTAAGGCAAGGAAAGAGTAACGGAAGGAAAGGAAGGCAAGGCAAATCCACGCAAGGCAAGTGTAACAAAAGGCAAGGCACGGCAAGGGGAAACAAGGCTAAGGCACGACAACGCACGGCTAGGCAATGCACGGCAAGGCAAGGAAAGGCTAACTCAAGGCAAGGCACGGTCAGGCGACGCAAGGCTAAGGCACGACAACGCAAGGCTAGGCAATGCACGGAATGCAAGCAAAGAGTAACGGAAGGCAAGGAATGCAAGGCAACGCAAGGCAAGGCAAGGGTAACGGAAGGAACGGCACGGCAAGGGGAACCAAGGCTAAGGCACGACAACGCAGGACTAGGCAATGCACGGGAAGGCAAGGAAAGGGTAACGTAAGGAAGGCACGGTGAGGCAAGGCAAGGCTAATGCACGACAACGCACGGCTAGGCAATGCACGGCAAGGTAAGGAAAGAGTAACGGAAGGCAAGGAAGGCAAGGCAAAGCATGGCAACGCAAGCCATGCTAAGGCAAGGTGAAACAAGGCTAAGGCACCAGAACGCACGGTTAGGCAATGCACGGCAAGGCAAGGAAGGGGTAACGCAAGGCAAGGCACTGACAGGCGAGGCAAGGCTAAGGCACGACAACGCACGGCTAGGCAATGCGCGGCAAGGCAAGGAAAGGGTAACGCAAGGCAAGGCACGGTCAGGTGAGGCAAGGCTAAGGAATGACAACGCAAGGCTAGGCAGTGCACGGCTAGGCAGGGAAAGAGTAACGGAAGGCAAGGAATGCAAGGCAACGCAAGGCAACGCAAGCAAGGCTATGGCAAGGTGAAAAAAGGCTAAGGCACGACAACGCAAGGCTAGGCAATGCACGGAAGGCAAGCAAAGAGTAACGGAAGGCAAGGAAGGCAAGGCAAAGCAAGGCAACGCAAGCAAGGCTATAGCAAGGTGAAACAAGGCTATGGCACGACAACGCACGGCTAGGCAATGCACGGCAAGGCAAGGAAAGGGTAACGCAAGGCAAGGCACGGTCAGGCGTGGCAAGGCTAAGGAACGACAACGCAAGACTAGACAATGTACGGAAGGCAAGCAAAGAGTAACGGAAGGCAAGGAATGCAAGGCAAAGCAAGGCAACGCAAGCAAGGCTATGGCAAGGTGAAAAAATTCTAAAGCACGACAACGCAAGGCTACGCAATGCACGGAAGGCAAGCAAAGAGTAACGGAAGGCAACGAAGTCAAGGGAAAGAAAGGCAAGACAAGGGTAACGGAAGGAAACGCACGGTAAAGGGAAACAAGGCTAAGGCACGGCAACGCACGGCTAGGCAATGCACGGCAAGGCAAGGAAAGGGTAACGCAAGGCAAGGCACGGTGAGGCAAGGCAAGGCTAATGAACGACAACGCACGGCTAGGCAATGCACGGCAAGGCAAGGAAAGGGTAACGCAAGGGAAGGCACGGTCAGACGAGGCAAGGCTAAGGCACGACAACGCAAGGCTAAGGCACGACAACGCAAGGCTAGGCAATGCACGGAAGGCAAGCAAAGAGTAACGGAAGGTAAGGAAGGCAAGGAAAAGCAAGGAAAGGAAAGTGTAACGGAAGGAACCGCACGGCAAGAGGAAACAAGGCTAAGGCACGACAACGCACGCTAGGCAATGTACGGCAAGGCAAGGAAAGGGTAACGCATGGGAAAGCACGGTCAGGCGAGGCAAGGCTAAGGCACGACAACGCAAGGCTAGGCAATGCACGGAAGGCAAGCAAAGAGTAACGGAAGATAAGGAAGGCAAGGGAAAGCAAGGAAAGGCAAGTGCAACGGAAAGAACGGCACGGCAAGGGGAAACAAGTCTAAGGCACGACAACGCACGCTAGGCAATGCACTGCAAGGCAAGTAAAGGGTAACGCATGGGAAAGCACGTTCCGGCGAGGCAAGGCTAAGGCACGACAACGCAAGGCTAGGCAATGCACGGAAGGCAAGCAAAGAGTAACGGAAGGTAAGGAAGGCAAGGGAAAGCAAGGAAAGGCAAGTGTAACGGAAGGAACCGCACGGCAAGGGGAAACAAGGCTAAGGCAGGACAACGCACGCTAGGCAATGCACGGCAAGGCAAGGAAAGGGTAACGCATGGGAAAGCACGGTCAGGCGAGGCAAGGCTAAGGCATGACAACGCAAGGCTAGGCAAAGCACGGCAAGGCAAGGAAAGCTTAAAGAAAAGGAAGGCTCGGTCAGGCGAGATAAGGCTAAGGTACGAGAACGCAAGGCTAGGCAATGCACGGAAAGCAAGCAAAGAGTAACGGAACGCAAGGAAGGCAAGGGAAAGCAAAGGAAGGCAAGGGTAACGGAAGGAATTGCACGGCAAGGGGTAACAAGGCTAAGGCACGACATCGCAGGGCTAGGCAATGCACGGCAAGGCAAGGAAAGGGTAACGCAAAGGAAGGCACGGTCAGGTGAGGCAACGATAAGGCACGACAACGCAAGGTTAGGCAATGCACGGCAAGGCAAGGAAAGAGTAACGGAAGGAAAGGAAGGCAAGGCAAAGCCAGGCAAGGCAAGTGTAACAAAAGGCACGCCACGGCAAGGGGAAACAAGGCTAAGGCACGACAACGCAAGGCTAGGCAATGCACGACAATGCAAGGAAAGCTTAAAGCAAAGGAAGGCACGGTCCGGCGAGATAAGCCTAAGGCACGACAACGCAAGGCTAGGCAATGCAGGGAAGGCAAGCAAAGAGTAACGGAAGGTAAGCAAGGCAAGGAAAAGCAAGGAAAGGCAAGGGTAACGTAAGGAACGGCACGGCAAGGGGAAACAAGTCTAAGGCACGACAACGCACGCTATGCAATGCACGGCAAGGCAAGTAAAGGGTAACGCATGGGAAAGCACGTTCCGGCGAGGCAAGGCTAAGGCACGACAACGCAAGGCTAGGCAATGCACGGAAGGCAAGCAAAGAGAAACGGAAGGTAAGGAAGGCAAGGGAAAGCAAGGAAAGGCAAGTGTAACGGAAGGAACCGCACGGCAAGAGGAAACAAGGCTAAGGCACGACAACGCACGCTAGGCAATGCACGGCAAGGCAAGGAAAGGGTAACGCATGGGAAAGCACGGTCAGGCGAGGCAAGGCTAAGGCATGACAACGCAAGGCTACGCAATGCACGGGAAGCAAGCAAAGAGTAACGGAACGCAAGGAAGGAAAGGGAATGCAACGGAAGGCAAGGGTAACGGAAGGAACTGCACGGCAAGGGGTAACAAGGCTAAGGCACGACAACGCAGGGCTAGGCAATGCACCGCAAGGCAAGGAAAGGGTAACGCAAGGGAAGGCACGGTCAGGTGAGGCAAGGCTAAGGCATGAGAACGCAAGGCTAGGCAGTGCACGGCAAGGCAAGGAAAGAGTAACGGAAGGAAAGGAAGGCAAGGCAAAGCCAGGCAAGGCAAGTGTAACAAAAGGCACGGCACGGCAAGGGGAAACAAGGCTAAGGCACGACAACGCACGGCTAGGCAATGCAAGGGAAGGCAAGGAAAGGGTAACGCAAGGCAAGGCACGGTGAGCTTAGGCAAGGCTAATGCACGAAAACGCAAGGCTTGGCAATGCACGACAATGCAAGGAAAGCTTAAAGCAAAGGAAGGCACGGATAGGCGAGATAAGGCTAAGGCACGACAACGCAGGGCTAGGCAATGCAGGGAAGGCAAGCAAAGAGTAAAGGAATGTAAGCAAGGCAAGGAAAAGCAAGGAAAGGGAAGGGTAACGGAAGGAACGGCACGGCAAGGGGAAACAAGTCTAAGGCATGACAACGCACGCTAGGCAATGCACGGCAAGGCAAGGAAAGGGTAACGCATGCGAAAGCACGGTCAGGCGAGGCAAGGCTAAGGCACGACAACGCAAGTCTAGGCAATGCACGACAATGCAAGGAAAGCTTAAAGTAAAGGAAGGCACGGTCAGGCGAGATAAGGCTAAGGCACGACAACGCAAGGCTAGGCAATGCAGGGAAGGCAAGCAAAGAGTAACGGAAGGTAAGCAAGGCAAGGAAAAGCAAGGAAAGGCAAGGGTAACGTAAGGAACGGCACGGCAAGGGGAAACAAGTCTAAGGCACGACAACGCACGCTAGGCAATGCACGGCAAGGCAAGTAAAGGGTAACGCATGGGAAAGCACGTTCCGGCGAGGCAAGGCTAAGGCACGACAACGCAAGGCTAGGCAATGCACGGAAGGCAAACAAAGAGTAACGGAAGGTAAGGAAGGCAAGGGAAAGCAAGGAAAGGCAAGTGTAACGGAAGGAACCGCACGGCAAGGGGAAACAAGGCTAAGGCACGACAAAGCACGCTAGGCAATGCACGGCAAGGCAAGGAAAGGGTAACGCATGGGACAGCACGGTCAGGCGAGGCAAGGCTAAGGCATGACAACGCAAGGCTAGGCAATGCACGGAAAGCAAGCAAAGAGTAACGGAACGCAAGGAAGGCAAGGGAAAGCAAGGGAAGGCAAGCGTAACGGAAGGAACGGCACGGCAAGGGGTAACAAGGCTAAGGCACGACAACGCAGGGCTAGGCAATGCACGGCAAGGCAAGGAAAGCTTAAAGCAAAGGAAGGCACGGTCAGGCGAGATAAGGCTAAGGCACGACAACGCAAGGCAAGGCAATGGACGGAAGGCAAGCAAAGAGTAACGGAAGGTAAGGAAGGCAAGGCAAAGCCAGGCAAGGCAAGTGTAACAAAAGGCACGGCACGGCAGGGGGAAACAAGGCTAAGGCACGACAACGCACGGCTAGGCAATGAAGGGAAGGCAAGGAAAGGGTAACGCAATGCAAGGCACGGTGAGGCTAGGCAAGGCTAATGCACGAAAACGCAAGGCTAGGCAATGCATGACAATGCAAGGAAAGCTTAAAGCAAAGGAAGGCACGGTCAGGCGAGATAAGGCTAAGGCACGACAACGCAAGGCTACGCAATGCCCGGAAAGCAAGCAAAGAGTAACGGAACGCAAGGAAGGCAAGGGAATGCAACGGAAGGCAAGGGTAACGGAAGGAATTGCACGCAAGGGGAAACAAGGCTAAGGCACGACAACGCACGGCTAGGCAATGCACGGCAAGGCAAGGAAAGAGTAACGCAAGGAAAGGCACGGTGCGGCTAGGGTAGGCTAATGCACGAAAACGCAAAGCTAGGCAATGCACGACAATTCAAGGAAAGCTTAAAGCAAAGGAAGGCACGGTCAGGCGAGATAAGGCTAAGGCACGACAACGCAAGGCTAGGCAATGCAGGGAAGGCAAGGAAAGAGTAACGGAAGGTAAGCAAGTCAAGGAAAAGCAAGGAAAGGCAAGGTTAACGTAAGGAACGGCACGGCAAGGGGAAACAAGTCTAAGGCACGACAACGCACGCTAGGCAATGCACTGCAAGGCAAGTAAAGGGTAACGCATGGGAAAGCACGTTCCGGCGAGGCAAGGCTAAGGCACGACAACGCAAGGCCAGGCAATGCACGGAAGGCAAGCAAAGAGTAACGGAAGGTAAGGAAGGCAAGGGAAAGCAAGGAAAGGCAAGTGTAACGGAAGGAACCGCACGGCAAGGGGAAACAAGGCTAAGGCAGGACAACGCACGCTAGGCAATGCACGGCAAGGCGAGGAAAGCTTAAAGCAAAGGAAGGCACGGTCAGGCGAGATAAGGCTAAGGTACGAGAACGCAAGGCTAGGCAATGGACAGAAGGCAAGCAAAGAGTAACGGAAGGTAAGGAAGGCAAGGGAAAGCAAGGAAACGAAAGAGTAACGGAAGGAACCGCACGGCAAGGGGAAACAAGGCTAAGGCACGACAACGCACGCTAGGCAATGCACGGCAAGGCAAGGAAAGGGTAACGCATGGGAAAGCACGGTCAGGCGAGGCAAGGCTAAGGCATGACAACGCAAGGCTAGGCAATGCACGGAAAGCAAGCAAAGAGTAACGGAACGCAAGGAAGGCAAGGGAAAGCAACGGAAGGCAAGGGTAACGGAAGGAACGGCAGGGCAAGGGGTAACAAGGCTAAGGCACGACAACGCAAGGCTAGGCAATACACCCCAAGGCAAGGAAAGGGTAACGCAAGGGAAGGCACGGTCAGGTGAGGCAAGGCTAATGCACGACAACGCAAGGCTAGGCAGTGCACGGCAAGGCAAGGAAAGAGTAACGGAAGGAAAGGAAGGCAAGGCAAAGCCAGGCAATGCAAGTGTAACAAAAGGCACGGCACGGCAAGGGGAAACAAGGCTAAGGTACGACAACGCACGGCTAGGCAATGCAAGGGAAGGCAAGGAAAGGGTAACGCAAGGCAAGGCACGGTGAGGCTAGGCAAGGCTAATGCACGAAAACGCAAGGCTAGGCAATGCACGACAATGCAAGGAAAGCTTAAAGCAACGGAAGGCACGGTCAGGCGAGATAAGGCTAAGGCACGACAACGCAAGGCTAGGCAATGCAGGGAAGGCAAGCAAAGAGTAACGGAAGGTAAGCAAGGCAAGGAAAAGCAAGGAAAGGCAAGTGTAACGGAAGGAACCGCACGGCAAGGGGAAACAAGGCTATGGCACGACAACGCACGCTAGGCAATGCACGGCAAGGCAAGGAAAGGGTAACGCATGGGAAAGCACGGTCAGGCGAGGCAAGGCTAAGGCATGACAACGCAAGGCTAGGCAATGCACGGAAAGCAAGCAAAGAGTAACGGAACGCAAGGAAGGCAAGGGAAAGCAAGGGAAGGCAAGCGTAACGGAAGGAAAGGCACGGCAAGGGGTAACAAGGCTAAGGCACGACAACGCAGGGCTAGGCAATGCAGGGAAGGCAAGCAAAGAGTAAAGGAATGTAAGCAAGGCAAGGAAAAGCAAGGAAAGGCAAGGGTAACGGAAGGAACGGCACGGCAAGGGGAAACAAGTCTAAGGCATGACAACGCACGCTAGGCAATGCACGGCAAGGCAAGGAAAGGGTAACGCATGCGAAAGCACGGTCAGGCGAGGCAAGGCTAAGGCACGACAACGCAAGGCTAGGCAATGCACGACAATGCAAGGAAAGCTTAAAGTAAAGGAAGGCACGGTCAGGCGAGATAAGGCTAAGGCACGACAACGCAAGGCTAGGCAATGCAGGGCAGGCAAGCAAAGAGTAACGGAAGGTAAGCAAGGCAAGGAAAAGCAAGGAAAGGCAAGGGTAACGTAAGGAACGGCACGGCAAGGGGAAACAAGTCTAAGGCACGACAACGCACGCTAGGCAATGCACGGCAAGGCAAGTAAAGGGTAACGCATGGGAAAGCACGTTCCGGCGAGGCAAGGCTAAGGCACGACAACGCAAGGCTAGGCAATGCACGGAAGGCAAGCAAAGAGTAACGGAAGGTAAGGAAGGCAAGGGAAAGCAAGGAAAGCCAAGGGTAACGGAAGGAACCGCACGGCAAGGGGAAACAAGGCTAAGGCACGACAAAGAACGCTAGGCAATGCACGGCAAGGCAAGGAAAGGGTAACGCATGGGACAGCACGGTCAGGCGAGGCAAGGCTAAGGCATGACAACGCAAGGCTAGGCAATGCACGGAAAGCAAGCAAAGAGTAACGGAACGCAAGGAAGGCAAGGGAAAGCAAGGGAAGGCAAGCGTAACGGAAGAAACGGCACGGCAAGGGGTAACAAGGCTAAGGCACGACAACGCAGGGCTAGGCAATGCACGGCAAGGCAAGGAAAGCTTAAAGCAAAGGAAGGCACGGTCAGGCGAGATAAGGTTAAGGCACGACAACGCAAGGCTAGGCAATGGACGGAAGGCAAGCAAAGAGTAACGGAAGGTAAGGAATGCAAGGCAAAGCCAGGCAAGGCAAGTGTAACAAAAGGCACGGCACGGCAAGGGGAAACAAGGCTAAGGCACGACAACGCACGGCTAGGCAATGAAGGGAAGGCAAGAAAGGGTAACGCAAGGCAAGGCACGGTGAGGCTAGGCAAGGCTAATGCACGAAAACGCAAGGCTAGGCAATGCACGACAATGCAAGGAAAGCTTAAAGCAAAGGAAGGCACGGTCAGGCGAGATAAGGCTAAGGCACGACAACGCAAGGCTACGCAATGCCCGGAAAGCAAGCAAAGAGTAACGGAAAGCAAGGAAGGCAAGGGAATGCAACGGAAGGCAAGGATAACGGAACGAATTGCACGCAAGGGGAAACAAGGCTAAGGCACGACAACGCACGGCTAGGCAATGCACGGCAAGGCAAGGAAAGAGAAACGCAAGGAAAGGCACGGTGAGGCTAGGGAAGGCTAATGCACGAAAACGCAAAGCTAGGCAATGCACGACAATTCAAGGAAAGCTTAAAGTAAAGGAAGGCACGGTCAGGCGAGATAAGGCTAAGGCACGACAACGCAAGGGTAGGCAATGCAGGGAAGGCAAGGAAAGAGTAACGGAAGGTAAGCAAGTCAAGGAAAAGCAAGGAAAGGCAAGGGTAACGTAAGGAACGGCACGGCAAGGGGAAACAAGTCTAAGGCACGACAACGCACGCTAGGCAATGCACTGCAAGGCAAGTAAAGGGTAACGCATGGGAAAGCACGTTCCGGCGAGGCAAGGCTAAGGCACGACAACGCAAGGCTAGGCAATGCACGGAAGGCAAGCAAAGAGTAACGGAAGGTAAGGAAGGCAAGGGAAAGCAAGGAAAGGCAAGTGTAACGGAAGGAACCGCACGGCAAGGGGAAACAAGGCTAAGGCAGGACAACGCACGCTAGGCAATGCACGGCAAGGCAAGGAAAGGGTAACGCATGGGAAAGCACGGTCAGGCGAGGCAAGGCTAAGGCATGACAACGCAAGGCTAGGCAATGCACGGAAAGCAAGCAAAGAGTAACGGAACGCAAGGAAGGCAAGGGAAAGCAAGGGAAGGCAAGCGTAACGGAAGGAACGGCACGGCAAGGGGTAACAAGGCTAAGGCACGACAACGCAGGGCTAGGCAATGCACGGCAAGGCAAGGAAAGCTTAAAGCAAAGGAAGGCACGGTCAGGCGAGATAAGGCTAAGGTACGAGAACGCAAGGCTAGGCAATGGACAGAAGGCAAGCAAAGAGTAACGGAAGGTAAGGAAGGCAAGGGAAAGCAAGGAAACGAAAGTGTAACGGAAGGAACCGCACGGCAAGGGGAAACAAGGCTAAGGAACGACAACGCACGCTAGGCAATGCACGGCAAGGCAAGGAAAGGGTAACGCATGGGAAAGCACGGTCAGGCGAGGCAAGGCTAAGGCATGACAACGCAAGGCTAGGCAATGCCCGGAAAGAAAGCAAAGAGTAACGGAACGCAAGGAAGGCAAGGGAAAGCAACGGAAGGCAAGGGTAACGGAAGGAACGGCAGGGCAAGGGGTAACAAGGCTAAGGCACGACAACGCAAGGCTAGGCAATACACCGCAAGGCAAGGAAAGGGTAACGCAAGGGAAGGCACGGTCAGGTGAGGCAAGGCTAATGCACGACAACGCAAGGCTAGGCAGTGCACGGCAAGGCAAGGAAAGAGTAACGGAAGGAAAGGAAGGCAAGGCAAAGCCAGGCAATGCAAGTGTAACAAAAGGCACGGCACGGCAAGGGGAAACAAGGCTAAGGCACGACAACGCACGGCTAGGCAATGCAAGGGAAGGCAAGGAAAGGGTAACGCAAGGCAAGGCACGGTGAGGCTAGGCAAGGCTAATGCACGAAAACGCAAGGCTAGGCAATGCACGACAATGCAAGGAAAGCTTAAAGCAAAGGAAGGCACGGTCAGGCGAGATAAGGCTAAGGCACGACAACGCAAGGCTAGGCAATGCAGGGAAGGCAAGAAAAGAGTAAAGGAATGTAAGCAAGGCAAGGAAAAGCAAGGAAAGGCAAGGGTAACGGAAGGAACGGCACGGCAAGGGGAAACAAGTCTAAGGCATGACAACGCACGCTAGGCAATGCACGGCAAGGCAAGGAAAGGGTAACGCATGCGAAAGCACGGTCAGGCGAGGCAAGGCTAAGGCACGACAACGCAAGGCTAGGCAATGCACGACAATGCAAGGAAAGCTTAAAGTAAAGGAAGGCACGGTCAGGCGAGATAAGGCTAAGGCACGACAACGCAAGGCTAGGCAATGCAGGGAAGGCAAGCAAAGTGTAACGGAAGTTAAGCAAGGCAAGGAAAAGCAAGGAAAGGCAAGGGTAACGTAAGGAACGGCACGGCAAGGGGAAACAAGTCTAAGGCACGACAACGCACGCTAGGCAATGCACGGCAAGGCAAGTAAAGGGTAACGCATGGGAAAGCACGTTCCGGCGAGGCAAGGCTAAGGCACGACAACGCAAGGCTAGGCAATACACGGAAGGCAAGCAAAGAGTATCGGAAGGTAAGGAAGGCAAGGGAAAGCAAGGAAAGGCAAGTGTAACGGAAGGAACCGCACGGCAAGGGGAAACAAGACTAAGGCACGACAAAGCACGCTAGGCAATGCACGGCAAGGCAAGGAAAGGGTAACGCATGGGAAAGCACGGTCAGGCGAGGCAAGGCTAAGGCATGACAACGGAAGGCTAGGCAATGCACGGAAAGCAAGCAAAGAGTAAAGGAACGCAAGGAAGGCAAGGGAAAGCAAGGGAAGGCAAGCGTAACGGAAGGAACGGCACGGCAAGGGGTAACAAGGCTAAGGCACGACAACGCAGGGCTAGGCAATGCACGGCAAGGCAAGGAAAGCTTAAAGCAAAGGAAGGCACGGTCAGGCGAGATAAGGCTAAGGTACGAGAACGCAAGGCTAGGCAATGGACGGAAGGCAAGCAAAGAGTAACGGAAGGTAAGGAAGGCAAGGGAAAGCAAGTAAACGAAAGTGTAACGGAAGGAACCGCACGGCAAGGGGAAACAAGGCTAAGGCACGACAACGCACGCTAGGCAATGAACGGCAAGGCAAGGAAAGGGTAACGCATGGGAAAGCACGGTCAGGCGAGGCAAGGCTAAGGCATGACAACGCAAGGCTAGGCAATGCACGGAAAGCAAGCAAAGAGTAACGGAACGCAAGGAAGTCAAGGGAAAGCAGCGGAAGGCAAGGGTAACGGAAGGAACGGCAGGGCAAGGGGTAACAAGGCTAAGGCACGACAACGCAAGGCTAGGCAATACACCGCAAGGCAAGGAAAGGGTAACGCAAGGGAAGGCACGGTCATGCGAGATAAGGCTAAGGCACGACAACGCAAGGCTAGGCAATGCAGGGAAGGCAAGCAAAGAGTAACGGAAGGTAAGCAAGGCAAGGAAAAGCAAGGAAAGGCAAGGGTAACGTAAGGAACGGCACGGCAAGGGGAAACAAGTCTAAGGCACGACAACGCACGCTAGGCAATGCACGGCAAGGCAAGTAAAGGGTAACGCATGGGAAAGCACGTTCCGGCGAGGCAAGGCTAAGGCACGACAACGCAAGGCTAGGCAATGCACGGAAGGCAAGCAAAGAGTAACGGAAGGTAAGGAAGGCAAGGGAAAGCAAGCAAAGGCAAGTGTAACGGAAGGAACCGCACGGCAAGGGGAAACAAGGCTAAGGCACGACAAAGCACGCTAGGCAATGCACGGCAAGGCAAGGAAAGGGTAACGCATGGGACAGCACGGTCAGGCGAGGCAAGGCTAAGGCATGACAACGCAAGGCTAGGCAATGCACGGAAAGCAAGCAAAGAGTAACGGAACGCAAGGAAGGCAAGGGAAAGCAAGGGAAGGCAAGCGTAACGGAAGGAACGGCACGGCAAGGGGTAACAAGGCTAAGGCACGACAACGCAGGGCTAGGCAATGCACGGCAAGGCAAGGAAAGCTTAAAGCAAAGGAAGGCACGGTCAGTCGAGATAAGGCTAAGGCACGACAACGCAAGGCTAGGCAATGGACGGAAGGCAAGCAAAGAGTAACGGAAGGAAAGGAAGGCAAGGCAAAGCCAGGCAAGGCAAGTGTAACAAAAGGCACGGCACGGCAAGGGGAAACAAGGCTAAGGCACGACAACGCACGGCTAGGCAATGCAAGGGAAGGCAAGGAAAGGGTAACGCAAGGCAAGGCACGGTGAGCTTAGGCAAGGCTAATGCAGGAAAACGCAAGGCTTGGCAATGCACGACAATGCAAGGAAAGCTTAAAGCAAAGGAAGGCACGGTCAGGCGAGATAAGGCTATGGCACGACAACGCAAGGCTAGGCATTGCAGGGAAGGCAAGCAAAGAGTAACGGAAGGTAAGCAAGGCAAGGAAAAGCAAGGAAAGGCAAGTGTAACGGAAGGAACCGCACGGCAAGGGGAAACAAGGCTATGGCACGACAACGCACGCTAGGCAATGCACGGCAAGGCAAGGAAAGGGTAACGCATGGGACAGCACGGTCAGGCGAGGCAAGGCTAAGGCATGACAACGCAAGGCTAGGCAATGCACGGAAAGCAAGCAAAGAGTAAAGGAACGCAAGGAAGGCAAGGGAAAGCAAGGGAAGGCAAGCGTAACGGAAGGAACGGCACGGCAAGGGGTAACAAGGCTAAGGCACGACAACGCAGGGCTAGGCAATGCACGGCAAGGCAAGGAAAGCTAAAAGCAAAGGAAGGCACGGTCAGGCGAGATAAGGCTAAGGCACGACAACGCAAGGCTAGGTAATGGACGGAAGGCAAGCAAAGAGTAACGGAAGGTAAGGAAGGCAAGGGAAAGCAAGGAAAGGAAAGTGTAACGGAAGGAACCGCACGGCAAGAGGAAACAAGGCTAAGGCACGACAACGCACGCTAGGCAATGTACGGCAAGGCAAGGAAAGGGTAACGCATGGGAAAGCACGGTCAGGCGAGGCAAGGCTAAGGCACGACAACGCAAGGCTAGGCAATACACGGAAGGCAAGCAAAGAGTAACGGAAGATAAGGAAGGCAAGGGAAAGCAAGGAAAGGCAAGTGCAACGGAAAGAACGGCACGGCAAGGGAAAACAAGGCTAAGGCACGACAACGCACGCTAGGCAATGCACGGCAGGGCAAGAAAAGGGTAACGCATGGGAAAGCACAGTCAGGCGAGGCAAGGCTAAGGCATGACAACGCAAGGCTACGCAATGCACGGAAAGCAAGCAAAGAGTAATGGAACGCAAGGAAGGCAAGGGAATGCAACGGAAGGCAAGGGTAACGGAAGGAATTGCACGCAAGGGGTAACAAGGCTAAGGCACGACAACGCAGGGCTAGGCAATGCACGGCAAGGCAAGGAAAGGGTAACGCAAGGGAAGGCACGGTCAGGTGAGGCAAGGATAAGGCACGACAACACAAGGCTAGGCAATGCCCGGAAGGCAAGCAAAGAGTAACGGAAGGTAAGGAAGGCAAGGGAAAGCCAGGCAAGGCAAGTGTAACAAAAGCCACGGCACCGCAAGGGGAAACAAGGCTAAGGCACGACAACGCACGGCTAGGCAATGCACGGCAAGGCAAGGAAAGGGTAACGCAAGGCAAGGCACGGTCAGGCAAGGCAAGGCTAATGCACGACAACGCAAGGCTAGGCAGTGCACGGTAAGGCAAGGAAAGAGTAACGGAAGGAAAGGAAGGCAAGGCAAATCCACGCAAGGCAAGTGTAACAAAAGGCAAGGCACGGCAAGGGGAAACAAGGCTAAGGCACGAGAACGCACGGCTAGGCAATGCACGGCAAGGCAAGGAAAGGCTAACTCAAGGCAAGGCACGGTCAGGCGAGGCAAGGCTAAGGCACGACAACGCAAGGCTAGGCAATGCACGGAAGGCAAGCAAAGAGTAACGGAAGGCAAGGAAGGCAAGGCAAAGCAAGGCAAGGCAAGGGTAACGGAAGGAACGGCACGGCAAGGGGAACCAAGGCTAAGGCACGACAACGCAGGACTAGGCAATGCACGGGAAGGCAAGGAAAGGGTAACGTAAGGAAGGCACGGTGAGGCAAGGCAAGGCTAATGCACGACAACGCACGGCTAGGCAATGCACGGCAAGGTAAGGAAAGAGTAACGGAAGGCAAGGAAGGCAAGGCAAAGCATGGCAACGCAAGCCATGCTAAGGCAAGGTGAAACAAGGCTAAGGCACCAGAACGCACGGTTAGGCAATGCACGGCAAGGCAAGGAAGGGGTAACGCAAGGCAAGGCACTGACAGGCGAGGCAAGGCTAAGGCACGACAACGCACGGCTAGGCAATGCGCGGCAAGGCAAGGAAAGGGTAACGCAAGGCAAGGCACGGTCAGGTGAGGCAAGGCTAAGGAATGACAACGCAAGTCTAGGCAGTGCACGGCTAGGCAGGGAAAGAGTAACGGAAGGCAAGGAATGCAAGGCAACGCAAGGCAACGCAAGCAAGGCTATGGCAAGGTGAAAAAAGGCTAAGGCACGACAACGCAAGGCTAGGCAATGCACGGAAGGCAAGCAAAGAGTAACGGAAGGCAAGGAAGGCAAGGCAAAGCAAGGCAACGCAAGCAAGGCTATAGCAAGGTGAAACAAGGCTATGGCACGACAACGCACGGCTAGGCAATGCACGGCAAGGCAAGGAAAGGGTAACGCAAGGCAAGGCACGGTGAGGCAAGGCAAGGCTAATGCACGACAACGCACGGCTAGGCAATGCACGGCAAGGCAAGGAAAGGGTAACGCAAGGCAAGGCACGGTCAGGCGTGGCAAGGCTAAGGAACGACAACGCAAGACTAGACAATGCACGGAAGGCAAGCAAAGAGTAACGGAAGGCAAGGAATGCAAGGCAAAGCAAGGCAACGCAAGCAAGGCTATGGCAAGGTGAAAAAATTCTAAAGCACGACAACGCAAGGCTACGCAATGCACGGAAGGCAAGCAAAGAGTAACGGAAGGCAACGAAGTCAAGGGAAAGAAAGGCAAGACAAGGGTAACGGAAGGAAACGCACGGTAAAGGGAAACAAGGCTAAGGCACGGCAACGCACGGCTAGGCAATGCACGGCAAGGCAAGGAAAGGGTAACGCAAGGCAAGGCACGGTGAGGCAAGGCAAGGCTAATGAACGACAACGCACGGCTAGGCAATGCACGGCAAGGCAAGGAAAGGGTAACGCAAGGGAAGGCACGGTCAGACGAGGCAAGGCTAAGGCACGACAACGCAAGGCTAGGCAATGCACGGAAAGCAAGGAAAGAGTAACGGAAGGCAAGGAAGGCAAGGGAAAGCAAGGCAAAGCAAGGGTAACAGAAGGAACGGCTCGGCAAGGGGAAACAAGGCTAAGGGACGGCAACGCACGGCTAGGCAATGCACGGCCAGCCAAGGAAAGGGTAACGCAAGGCAAGGCACGGTCAGGCAAGGCAAGGCTAATGCACGACAACGCAAGGCTAGGCAGTGCACGGTAAGGCAAGGAAAGAGTAACGGAAGGAAAGGAAGGCAAGGCAAATCCAGGCAAGGCAAGTGTAACAAAAGGCACGGCACGGCAAGGGGAAACAAGGCTAAGGCACGATAACGCACGGCTAGGCAATGCACGGCAAGGCAAGGAAAGGGCAACGCAAGGCAAGGCACGGTGAGGCAAGGCAAGGCTAATGCACGACAACGCACGGCTAGGCAATGCACGGCAAGGCAAGGAAAGGCTAACGCAAGGCAAGGCACGGTCAGGCGAGGCAAGGCTAAGGCACGACAACGCAAGGCTAGGCAATGCACGGAAGGCAAGCAAAGAGTAACGGAAGGCAAGGAAGGCAAGGGAAAGCAAGGCAAGGAAAGGGTAACGGAAGGAACGGCACGGCAAGGGGAAACAAGGCTAAGGCACGACAACGCAGGACTAGGCAATGCACGGCAAGGCAAGGAAAGGGTAACGCAAGGCAAGGCACTGTCAGGCGAGGGAAGGCTAATGCACGACAATAAAAGGCTAGGCAGTGCACGGCTAGGCAGGGAAAGAGTAACGGAAGGAAAGGAAGGCAAGGCAAAGCAAGGCAAGGCAAGTGTAACAAAAGGCACGGCACGGCAAGGGGAAACAAGGCGAAGGGACGGTAACGCACGGCTAGGCAATGCACGGCCAGGCAAGGAAAGGGTAACGCAAGGCAAGGCACGGTGAGGCAAGGCAAGGCTAATGCACGACAATACAAGTCTAGGCAATGCACGGAAGGCAAGCAAAGAGTAACGGAAGGCAAGGAATGCAAGGCAAAGCAAGGCAACGCAAGCAAGGCTATGGCAAGGTGAAAAAAGGCGAAGGCACGGCAACGCAAGGCTAGGCAATGCACGGAAGGCAAGCAAAGAGTAACGGAAGGCAAGGAAGGCAAGGGAAAGCAAGGCAAGGCAAGGGTAACGGAAGGAAAGGCACGGCAAGGGGAAACAAGGCTAAGGCACGACAACGCTCGGCTAGGCAATGAACGGCAAGGCAAGGAAAGGGTAACGCAAGGCAAGGCACGGTGAGGCAAGGCAAGGCTAATTCACGACAACGCACGGCTAGGCAATGCACGGCAAGGCAAGGAAAGGCTAACGCAAGGCAAGGCACGGTCAGGCGAGGCAAGGCTAAGGCACGACAACGCAAGGCTTGGCAATGCACGGAAGCCAAGCAAAGAGTAACGGAAAGCAAGGAAGGCAAGGGAAAGCAAGGCAAGGCAAGGGTAACGGAAGGAACGGCACGGCCAGGGGAAACAAGGCTAAAGCACCACAACGCAGGACTAGGCAATGCACGGCAAGGCAAGGAAAGGGTAATGCAAGGCAAGGCACTGTCAGGCGAGGGAAGGCTACTGTGCGACAACGCAAGGCTAGGCAATGCACGGCTAGGCAGGGAAAGAGAAACGGAAGGAAAGGAAGGCAAGGCAAAGCAAGGTAAGGCAAGTGTAACAAAAGGCACGGCACGGCAAGGGCAACCAAGGTTAAGGCACGACAACGCAGGATTAGGCAATGCACGGGAAGGCAAGGAAAGGGTAACGCAAGGCAAGGCACGGTGAGGCAAGGCAAGGCTAATGCACGACAACGCACGGCTAGGCAATGCACGGCAAGGTAAGGAAAGAGTAACGGAAGGCAAGGAAGGCAAGGCAAAGCATGGCAACGCAAGCAATGCTAAGGCAAGGTGAAACAAGGCTAAGGCACGCGAACGCACGGTTAGGCAATGCACGGCAAGGCAAGGAAGGGGTAACGCAAGGCATGGCACTGACAGGCGAGGCAAGGCTAAGGCACGACAACGCACGGCTAGGCAATGCACGGCAAGGCATGGAAAAGGTAACGCAAGGCAAGGCACGGTCAGGCGAGGCAAGGCTAAGGAATGACAACGCAATGCTAGGCAATGCACGGAAGGCAAACAAAGAGTAACGGAAGGCAAGGAATGCAAGGCAAAGCAAGTGAACGCAAGCAAGGCTATGGCAAGGTGAAAAAAGGCTAAGGCACGACAACGCAAGGCTAGGCAATCCACGGAAGGCAACCAAAGACTAACGGAAAGCAAGGAAGGCAAGGGAAAGCAAGGCAAGGCAAGGGTAACGGAAGGAAACGCACGGCAAGGGGAAACAAGGCTAAGGCACGACAACGCACGGCTAGGCAATGCACGGCAAGGCAAGGAAAGGGTAACGCAAGGCAAGGCACGGTGAGGCAAGGCAAGGCTAATGCACGACAACGCACGGCTAGGCAATGCACGGCAAGGCAAGGAAAGGGTAACGCAAGGCAAGGCACGGTCAGGCGTGGCAAGGCTAAGGCACGACAACGCAAGGCTAGGCAATGCACGGAAAGCAAGGAAAGAGTAACGGAAGGCAAGGAAGGCAAGGGAAAGCAAGGCAAGGCAAGGGTAACAGAAGGAACGGCTCGGCAAGGGGAAACAAGGCTAAGGGACGGCAACGCACGGCTAGGCAATGCACGGCCAGCCAAGGAAAGGGTAACGCAAGGCAAGGCACGGTCAGGCAAGGCAAGGCTAATGCACGACAACGCAAGGCTAGGCAGTGCACGGTAAGGCAAGGAAAGAGTAACGGAAGGAAAGGAAGGCAAGGCAAATCCAGGCAAGGCAAGTGTAACAAAAGGCACGGCACGGCAAGGGGAAACAAGGCTAAGGCACGATAACGCACGGCTAGGCAATGCACGGCAAGGCAAGGAAAGGGCAACGCAAGGCAAGGCACGATGAGGCAAGGCAAGGCTAATGCACGACAACGCACGGCTAGGCAGTGCACGGCAAGGCAAGGAAAGGCTAACGCAAGGCAAGGCACGGTCAGGCGAGGCAAGGCTAAGGCACGACAACGCAAGGCTAGGCAATGCACGGAAGGCAAGCAAAGAGTAACGGAAGGCAAGGAAGGCAAGGGAAAGCAAGGGAAGTCAAGGGTAACAGAAGGAACGGCTCGGCAAGGGGAAACAAGGCTAAGGCACGGCAACGCACGGCTAGGCAATGCACGGCCAGCCAAGGAAAGGGTAACGCAAGGCAAGGCACGGTCAGGCAAGGCAAGGCTAATGCACGACAACGCAAGGCTAGGCAGTGCACGGCAAGGCAAGGAATGGGTAACGCAAGGGAAGGCACGGTCAGACGAGGCAAGGCTAAGGCACGACAACGCAAGGCTAGGCAATGCTCGGAAGGCAAGCAAAGAGTAATGGAAGGCAAGGAAGGCAAGGGAAAGCAAGGGAAGTCAAGGGTAACAGAAGGAACGGCTCGGCAAGGGGAAACAAGGCTAAGGCACGGCAACGCACGGCTAGGCAATGCACGGCAATGCAAGGAAAGGGTAACGCAAGGCAAGGCACGGTGAGGCAAGGCAAGGCTAATGCACGACAACGCACGGCTAGGCAATGCACGGCAAGGCAAGGAAAGGGTAACGCATGGGAAGGCACGGTCAGACGAGGCAAGGCTAAGGCACGACAACGCAAGGCTAGGCAATGCACGGAAAGCAAGGAAAGAGTAACGGAAGGCAAGGAAGGCAAGGGAAAGCAAGGCAAGCCAAGGGTAACAGAAGGAACGGCTCGGCAAGGGGAAACAAGGCTAAGGGACGGCAACGCACGGCTAGGCAATGCACTCCCAGTCAAGGAAAGGGTAACGCAAGGCAAGGCACGGTCAGGCAAGGCAAGGCTAATGCACGACAACGCAAGGCTAGGCAGTGCACGGAAGGCAAGCAAAGAGTAACGGAAGGCAAGGAAGGCAAGGGAAAGCAAGGGAAGTCAAGGGTAACAGAAGGAACGGCTCGGCAAGGGGAAACAAGGCTAAGGCACGGCAACGCACGGCTAGGCAATGCACGGCCAGCCAAGGAAAGGGTAACGCAAGGCAAGGCACTGTCAGGCGAGGGAAGGCTAATGCACGACAACGCAAGGCTAGGCAGTGCACGGCTAGGCAGGGAAAGAGAAACGGAAGGAAAGGAAGGCAAGGCAAAGCAAGGCAAGGCAAGTGTAACAAAAGGCACGGCACGGCAAGGTGAAACAAGGCTAAGGCACGAGAACGCACGGTTAGGCAATGCACGGCAAGGCACTGACAGGCGAGGCAAGGCTAAGGCACGAAAACGCACGGCTAGGCAATGCACGGCAAGGCAAGGAAAGGGTAACGCAAGGCAAGGCACGGTCAGGCGAGGCAAGGCTAAGGAATGACAACGCAAGGCTAGGCAATGCACGGAAGGCAAGCAAAGAGTAACGGAAGGCAAGGAATGCAAGGCAAAGCAAGGCAACGCAAGCAAGGCTATGGCAAGGTGAAAAAAGGCTAAGGTTCGACAACCCAAGGCTAGGCAATCCACGGCAAGGCAAGGAAAGGGTAACGCAAGGCAAGGAACTGTCAGGCGAGGCAAGGCTAAGGCACGACAACGCAAGGCTAGGCAATGCACGGAAGGCAAGCAAAGAGTAACGGAAGGCAAGCAAGGCAAGGGAAAGCAAGGCAAGGCAAGGGTAACGGAAGGAAACGCACGGCAACGGGAAACAAGGCTAAGGCACGACAAAGCACGGCTAGGCAATGCACGGCAAGGCAAGGAAAGGGTAACGCAAGGCAAGGCACGGTGAGGCAAGGCAAGGCTAATGCACGACAACGCAAGGCTAGGCAATGCACGGCAAGGCAAGGAAAGGGTAACGCAAGGGAAGGCACGGTCAGACGAGGCAAGGCTAAGGCACGACAACGCAAGGCTAGGCAATGCACGGAAGGCAAGCAAAGAGTAACGGAAGGCAAGGAAGGCAAGGGAAACAAGGCAAGGCAAGGGCAACGGAAGGAACGGCACGGCAAGGGGAAACAAGGCTAAGGCACGACAACGCAGGACTAGGCAATGCACGGCAAGGCAAGGAAAGGGTAACGCAAGGCAAGGAAGGCAAGGGAAATCAAGGCAAGGCAAGGGTAACAGAAGGAACGGCTCGGCAAGGGGAAACAAGGCTAAGGCACGGCAACGCAAGGCTAGGCAATGCACGGCTAGGCAAGGAAAGGGTAACGCAAGGCAAGGCATGGTCAGAACGCAAGGCAAGGCTAATGCACGACAACGCAAGGCTAGGCAGTGCACGGTAAGGCAAGGAAAGAGTAACGGAAGGAAAGGAAGGCAAGGCAAATCCACGCAAGGCAAGTGTAACAAAAGGCAAGGCACGGCAAGGGGAAACAAGGCTAAGGCACGACAACGCACGGCTAGGCAATGCACGGCAAGGCAAGGAAAGGGTAACGCAAGGCAAGGCACGGTGAGGCAAGGCAAGGCTAATGCACGACAACGCACGGCTAGGCAATGCACGGCAAGGCAAGGAATGGGTAACGCAAGGGAAGGCACGGTCAGACGAGGCAAGGCTAAGGCACGACAACGCAAGGCTAGGCAATGCACGGAAGGCAAGCAAAGAGTAACGGAAGGCAAGGAAGGCAAGGGAAACAAGGGAAGTCAAGGGTAACAGAAGGATCGGCTCGGCAAGGGGAAACAAGGCAAAGGCACGGCAACGCACGGCTAGGCAATGCACGGCAAGGCAAGGAAAGGGTAACGCAAGGCAAGGCACGGTGAGGCAAGGCAAGGCTAATGCACGACAACGCACGGCTAGGCAATGCACGGCAAGGCAAGGAAAGGGTAACGCAAGGGAAGGCACGGTCAGACGAGGCAAGGCTAAGGCACGACAACGCAAGGCTAGGCAATGCACGGAAAGCAAGGAAGGAGTAACGGAAGGCAAGGAAGGCAAGGGAAAGCAAGGCAAGGCAAGGGTAACAGAAGGAACGGCTCGGCAAGGGGAAACAAGGCTAAGGAACGGCAACGCACGTCTAGGCAATGCACGGCCAGCCAAGGAAAGGGTAACGCAAGGCAAGGCACGGTCAGGCAAGGCAAGGCTAATGCACGACAACGCAAGGCTAGGCAGTGCACGGTAAGGCAAGGAAAGAGTAACGGAAGGAAAGGAAGGCAAGGCAAATCCAGGCAAGGCAAGTGTAACAAAAGGCACGGCACGGCAAGGGGAAACAAGGCTAAGGCACGATAACGCACGGCTAGGCAATGCACGGCAAGGCAAGGAAAGGGCAACGCAAGGCAAGGCACGGTGAGGCAAGGCAAGGCTAATGCACGACAACGCACGGCTAGGCAATGCACGGCAAGGCAAGGAAAGGCTAACGCAAGGCAAGGCACGGTCAGGCGAGGCAAGGCTAAGGCACGACAACGCAAGGCTAGGCAATGCACGGAAGGCAAGCAAAGAGTAACGGAAGGCAAGGAAGGCAAGGGAAAGCAAGGGAAGTCAAGGGTAACAGAAGGAACGGCTCGGCAAGGGGAAACAAGGCTAAGGCACGGCAACGCACGGCTAGGCAATGCACGGCCAGCCAAGGAAAGGGTAACGCAAGGCAAGGCACTGTCAGGCGAGGGAAGGCTAATGCACGACAACGCAAGGCTAGGCAGTGCACGGCTAGGCAGGGAAAGAGAAACGGAAGGAAAGGAAGGCAAGGCACAGCAAGGCAAGGCAAGTGTAACAAAAGGCACGGCACGGCAAGGTGAAACAAGGCTAAGGCACGAGAACGCACGGTTAGGCAATGCACGGCAAGGCAAGGAAGGGGTAACGCAAGGCAAGGCACGGACAGGCGAGGCAAGGCTAAGGCACGACAACGCACGGCTAGGCAATGCACGGCAAGGCAAGGAAAGGGTAACGCAAGGCAAGGCACGGTCAGGCGAGGCAAGGCTAAGGAATGACAACGCAAGGCTAGGCAATGCACGGAAGCAAGCAAAGAGTAACGGAAGGCAAGGAATGCAAGGCAAAGCAAGGCAACGCAAGCAAGGCTATGGCAAGGTGAAAAAAGGCTAAGGTTCGACAACGCAAGGCTAGGCAATGCACGGCAAGGCAAGGAAAGGGTAACGCAAGGCAAGGAACTGTCAGGCGAGGCAAGGCTAAGGCACGACAACGCAAGGCTAGGCAATGCACGGAAGGCAAGCAAAGAGTAACGGAAGGCAAGCAAGGCAAGGGAAAGCAAGGCAAGGCAAGGGTAACGGAAGGAAACGCACGGCAACGGGAAACAAGGCTAAGGCACGACAAAGCACGGCTAGGCAATGCACGGCAAGGCAAGGAAAGGGTAACGCAAGGCAAGGCACGGTGAGGCAAGGCAAGGCTAATGCACGACAACGCAAGGCTAGGCAATGCACGGCAAGGCAAGGAAAGGGTAACGCAAGGGAAGGCACGGTCAGACGAGGCAAGGCTAAGGCACGACAACGCAAGGCTAGGCAATGCACGGAAGGCAAGCAAAGAGTAACGGAAGGCAAGGAAGGCAAGGGAAATCAAGGCAAGGCAAGGGTAACAGAAGGAACGGCTCGGCAAGGGGAAACCAGGCTAAGGCACGGCAACGCAAGGCTAGGCAATGCACGGCTAGGCAAGGAAAGGGTAACGCAAGGCAAGGCACGGTCAGGCAAGGCAAGGCTAATGCACGACAACGCAAGGCTAGGCAGTGCACGGTAAGGCAAGCAAAGAGTAACGGAAGGAAAGGAAGGCAAGGCAAATCCACGCAAGGCAAGTGTAACAAAAGGCAAGGCACGGCAAGGGGAAACAAGGCTAAGGCACGAGAACGCACGGCTAGGCAATGCACGGTAAGGCAAGGAAAGGCTAACTCAAGGCAAGGCACGGTCAGGCGAGGCAAGGCTAAAGCACGACAACGCAAGGCTAGGCAATGCACGGAAGGCAAGCAAAGAGTAACGGAAGGCAAGGAAGGCAAGGCAAAGCAAGGCAAGGCAAGGGTAACGGAAGGAACGGCACGGCAAGGGGAACCAAGGCTAAGGCACGACAACGCAGGACTAGGCAATGCACGGGAAGGCAAGGAAAGGGTAACGTAAGGAAGGCACGGTGAGGCAAGGCAAGGCTAATGCACGACAACGCACGGCTAGGCAATGCACGGCAAGGTAAGGAAAGAGTAACGGAAGGCAAGGAAGGCAAGGCAAAGCATGGCAACGCAAGCCATGCTAAGGCAAGGTGAAACAAGGCTAAGGCACCAGAACGCACGGTTAGGCAATGCACGGCAAGGCAAGGAAGGGGTAACGCAAGGCAAGGCACTGACAGGCGAGGCAAGGCTAAGGCACGACAACGCACGGCTAGGCAATGCGCGGCAAGGCAAGGAAAGGGTAACGCAAGGCAAGGCACGGTCAGGTGAGGCAAGGCTAAGGAATGACAACGCAAGTCTAGGCAGTGCACGGCTAGGCAGGGAAAGAGTAACGGAAGGCAAGGAATGCAAGGCAACGCAAGGCAACGCAAGCAAGGCTATGGCAAGGTGAAAAAAGGCTAAGGCACGACAACGCAAGGCTAGGCAATGCACGGAAGGCAAGCAAAGAGTAACGGAAGGCAAGGAAGGCAAGGCAAAGCAAGGCAACGCAAGCAAGGCTATAGCAAGGTGAAACAAGGCTATGGCACGACAACGCACGGCTAGGCAATGCACGGCAAGGCAAGGAAAGGGTAACGCAAGGCAAGGCACGGTGAGGCAAGGCAAGGCTAATGCACGACAACGCACGGCTAGGCAATGCACGGCAAGGAAAGGAAAGGGTAACGCAAGGCAAGGCACGGTCAGGCGTGGCAAGGCTAAGGAACGACAACGCAAGACTAGACAATGCACGGAAGGCAAGCAAAGAGTAACGGAAGGCAAGGAATGCAAGGCAAAGCAAGGCAACGCAAGCAAGGCTATGGCAAGGTGAAAAAATTCTAAAGCACGACAACGCAAGGCTACGCAATGCACGGAAGGCAAGCAAAGAGTAACGGAAGGCAACGAAGTCAAGGGAAAGAAAGGCAAGACAAGGGTAACGGAAGGAAACGCACGGTAAATGGAAACAAGGCTAAGGCACGGCAACGCACGGCTAGGCAATGCACGGCAAGGCAAGGAAAGGGTAACGCAAGGCAAGGCACGGTGAGGCAAGGCAAGGCTAATGAACGACAACGCACGGCTAGGCAATGCACGGCAAGGCAAGGAAAGGGTAACGCAAGGGAAGGCACGGTCAGACGAGGCAAGGCTAAGGCACGACAACGCAAGGCTAGGCAATGCACGGAAAGCAAGGAAAGAGTAACGGAAGGCAAGGAAGGCAAGGGAAAGCAAGGCAAAGCAAGGGTAACAGAAGGAACGGCTCGGCAAGGGGAAACAAGGCTAAGGGACGGCAACGCACGGCTAGGCAATGCACGGCCAGCCAAGGAAAGGGTAACGCAAGGCAAGGCACGGTCAGGCAAGGCAAGGCTAATGCACGACAACGCAAGGCTAGGCAGTGCACGGTAAGGCAAGGAAAGAGTAACGGAAGGAAAGGAAGGCAAGGCAAATCCAGGCAAGGCAAGTGTAACAAAAGGCACGGCACGGCAAGGGGAAACAAGGCTAAGGCACGATAACGCACGGCTAGGCAATGCACGGCAAGGCAAGGAAAGGGCAACGCAAGGCAAGGCACGGTGAGGCAAGGCAAGGCTAATGCACGACAACGCACGGCTAGGCAATGCACGGCAAGGCAAGGAAAGGCTAACGCAAGGCAAGGCACGGTCAGGCGAGGCAAGGCTAAGGCACGACAACGCAAGGCTAGGCAATGCACGGAAGGCAAGCAAAGAGTAACGGAAGGCAAGGAAGGCAAGGGAAAGCAAGGCAAGGAAAGGGTAACGGAAGGAACGGCACGGCAAGGGGAAACAAGGCTAAGGTACGACAACGCAGGACTAGGCAATGCACGGCAAGGCAAGGAAAGGGTAACGCAAGGCAAGGCACTGTGAGGCGAGGGAAGGCTATTGCACGACAACGCAAGGCTAGGCAGTGCACGGCTAGGCAGGGAAAGAGTAACGGAAGGAAAGGAAGGCAAGGCAAAGCAAGGCAAGGCAAGTGTAACAAAAGGCACGGCACGGCAAGGGGAAACAAGGCGAAGGGACGGTAACGCACGGCTAGGCAATGCACGGCCAGGCAAGGAAAGGGTAACGCAAGGCAAGGCACGGTGAGGCAAGGCAAGGCTAATGCACGACAATACAAGTCTAGGCAATGCACGGAAGGCAAGCAAAGAGTAACGGAAGGCAAGGAATGCAAGGCAAAGCAAGGCAACGCAAGCAAGGCTATGGCAAGGTGAAAAAAGGCGAAGGCACGGCAACGCAAGGCTAGGCAATGCACGGAAGGCAAGCAAAGAGTAACGGAAGGCAAGGAAGGCAAGGGAAAGCAAGGCAAGGCAAGGGTAACGGAAGGAAAGGCACGGCAAGGGGAAACAAGGCTAAGGCACGACAACGCTCGGCTAGGCAATGAACGGCAAGGCAAGGAAAGGGTAACGCAAGGCAAGGCACGGTGAGGCAAGGCAAGGCTAATTCACGACAACGCTCGGCTAGGCAATGCACGGCAAGGCAAGGAAAGGCTAACGCAAGGCAAGGCACGGTCAGGCGAGGCAAGGCTAAGGCACGACAACGCAAGGCTTGGCAATGCACGGAAGCCAAGCAAAGAGTAACGGAAAGCAAGGAAGGCAAGGGAAAGCAAGGCAAGGCAAGGGTAACGGAAGGAACGGCACGGCCAGGGGAAACAAGGCTAAGGCACCACAACGCAGGACTAGGCAATGCACGGCAAGGCAAGGAAAGGGTAATGCAAGGCAAGGCACTGTCAGGCGAGGGAAGGCTACTGTGCGACAACGCAAGGCTAGGCAATGCACGGCTAGGCAGGGAAAGAGAAACGGAAGGAAAGGAAGGCAAGGCAAAGCAAGGTAAGGCAAGTGTAACAAAAGGCACGGCACGGCAAGGGCAACCAAGGTTAAGGCACGACAACGCAGGATTAGGCAATGCACGGGAAGGCAAGGAAAGGGTAACGCAAGGCAAGGCACGGTGAGGCAAGGCAAGGCTAATGCACGACAACGCACGGCTAGGCAATGCACGGCAAGGTAAGGAAAGAGTAACGGAAGGCAAGGAAGGCAAGGCAAAGCATGGCAACGCAAGCAATGCTAAGGCAAGGTGAAACAAGGCTAAGGCACGCGAACGCACGGTTAGGCAATGCACGGCAAGGCAAGGAAGGGGTAACGCAAGGCATGGCACTGACAGGCGAGGCAAGGCTAAGGCACGACAACGCACGGCTAGGCAATGCACGGCAAGGCATGGAAAAGGTAACGCAAGGCAAGGCACGGTCAGGCGAGGCAAGGCTAAGGAATGACAACGCAATGCTAGGCAATGCACGGAAGGCAAACAAAGAGTAACGGAAGGCAAGGAATGCAAGGCAAAGCAAGTGAACGCAAGCAAGGCTATGGCAAGGTGAAAAAAGGCTAAGGCACGACAACGCAAGGCTAGGCAATCCACGGAAGGCAACCAAAGACTAACGGAAAGCAAGGAAGGCAAGGGAAAGCAAGGCAAGGCAAGGGTAACGGAAGGAAACGCACGGCAAGGGGAAACAAGGCTAAGGCACGACAACGCACGGCTAGGCAATGCACGGCAAGGCAAGGAAAGGGTAACGCAAGGCAAGGCACGGTGAGGCAAGGCAAGGCTAATGCACGACAACGCACGGCTAGGCAATGCACGGCAAGGCAAGGAAAGGGTAACGCAAGGCAAGGCACGGTCAGGCGTGGCAAGGCTAAGGCACGACAACGCAAGGCTAGGCAATGCACGGAAAGCAAGGAAAGAGTAACGGAAGGCAAGGAAGGAAAGGGAAAGCAAGGCAAGGCAAGGGTAACAGAAGGAACGGCTCGGCAAGGGGAAACAAGGCTAAGGGACGGCAACGCACGGCTAGGCAATGCACGGCCAGCCAAGGAAAGGGTAACGCAAGGCAAGGCACGGTCAGGCAAGGCAAGGCTAATGCACGACAACGCAAGGCTAGGCAGTGCACGGTAAGGCAAGGAAAGAGTAACGGAAGGAAAGGAAGGCAAGGCAAATCCAGGCAAGGCAAGTGTAACAAAAGGCACGGCACGGCAAGGGGAAACAAGGCTAAGGCACGATAACGCACGGCTAGGCAATGCACGGCAAGGCAAGGAAAGGGCAACGCAAGGCAAGGCACGATGAGGCAAGGCAAGGCTAATGCACGACAACGCACGGCTAGGCAATGCACGGCAAGGCAAGGAAAGGCTAACGCAAGGCAAGGCACGGTCAGGCGAGGCAAGGCTAAGGCACGACAACGCAAGGCTAGGCAATGCACGGAAGGCAAGCAAAGAGTAACGGAAGGCAAGGAAGGCAAGGGAAAGCAAGGGAAGTCAAGGGTAACAGAAGGAACGGCTCGGCAAGGGGAAACAAGGCTAAGGCACGGCAACGCACGGCTAGGCAATGCACGGCCAGCCAAGGAAAGGGTAACGCAAGGCAAGGCACGGTCAGGCAAGGCAAGGCTAATGCACGACAACGCAAGGCTAGGCAGTGCACGGTAAGGCAAGGAAAGAGTAACGGAAGGAAAGGAAGGCAAGGCAAATCCACGCAAGGCAAGTGTAACAAAAGGCAAGGCACGGCAAGGGGAAACAAGGCTAAGGCACGACAACGCACGGCTAGGCAATGCACGGCAAGGCAAGGAAAGGCTAACTCAAGGCAAGGCACGGTCAGGCGACGCAAGGCTAAGGCACGACAACGCAAGGCTAGGCAATGCACGGAATGCAAGCAAAGAGTAACGGAAGGCAAGGAATGCAAGGCAACGCAAGGCAAGGCAAGGGTAACGGAAGGAACGGCACGGCAAGGGGAACCAAGGCTAAGGCACGACAACGCAGGACTAGGCAATGCACGGGAAGGCAAGGAAAGGGTAACGTAAGGAAGGCACGGTGAGGCAAGGCAAGGCTAATGCACGACAACGCACGGCTAGGCAATGCACGGCAAGGTAAGGAAAGAGTAACGGAAGGCAAGGAAGGCAAGGCAAAGCATGGCAACGCAAGCCATGCTAAGGCAAGGTGAAACAAGGCTAAGGCACCAGAACGCACGGTTAGGCAATGCACGGCAAGGCAAGGAAGGGGTAACGCAAGGCAAGGCACTGACAGGCGAGGCAAGGCTAAGGCACGACAACGCACGGCTAGGCAATGCGCGGCAAGGCAAGGAAAGGGTAACGCAAGGCAAGGCACGGTCAGGTGAGGCAAGGCTAAGGAATGACAACGCAAGGCTAGGCAGTGCACGGCTAGGCAGGGAAAGAGTAACGGAAGGCAAGGAATGCAAGGCAACGCAAGGCAACGCAAGCAAGGCTATGGCAAGGTGAAAAAAGGCTAAGGCACGACAACGCAAGGCTAGGCAATGCACGGAAGGCAAGCAAAGAGTAACGGAAGGCAAGGAAGGCAAGGCAAAGCAAGGCAACGCAAGCAAGGCTATAGCAAGGTGAAACAAGGCTATGGCACGACAACGCACGGCTAGGCAATGCACGGCAAGGCAAGGAAAGGGTAACGCAAGGCAAGGCACGGTCAGGCGTGGCAAGGCTAAGGAACGACAACGCAAGACTAGACAATGTACGGAAGGCAAGCAAAGAGTAACGGAAGGCAAGGAATGCAAGGCAAAGCAAGGCAACGCAAGCAAGGCTATGGCAAGGTGAAAAAATTCTAAAGCACGACAACGCAAGGCTACGCAATGCACGGAAGGCAAGCAAAGAGTAACGGAAGGCAACGAAGTCAAGGGAAAGAAAGGCAAGACAAGGGTAACGGAAGGAAACGCACGGTAAAGGGAAACAAGGCTAAGGCACGGCAACGCACGGCTAGGCAATGCACGGCAAGGCAAGGAAAGGGTAACGCAAGGCAAGGCACGGTGAGGCAAGGCAAGGCTAATGAACGACAACGCACGGCTAGGCAATGCACGGCAAGGCAAGGAAAGGGTAACGCAAGGGAAGGCACGGTCAGACGAGGCAAGGCTAAGGCACGACAACGCAAGGCTAGGCAATGCAAGGCTAGGCAATGGACGGAAGGCAAGCAAAGAGTAACGGAAGGTAAGGAAGGCAAGGAAAAGCAAGGAAAGGAAAGTGTAACGGAAGGAACCGCACGGCAAGAGGAAACAAGGCTAAGGCACGACAACGCACGCTAGGCAATGTACGGCAAGGCAAGGAAAGGGTAACGCATGGGAAAGCACGGTCAGGCGAGGCAAGGCTAAGGCACGACAACGCAAGGCTAGGCAATGCACGGAAGGCAAGCAAAGAGTAACGGAAGATAAGGAAGGCAAGGGAAAGCAAGGAAAGGCAAGTGCAACGGAAAGAACGGCACGGCAAGGGGAAACAAGTCTAAGGCACGACAACGCACGCTAGGCAATGCACTGCAAGGCAAGTAAAGGGTAACGCATGGGAAAGCACGTTCCGGCGAGGCAAGGCTAAGGCACGACAACGCAAGGCTAGGCAATGCACGGAAGGCAAGCAAAGAGTAACGGAAGGTAAGGAAGGCAAGGGAAAGCAAGGAAAGGCAAGTGTAACGGAAGGAACCGCACGGCAAGGGGAAACAAGGCTAAGGCAGGACAACGCACGCTAGGCAATGCACGGCAAGGCAAGGAAAGGGTAACGCATGGGAAAGCACGGTCAGGCGAGGCAAGGCTAAGGCATGACAACGCAAGGCTAGGCAAAGCACGGCAAGGCAAGGAAAGCTTAAAGAAAAGGAAGGCTCGGTCAGGCGAGATAAGGCTAAGGTACGAGAACGCAAGGCTAGGCAATGCACGGAAAGCAAGCAAAGAGTAACGGAACGCAAGGAAGGCAAGGGAAAGCAAAGGAAGGCAAGGGTAACGGAAGGAATTGCACGGCAAGGGGTAACAAGGCTAAGGCACGACATCGCAGGGCTAGGCAATGCACGGCAAGGCAAGGAAAGGGTAACGCAAAGGAAGGCACGGTCAGGTGAGGCAACGATAAGGCACGACAACGCAAGGTTAGGCAATGCACGGCAAGGCAAGGAAAGAGTAACGGAAGGAAAGGAAGGCAAGGCAAAGCCAGGCAAGGCAAGTGTAACAAAAGGCACGCCACGGCAAGGGGAAACAAGGCTAAGGCACGACAACGCAAGGCTAGGCAATGCACGACAATGCAAGGAAAGCTTAAAGCAAAGGAAGGCACGGTCCGGCGAGATAAGCCTAAGGCACGACAACGCAAGGCTAGGCAATGCAGGGAAGGCAAGCAAAGAGTAACGGAAGGTAAGCAAGGCAAGGAAAAGCAAGGAAAGGCAAGGGTAACGTAAGGAACGGCACGGCAAGGGGAAACAAGTCTAAGGCACGACAACGCACGCTATGCAATGCACGGCAAGGCAAGTAAAGGGTAACGCATGGGAAAGCACGTTCCGGCGAGGCAAGGCTAAGGCACGACAACGCAAGGCTAGGCAATGCACGGAAGGCAAGCAAAGAGAAACGGAAGGTAAGGAAGGCAAGGGAAAGCAAGGAAAGGCAAGTGTAACGGAAGGAACCGCACGGCAAGAGGAAACAAGGCTAAGGCACGACAACGCACGCTAGGCAATGCACGGCAAGGCAAGGAAAGGGTAACGCATGGGAAAGCACGGTCAGGCGAGGCAAGGCTAAGGCATGACAACGCAAGGCTACGCAATGCACGGGAAGCAAGCAAAGAGTAACGGAACGCAAGGAAGGAAAGGGAATGCAACGGAAGGCAAGGGTAACGGAAGGAACTGCACGGCAAGGGGTAACAAGGCTAAGGCACGACAACGCAGGGCTAGGCAATGCACCGCAAGGCAAGGAAAGGGTAACGCAAGGGAAGGCACGGTCAGGTGAGGCAAGGCTAAGGCATGAGAACGCAAGGCTAGGCAGTGCACGGCAAGGCAAGGAAAGAGTAACGGAAGGAAAGGAAGGCAAGGCAAAGCCAGGCAAGGCAAGTGTAACAAAAGGCACGGCACGGCAAGGGGAAACAAGGCTAAGGCACGACAACGCACGGCTAGGCAATGCAAGGGAAGGCAAGGAAAGGGTAACGCAAGGCAAGGCACGGTGAGCTTAGGCAAGGGTAATGCACGAAAACGCAAGGCTTGGCAATGCACGACAATGCAAGGAAAGCTTAAAGCAAAGGAAGGCACGGATAGGCGAGATAAGGCTAAGGCACGACAACGCAGGGCTAGGCAATGCAGGGAAGGCAAGCAAAGAGTAAAGGAATGTAAGCAAGGCAAGGAAAAGCAAGGAAAGGGAAGGGTAACGGAAGGAACGGCACGGCAAGGGGAAACAAGTCTAAGGCATGACAACGCACGCTAGGCAATGCACGGCAAGGCAAGGAAAGGGTAACGCATGCGAAAGCACGGTCAGGCGAGGCAAGGCTAAGGCACGACAACGCAAGTCTAGGCAATGCACGACAATGCAAGGAAAGCTTAAAGTAAAGGAAGGCACGGTCAGGCGAGATAAGGCTAAGGCACGACAACGCAAGGCTAGGCAATGCAGGGAAGGCAAGCAAAGAGTAACGGAAGGTAAGCAAGGCAAGGAAAAGCAAGGAAAGGCAAGGGTAACGTAAGGAACGGCACGGCAAGGGGAAACAAGTCTAAGGCACGACAACGCACGCTAGGCAATGCACGGCAAGGCAAGTAAAGGGTAACGCATGGGAAAGCACGTTCCGGCGAGGCAAGGCTAAGGCACGACAACGCAAGGCTAGGCAATGCACGGAAGGCAAACAAAGAGTAACGGAAGGTAAGGAAGGCAAGGGAAAGCAAGGAAAGGCAAGTGTAACGGAAGGAACCGCACGGCAAGGGGAAACAAGGCTAAGGCACGACAAAGCACGCTAGGCAATGCACGGCAAGGCAAGGAAAGGGTAACGCATGGGACAGCACGGTCAGGCGAGGCAAGGCTAAGGCATGACAACGCAAGGCTAGGCAATGCACGGAAAGCAAGCAAAGAGTAACGGAACGCAAGGAAGGCAAGGGAAAGCAAGGGAAGGCAAGCGTAACGGAAGGAACGGCACGGCAAGGGGTAACAAGGCTAAGGCACGACAACGCAGGGCTAGGCAATGCACGGCAAGGCAAGGAAAGCTTAAAGCAAAGGAAGGCACGGTCAGGCGAGATAAGGCTAAGGCACGACAACGCAAGGCAAGGCAATGGACGGAAGGCAAGCAAAGAGTAACGGAAGGTAAGGAAGGCAAGGCAAAGCCAGGCAAGGCAAGTGTAACAAAAGGCACGGCACGGCAGGGGGAAACAAGGCTAAGGCACGACAACGCACGGCTAGGCAATGAAGGGAAGGCAAGGAAAGGGTAACGCAATGCAAGGCACGGTGAGGCTAGGCAAGGCTAATGCACGAAAACGCAAGGCTAGGCAATGCATGACAATGCAAGGAAAGCTTAAAGCAAAGGAAGGCACGGTCAGGCGAGATAAGGCTAAGGCACGACAACGCAAGGCTACGCAATGCCCGGAAAGCAAGCAAAGAGTAACGGAACGCAAGGAAGGCAAGGGAATGCAACGGAAGGCAAGGGTAACGGAAGGAATTGCACGCAAGGGGAAACAAGGCTAAGGCACGACAACGCACGGCTAGGCCATGCACGGCAAGGCAAGGAAAGAGTAACGCAAGGAAAGGCACGGTGCGGCTAGGGTAGGCTAATGCACGAAAACGCAAAGCTAGGCAATGCACGACAATTCAAGGAAAGCTTAAAGCAAAGGAAGGCACGGTCAGGCGAGATAAGGCTAAGGCACGACAACGCAAGGCTAGGCAATGCAGGGAAGGCAAGGAAAGAGTAACGGAAGGTAAGCAAGTCAAGGAAAAGCAAGGAAAGGCAAGGTTAACGTAAGGAACGGCACGGCAAGGGGAAACAAGTCTAAGGCACGACAACGCACGCTAGGCAATGCACTGCAAGGCAAGTAAAGGGTAACGCATGGGAAAGCACGTTCCGGCGAGGCAAGGCTAAGGCACGACAACGCAAGGCCAGGCAATGCACGGAAGGCAAGCAAAGAGTAACGGAAGGTAAGGAAGGCAAGGGAAAGCAAGGAAAGGCAAGTGTAACGGAAGGAACCGCACGGCAAGGGGAAACAAGGCTAAGGCAGGACAACGCACGCTAGGCAATGCACGGCAAGGCGAGGAAAGCTTAAAGCAAAGGAAGGCACGGTCAGGCGAGATAAGGCTAAGGTACGAGAACGCAAGGCTAGGCAATGGACAGAAGGCAAGCAAAGAGTAACGGAAGGTAAGGAAGGCAAGGGAAAGCAAGGAAACGAAAGAGTAACGGAAGGAACCGCACGGCAAGGGGAAACAAGGCTAAGGCACGACAACGCACGCTAGGCAATGCACGGCAAGGCAAGGAAAGGGTAACGCATGGGAAAGCACGGTCAGGCGAGGCAAGGCTAAGGCATGACAACGCAAGGCTAGGCAATGCACGGAAAGCAAGCAAAGAGTAACGGAACGCAAGGAAGGCAAGGGAAAGCAACGGAAGGCAAGGGTAACGGAAGGAACGGCAGGGCAAGGGGTAACAAGGCTAAGGCACGACAACGCAAGGCTAGGCAATACACCCCAAGGCAAGGAAAGGGTAACGCAAGGGAAGGCACGGTCAGGTGAGGCAAGGCTAATGCACGACAACGCAAGGCTAGGCAGTGCACGGCAAGGCAAGGAAAGAGTAACGGAAGGAAAGGAAGGCAAGGCAAAGCCAGGCAATGCAAGTGTAACAAAAGGCACGGCACGGCAAGGGGAAACAAGGCTAAGGTACGACAACGCACGGCTAGGCAATGCAAGGGAAGGCAAGGAAAGGGTAACGCAAGGCAAGGCACGGTGAGGCTAGGCAAGGCTAATGCACGAAAACGCAAGGCTAGGCAATGCACGACAATGCAAGGAAAGCTTAAAGCAACGGAAGGCACGGTCAGGCGAGATAAGGCTAAGGCACGACAACGCAAGGCTAGGCAATGCAGGGAAGGCAAGAAACGAGTAAAGGAATGTAAGCAAGGCAAGGAAAAGCAAGGAAAGGCAAGGGTAACGGAAGGAACGGCACGGCAAGGGGAAACAAGTCTAAGGCATGACAACGCACGCTAGGCAATGCACGGCAAGGCAAGGAAAGGGTAACGCATGCGAAAGTACGGTCAGGCGAGGCCAGGCTAAGGCACGACAACGCAAGGCTAGGCAATGCACGACAATGCAAGGAAAGCTTAAAGTAAAGGAAGGCACGGTCAGGCGAGATAAGGCTAAGGCACGACAACGCAAGGCTAGGCAATGCAGGGAAGGCAAGCAAAGAGTAACGGAAGGTAAGCAAGGCAAGGAAAAGCAAGGAAAGGCAAGTGTAACGGAAGGAACCGCACGGCAAGGGGAAACAAGGCTATGGCACGACAACGCACGCTAGGCAATGCACGGCAAGGCAAGGAAAGGGTAACGCATGGGAAAGCACGGTCAGGCGAGGCAAGGCTAAGGCATGACAACGCAAGGCTAGGCAATGCACGGAAAGCAAGCAAAGAGTAACGGAACGCAAGGAAGGCAAGGGAAAGCAAGGGAAGGCAAGCGTAACGGAAGGAAAGGCACGGCAAGGGGTAACAAGGCTAAGGCACGACAACGCAGGGCTAGGCAATGCAGGGAAGGCAAGCAAAGAGTAAAGGAATGTAAGCAAGGCAAGGAAAAGCAAGGAAAGGCAAGGGTAACGGAAGGAACGGCACGGCAAGGGGAAACAAGTCTAAGGCATGACAACGCACGCTAGGCAATGCACGGCAAGGCAAGGAAAGGGTAACGCATGCGAAAGCACGGTCAAGGAAAGGGGCGAGGCAAGGCTAAGGCACGACAACGCAAGGCTAGGCAATGCACGACAATGCAAGGAAAGCTTAAAGTAAAGGAAGGCACGGTCAGGCGAGATAAGGCTAAGGCACGACAACGCAAGGCTAGGCAATGCAGGGAAGGCAAGCAAAGAGTAACGGAAGGTAAGCAAGGCAAGGAAAAGCAAGGAAAGGCAAGGGTAACGTAAGGAACGGCACGGCAAGGGGAATCAAGTCTAAGGCACGACAACGCACGCTAGGCAATGCACGGCAAGGCAAGTAAAGGGTAACGCATGGGAAAGCACGTTCCGGCGAGGCAAGGCTAAGGCACGACAACGCAAGGCTAGGCAATGCACGGAAGGCAAGCAAAGAGTAACGGAAGGTAAGGAAGGCAAGGGAAAGCAAGGAAAGCCAAGGGTAACGGAAGGAACCGCACGGCAAGGGGAAACAAGGCTAAGGCACGACAAAGCACGCTAGGCAATGCACGGCAAGGCAAGGAAAGGGTAACGCATGGGACAGCACGGTCAGGCGAGGCAAGGCTAAGGCATGACAACGCAAGGCTAGGCAATGCACGGAAAGCAAGCAAAGAGTAACGGAACGCAAGGAAGGCAAGGGAAAGCAAGGGAAGGCAAGCGTAACGGAAGAAACGGCACGGCAAGGGGTAACAAGGCTAAGGCACGACAACGCAGGGCTAGGCAATGCACGGCAAGGCAAGGAAAGCTTAAAGCAAAGGAAGGCACGGTCAGGCGAGATAAGGTTAAGGCACGACAACGCAAGGCTAGGCAATGGACGGAAGGCAAGCAAAGAGTAACGGAAGGTAAGGAATGCAAGGCAAAGCCAGGCAAGGCAAGTGTAACAAAAGGCACGGCACGGCAAGGGGAAACAAGGCTAAGGCACGACAACGCACGGCTAGGCAATGAAGGGAAGGCAAGAAAGGGTAACGCAAGGCAAGGCACGGTGAGGCTAGGCAAGGCTAATGCACGAAAACGCAAGGCTAGGCAATGCACGACAATGCAAGGAAAGCTTAAAGCAAAGGAAGGCACGGTCAGGCGAGATAAGGCTAAGGCACGACAACGCAAGGCTACGCAATGCCCGGAAAGCAAGCAAAGAGTAACGGAAAGCAAGGAAGGCAAGGGAATGCAACGGAAGGCAAGGATAACGGAACGAATTGCACGCAAGGGGAAACAAGGCTAAGGCACGACAACGCACGGCTAGGCAATGCACGGCAAGGCAAGGAAAGAGTAACGCAAGGAAAGGCACGGTGAGGCTAGGGAAGGCTAATGCACGAAAACGCAAAGCTAGGCAATGCACGACAATTCAAGGAAAGCTTAAAGTAAAGGAAGGCACGGTCAGGCGAGATAAGGCTAAGGCACGACAACGCAAGGCTAGGCAATGCAGGGAAGGCAAGGAAAGAGTAACGGAAGGTAAGCAAGTCAAGGAAAAGCAAGGAAAGGCAAGGGTAACGTAAGGAACGGCACGGCAAGGGGAAACAAGTCTAAGGCACGACAACGCACGCTAGGCAATGCACTGCAAGGCAAGTAAAGGGTAACGCATGGGAAAGCACGTTCCGGCGAGGCAAGGCTAAGGCACGACAACGCAAGGCTAGGCAATGCACGGAAGGCAAGCAAAGAGTAACGGAAGGTAAGGAAGGCAAGGGAAAGCAAGGAAAGGCAAGTGTAACGGAAGGAACCGCACGGCAAGGGGAAACAAGGCTAAGGCAGGACAACGCACGCTAGGCAATGCACGGCAAGGCAAGGAAAGGGTAACGCATGGGAAAGCACGGTCAGGCGAGGCAAGGCTAAGGCATGACAACGCAAGGCTAGGCAATGCACGGAAAGCAAGCAAAGAGTAACGGAACGCAAGGAAGGCAAGGGAAAGCAAGGGAAGGCAAGCGTAACGGAAGGAACGGCACGGCAAGGGGTAACAAGGCTAAGGCACGACAACGCAGGGCTAGGCAATGCACGGCAAGGCAAGGAAAGCTTAAAGCAAAGGAAGGCACGGTCAGGCGAGATAAGGCTAAGGTACGAGAACGCAAGGCTAGGCAATGGACAGAAGGCAAGCAAAGAGTAACGGAAGGTAAGGAAGGCAAGGGAAAGCAAGGAAACGAAAGTGTAACGGAAGGAACCGCACGGCAAGGGGAAACAAGGCTAAGGCACGACAACGCACGCTAGGCAATGCACGGCAAGGCAAGGAAAGGGTAACGCATGGGAAAGCACGGTCAGGCGAGGCAAGGCTAAGGCATGACAACGCAAGGCTAGGCAATGCACGGAAAGAAAGCAAAGAGTAACGGAACGCAAGGAAGGCAAGGGAAAGCAACGGAAGGCAAGGGTAACGGAAGGAACGGCAGGGCAAGGGGTAACAAGGCTAAGGCACGACAACGCAAGGCTAGGCAATACACCGCAAGGCAAGGAAAGGGTAACGCAAGGGAAGGCACGGTCAGGTGAGGCAAGGCTAATGCACGACAACGCAAGGCTAGGCAGTGCACGGCAAGGCAAGGAAAGAGTAACGGAAGGAAAGGAAGGCAAGGCAAAGCCAGGCAATGCAAGTGTAACAAAAGGCACGGCACGGCAAGGGGAAACAAGGCTAAGGCACGACAACGCACGGCTAGGCAATGCAAGGGAAGGCAAGGAAAGGGTAACGCAAGGCAAGGCACGGTGAGGCTAGGCAAGGCTAATGCACGAAAACGCAAGGCTAGGCAATGCACGACAATGCAAGGAAAGCTTAAAGCAAAGGAAGGCACGGTCAGGCGAGATAAGGCTAAGGCACGACAACGCAAGGCTAGGCAATGCAGGGAAGGCAAGAAAAGAGTAAAGGAATGTAAGCAAGGCAAGGAAAAGCAAGGAAAGGCAAGGGTAACGGAAGGAACGGCACGGCAAGGGGAAACAAGTCTAAGGCATGACAACGCACGCTAGGCAATGCACGGCAAGGCAAGGAAAGGGTAACGCATGCGAAAGCACGGTCAGGCGAGGCAAGGCTAAGGCACGACAACGCAAGGCTAGGCAATGCACGACAATGCAAGGAAAGCTTAAAGTAAAGGAAGGCACGGTCAGGCGAGATAAGGCTAAGGCACGACAACGCAAGGCTAGGCAATGCAGGGAAGGCAAGCAAAGTGTAACGGAAGGTAAGCAAGGCAAGGAAAAGCAAGGAAAGGCAAGGGTAACGTAAGGAACGGCACGGCAAGGGGAAACAAGTCTAAGGCACGACAACGCACGCTAGGCAATGCACGGCAAGGCAAGTAAAGGGTAACGCATGGGAAAGCACGTTCCGGCGAGGCAAGGCTAAGGCACGACAACGCAAGGCTAGGCAATGCACGGAAGGCAAGCAAAGAGTATCGGAAGGTAAGGAAGGCAAGGGAAAGCAAGGAAAGGCAAGTGTAACGGAAGGAACCGCACGGCAAGGGGAAACAAGGCTAAGGCACGACAAAGCACGCTAGGCAATGCACGGCAAGGCAAGGAAAGGGTAACGCATGGGAAAGCACGGTCAGGCGAGGCAAGGCTAAGGCATGACAACGCAAGGCTAGGCAATGCACGGAAAGCAAGCAAAGAGTAACGGAACGCAAGGAAGGCAAGGGAAAGCAAGGGAAGGCAAGCGTAACGGAAGGAACGGCACGGCAAGGGGTAACAAGGCTAAGGCACGACAACGCAGGGCTAGGCAATGCACGGCAAGGCAAGGAAAGCTTAAAGCAAAGGAAGGCACGGTCAGGCGAGATAAGGCTAAGGTACGAGAACGCAAGGCTAGGCAATGGACGGAAGGCAAGCAAAGAGTAACGGAAGGTAAGGAAGGCAAGGGAAAGCAAGGAAACGAAAGTGTAACGGAAGGAACCGCACGGCAAGGGGAAACAAGGCTAAGGCACGACAACGCACGCTAGGCAATGAACGGCAAGGCAAGGAAAGGGTAACGCATGGGAAAGCACGGTCAGGCGAGGCAAGGCTAAGGCATGACAACGCAAGGCTAGGCAATGCACGGAAAGCAAGCAAAGAGTAACGGAACGCAAGGAAGGCAAGGGAAAGCAGCGGAAGGCAAGGGTAACGGAAGGAACGGCAGGGCAAGGGGTAACAAGGCTAAGGCACGACAACGCAAGGCTAGGCAATACACCGCAAGGCAAGGAAAGGGTAACGCAAGGGAAGGCACGGTCATGCAAGGCTAAGGCACGACAACGCAAGGCTAGGCAATGCAGGGAAGGCAAGCAAAGAGTAACGGAAGGTAAGCAAGGCAAGGAAAAGCAAGGAAAGGCAAGGGTAACGTAAGGAACGGCACGGCAAGGGGAAACAAGTCTAAGGCACGACAACGCACGCTAGGCAATGCACGGCAAGGCAAGTAAAGGGTAACGCATGGGAAAGCACGTTCCGGCGAGGCAAGGCTAAGGCACGACAACGCAAGGCTAGGCAATGCACGGAAGGCAAGCAAAGAGTAACGGAAGGTAAGGAAGGCAAGGGAAAGCAAGCAAAGGCAAGTGTAACGGAAGGAACCGCACGGCAAGGGGAAACAAGGCTAAGGCACGACAAAGCACGCTAGGCAATGCACGGCAAGGCAAGGAAAGGGTAACGCATGGGACAGCACGGTCAGGCGAGGCAAGGCTAAGGCATGACAACGCAAGGCTAGGCAATGCACGGAAAGCAAGCAAAGAGTAACGGAACGCAAGGAAGGCAAGGGAAAGCAAGGGAAGGCAAGCGTAACGGAAGGAACGGCACGGCAAGGGGTAACAAGGCTAAGGCACGACAACGCAGGGCTAGGCAATGCACGGCAAGGCAAGGAAAGCTTAAAGCAAAGGAAGGCACGGTCAGTCGAGATAAGGCTAAGGCACGACAACGCAAGGCTAGGCAATGGACGGAAGGCAAGCAAAGAGTAACGGAAGGAAAGGAAGGCAAGGCAAAGCCAGGCAAGGCAAGTGTAACAAAAGGCACGGCACGGCAAGGGGAAACAAGGCTAAGGCACGACAACGCACGGCTAGGCAATGCAAGGGAAGGCAAGGAAAGGGTAACGCAAGGCAAGGCACGGTGAGCTTAGGCAAGGCTAATGCAGGAAAACGCAAGGCTTGGCAATGCACGACAATGCAAGGAAAGCTTAAAGCAAAGGAAGGCACGGTCAGGCGAGATAAGGCTATGGCACGACAACGCAAGGCTAGGCATTGCAGGGAAGGCAAGCAAAGAGTAACGGAAGGTAAGCAAGGCAAGGAAAAGCAAGGAAAGGCAAGTGTAACGGAAGGAACCGCACGGCAAGGGGAAACAAGGCTATGGCACGACAACGCACGCTAGGCAATGCACGGCAAGGCAAGGAAAGGGTAACGCATGGGACAGCACGGTCAGGCGAGGCAAGGCTAAGGCATGACAACGCAAGGCTAGGCAATGCACGGAAAGCAAGCAAAGAGTAAAGCAACGCAAGGAAGGCAAGGGAAAGCAAGGGAAGGCAAGCGTAACGGAAGGAACGGCACGGCAAGGGGTAACAAGGCTAAGGCACGACAACGCAGGGCTAGGCAATGCACGGCAAGGCAAGGAAAGCTTAAAGCAAAGGAAGGCACGGTCAGGCGAGATAAGGCTAAGGCACGACAACGCAAGGCTAGGCAATGGACGGAAGGCAAGCAAAGAGTAACGGAAGGTAAGGAAGGCAAGGGAAAGCAAGGAAAGGAAAGTGTAACGGAAGGAACCGCACGGCAAGAGGAAACAAGGCTAAGGCACGACAACGCACGCTAGGCAATGTACGGCAAGGCAAGGAAAGGGTAACGCATGGGAAAGCACGGTCAGGCGAGGCAAGGCTAAGGCACGACAACGCAAGGCTAGGCAATGCACGGAAGGCAAGCAAAGAGTAACGGAAGATAAGGAAGGCAAGGGAAAGCAAGGAAAGGCAAGTGCAACGGAAGGAACGGCACGGCAAGGGAAAACAAGGCTAAGGCACGACAACGCACGCTAGGCAATGCACGGCAGGGCAAGAAAAGGGTAACGCATGGGAAAGCACAGTCAGGCGAGGCAAGGCTAAGGCATGACAACGCAAGGCTACGCAATGCACGGAAAGCAAGCAAAGAGTAATGGAACGCAAGGAAGGCAAGGGAATGCAACGGAAGGCAAGGGTAACGGAAGGAATTGCACGCAAGGGGTAACAAGGCTAAGGCACGACAACGCAGGGCTAGGCAATGCACGGCAAGGCAAGGAAAGGGTAACGCAAGGGAAGGCACGGTCAGGTGAGGCAAGGATAAGGCACGACAACACAAGGCTAGGCAATGCCCGGAAGGCAAGCAAAGAGTAACGGAAGGTAAGGAAGGCAAGGGAAAGCCAGGCAAGGCAAGTGTAACAAAAGCCACGGCACCGCAAGGGGAAACAAGGCTAAGGCACGACAACGCACGGCTAGGCAATGCACGGCAAGGCAAGGAAAGAGTAACGCAAGGAAAGGCACGGTGAGGCTAGGGAAGGCTAATGCACGAAAACGCAATGCTAGGCAATGCACGACAATGCAAGGAAAGCTTAAAGCAAAGGAAGGCACGGTCAGGCGAGATAAGGCTAAGGCACGACAACGCAAGGCTAGGCAATGCAGGGAAGGCAAGGAAAGAGTAACGGAAGGTAAGCAAGTCAAGGAAAAGCAAGGAAAGGCAAGGGTAACGTAAGGAACGGCACGGCAAGGGGAAACAAGTCTAAGGCACGACAACGCACGCTAGGCAATGCACTGCAAGGCAAGTAAAGGGTAACGCATGGGAAAGCACGTTCCGGCGAGGCAAGGCTAAGGCACGACAACGCAAGGCTAGGCAATGCACGGAAGGCAAGCAAAGAGTAACGGAAGGTAAGGAAGGCAAGGGAAAGCAAGGAAAGGCAAGTGTAACGGAAGGAACCGCACGGCAAGGGGAAACAAGGCTAAGGCAGGACAACGCACGCTAGGCAATGCACGGCAAGGCAAGGAAAGGGTAACGCATGGGAAAGCACGGTCAGGCGAGGCAAGGCTAAGGCATGACAACGCAAGGCTAGGCAATGCACGGCAAGGCAAGGAAAGCTTAAAGAAAAGGAAGGCACGGTCAGGCGAGATAAGGCTAAGGTACGAGAACGCAAGGCTAGGCAATGCACGGAAAGCAAGCAAAGAGTAACGGAACGCAAGGAAGGCAAGGGAAAGCAAAGGAAGGCAAGGGTAAGGGAAGGAATTGCACGGCAAGGGGTAACAAGGCTAAGGCACGACATCGCAGGGCTAGGCAATGCACGGCAAGGCAAGGAAAGGGTAACGCAAGGGAAGGCACGGTCAGGTGAGGCAACGATAAGGCACGACAACGCAAGGTTAGGCAATGCACGGCAAGGCAAGGAAAGAGTAACGGAAGGAAAGGAAGGCAAGGCAAAGCCAGGCAAGGCAAGTGTAACAAAAGGCACGCCACGGCAAGGGGAAACAAGGCTAAGGCACGACAACGCAAGGCTAGGCAATGCACGACAATGCAAGGAAAGCTTAAAGCAAAGGAAGGCACGGTCCGGCGAGATAAGCCTAAGGAACGACAACGCAAAGCTAGGCAATGCAGGGAAGGCAAGCAAAGAGTAACGGAAGGTAAGCAAGGCAAGGAAAAGGAAGGAAAGGCAAGGGTAACGTAAGGAACGGCACGGCAAGGGGAAACAAGTCTAAGGCACGACAACGCACGCTAGGCAATGCACGGCAAGGCAAGTAAAGGGTAACGCATGGGAAAGCACGTTCCGGCGAGGCAAGGCTAAGGCACGACAACGCAAGGCTAGGCAATGCACGGAAGGCAAGCAAAGAGAAACGGAAGGTGAGGAAGGCAAGGGAAAGCAAGGAAAGGCAAGTGTAACGGAAGGAACCGCACGGCAAGAGGAAACAAGGCTAAGGCACGACAACGCACGCTAGGCAATGCACGGCAAGGCAAGGAAAGGGTAACGCATGGGAAAGCACGGTCAGGCGAGGCAAGGCTAAGGCATGACAACGCAAGGCTACGCAATGCACGGGAAGCAAGCAAAGAGTAACGGAACGCAAGGAAGGCAAGGGAATGCAACGGAAGGCAAGGGTAACGGAAGGAACTGCACGGCAAGGGGTAACAAGGCTAAGGCACGACAACGCAGGGCTAGGCAATGCACCGCAAGGCAAGGAAAGGGTAACGCAAGGGAAGGCACGGTCAGGTGAGGCAAGGCTAAGGCATGAGAACGCAAGGCTAGGCAGTGCACGGCAAGGCAAGGAAAGAGTAACGGAAGGAAAGGAAGGCAAGGCAAAGCCAGGCAAGGCAAGTGTAACAAAAGGCACGGCACGGCAAGGGGAAACAAGGCTAAGGCACGACAACGCACGGCTAGGCAATGCAAGGGAAGGCAAGGAAAGGGTAACGCAAGGCAAGGCACGGTGAGCTTAGGCAAGGCTAATGCACGAAAACGCAAGGCTTGGCAATGCACGACAATGCAAGGAAAGCTTAAAGCAAAGGAAGGCACGGATAGGCGAGATAAGGCTAAGGCACGACAACGCAGGGCTAGGCAATGCAGGGAAGGCAAGCAAAGAGTAAAGGAATGTAAGCAAGGCAAGGAAAAGCAAGGAAAGGGCAGGGTAACGGAAGGAACGGCACGGCAAGGGGAAACAAGTCTAAGGCATGACAACGCACGCTAGGCAATGCACGGCAAGGCAAGGAAAGGGTAACGCATGCGAAAGCACGGTCAGGCGAGGCAAGGCTAAGGCACGACAACGCAAGTCTAGGCAATGCACGACAATGCAAGGAAAGCTTAAAGTAAAGGAAGGCACGGTCAGGCGAGATAAGGCTAAGGCACGACAACGCAAGGCTAGGCAATGCAGGGAAGGCAAGCAAAGAGTAACGGAAGGTAAGCAAGGCAAGGAAAAGCAAGGAAATGCAAGGGTAACGTAAGGAACGGCACGGCAAGGGGAAACAAGTCTAAGGCACGACAACGCACGCTAGGCAATGCACGGCAAGGCAAGTAAAGGGTAACGCATGGGAAAGCACGTTCCGGCGAGGCAAGGCTAAGGCACGACAACGCAAGGCTAGGCAATGCACGGAAGGCAAGCAAAGAGTAACGGAAGGTAAGGAAGGCAAGGGAAAGCAAGGAAAGGCAAGTGTAACGGAAGGAACCGCACGGCAAGGGGAAACAAGGCTAAGGCACGACAAAGCACGCTAGGCAATGCACGGCAAGGCAAGGAAAGGGTAACGCATGGGACAGCACGGTCAGGCGAGGCAAGGCTAAGGCATGACAACGCAAGGCTAGGCAATGCACGGAAAGCAAGCAAAGAGTAACGGAACGCAAGGAAGGCAAGGGAAAGCAAGGGAAGGCAAGCGTAACGGAAGGAACGGCACGGCAAGGGGTAACAAGGCTAAGGCACGACAACGCAGGGCTAGGCAATGCACGGCAAGGCAAGGAAAGCCTAAAGCAAAGGAAGGCACGGTCAGGCGAGATAAGGCTAAGGCACGACAACGCAAGGCTAGGCAATGGACGGAAGGCAAGCAAAGAGTAACGGAAGGTAAGGAAGGCAAGGCAAAGCCAGGCAAGGCAAGTGTAACAAAAGGCACGGCACGGCAAGGGGAAACAAGGCTAAGGCACGACAACGCACGGCTAGGCAATGAAGGGAAGGCAAGTAAAGGGTAACGCAAGGCAAGGCACGGTGAGGCTAGGCAAGGCTAATGCACGAAAACGCAAGGCTAGGCAATGCACGACAATGCAAGGAAAGCTTAAAGCAAAGGAAGGCACGGTCAGGCGAGATAAGGCTAAGGCACGACAACGCAAGGCTACGCAATGCCCGGAAAGCAAGCAAAGAGTAACGGAACGCAAGGAAGGCAAGGGAATGCAACGGAAGGCAAGGGTAACGGAAGGAATTGCACGCAAGGGGAAACAAGGCTAAGGCACGACAACGCACGGCTAGGCAATGCACGGCAAGGCAAGGAAAGAGTAACGCAAGGAAAGGCACGGTGAGGCTAGGGAAGGCTAATGCACGAAAACGCAAAGCTAGGCAATGCACGACAATTCAAGGAAAGCTTAAAGCCAAGGAGGCACGGTCAGGCGAGATAAGGCTAAGGCACGACAACGCAAGGCTAGGCAATGCAGGGAAGGCAAGGAAAGAGTAACGGAAGGTAAGCAAGTCAAGGAAAAGCAAGGAAAGGCAAGGGTAACGTAAGGAACGGCACGGCAAGGGGAAACAAGTCTAAGGCACGACAACGCACGCTAGGCAATGCACTGCAAGGCAAGTAAAGGGTAACGCATGGGAAAGCACGTTCCGGCGAGGCAAGGCTAAGGCACGACAACGCAAGGCTAGGCAATGCACGGAAGGCAAGCAAAGAGTAACGGAAGGTAAGGAAGGCAAGGGAAAGCAAGGAAAGGCAAGTGTAACGGAAGGAACCGCACGGCAAGGGGAAACAAGGCTAAGGCAGGACAACGCACGCTAGGCAATGCACGGCAAGGCAAGGAAAGCTTAAAGCAAAGGAAGGCACGGTCAGGCGAGATAAGGCTAAGGTACGAGAACGCAAGGCTAGGCAATGGACAGAAGGCAAGCAAAGAGTAACGGAAGGTAAGGAAGGCAAGGGAAAGCAAGGAAACGAAAGTGTAACGGAAGGAACCGCACGGCAAGGGGAAACAAGGCTAAGGCACGACAACGCACGCTAGGCAATGCACGGCAAGGCAAGGAAAGGGTAACGCATGGGAAAGCACGGTCAGGCGAGGCAAGGCTAAGGCATGACAACGCAAGGCTAGGCAATGCACGGAAAGCAAGCAAAGAGTAACGGAACGCAAGTAAGGCAAGGGAAAGCAACGGAAGGCAAGGGTAACGGAAGGAACGGCAGGGCAAGGGGTAACAAGGCTAAGGCACGACAACGCAAGGCTACAAGGGGTAACAAGGCTAAGGCACGACAACGCAGGCTAGGCAATCAGGCAAGGCAAGGAAAGGGTAACGCAAGGGAAGGCACGGTCAGGTGAGGCAAGGCTAATGCACGACAACGCAAGGCTAGGCAGTGCACGGCAAGGCAAGGAAAGAGTAACGGAAGGAAAGGAAGGCAAGGCAAAGCCAGGCAAGGCAAGTGTAACAAAAGGCACGGCACGGCAAGGGGAAACAAGGCTAAGGCACGACAACGCACGGCTAGGCAATGCAAGGGAAGGCAAGGAAAGGGTAACGCAAGGCAAGGCACGGTGAGCTTAGGCAAGGCTAATGCACGAAAACGCAAGGCTTGGCAATGCACGACAATGCAAGGAAAGCTTAAAGCAAAGTAAGGCACGGTTAGGCGAGATAAGGCTAAGGCACGACAACGCAAGGCTAGGCATTGCAGGGAAGGCAAGCAAAGAGTAACGGAAGGTAAGCAAGGCAAGGAAAAGCAAGGAAAGGCAAGTGTAACGGAAGGAACCGCACGGCAAGGGGAAACAAGGCTATGGCACGACAACGCACGCTAGGCAATGCACGGCAAGGCAAGGAAAGGGTAACGCATGGGAAAGCACGGTCAGGCGAGGCAAGGCTAAGGCATGACAACGCAAGGCTAGGCAATGCACGGAAAGCAAGGAAAGAGTAACGGAACGCAAGGAAGGCAAGGGAAAGCAAGGGAAGGCAAGCGTAACGGAAGGAAATGCACGGCAAGGGGTAACAAGGCTAAGGCACGACAACGCAGGGCTAGGCAATGCACGGCAAGGCAAGGAAAGCTTAAAGCAAAGGAAGGCACGGTCAGGCGAGATAAGGCTAAGGCACGACAACGCAAGGCTAGGCAATGGACGGAAGGCAAGCAAAGAGTAACGGAAGGTAAGGAAGGCAAGGGAAAGCAAGGAAAGGAATTGTAACGGAAGGAACCGCACGGCAAGAGGAAACAAGGCTAAGGCACGACAACGCACGCTAGGCAATGTACGGCAAGGCAAGGAAAGGGTAACGCATGGGAAAGCACGGTCAGGCGAGGCAAGGCTAAGGCACGACAACGCAAGGCTAGGCAATGCACGGAAGGCAAGCAAAGAGTAACGGAAGATAAGGAAGGCAAGGGAAAGCAAGGAAAGACAAGTGCAATGGAAGGAACGGCACGGCAAGGGAAAACAAGGCTAAGGCACGACAACGCACGCTAGGCAATGCACGGCAGGGCAAGAAAAGGGTAACGCATGGGAAAGCACAGTCAGGCGAGGCAAGGCAAAGGCATGACAACGCAAGGCTACGCAATGCACGGAAAGCAAGCAAAAAGTAACGGAACGCAAGGAAGGCAAGGGAATGCAACGGAAGGCAAGGGTAACGGAAGGAATTACACGCAAGGGGTAACAAGGCTAAGGCACGACAACGCAGGGCTAGGCAATGCACGGCAAGGCAAGGAAAGGGTAACGCAAGGGAAGGCACGGTCAGGTGAGGCAAGGATAAGGCACGACAACACAAGGCTAGGCAATGCCCGGAAGGCAAGCAAAGAGTAACGGAAGGTAAGGAAGGCAAGGGAAAGCCAGGCAAGGCAAGTGTAACAAAAGCCACGGCACCGCAAGGGGAAACAAGGCTAACGACAACGCACGGCTAGGCAATGCACGGCAAGGCAAGGAAAGAGTAACGCAAGGAAAGGCACGGTGAGGCTAGGGAAGGCTAATGCACGAAAACGCAATGCTAGGCATTGCACGACAATGCAAGGAAAGCTTAAAGCAAAGGAAGGCACGGTCAGGCGAGATAAGGCTAAGGCACGACAACGCAAGGCTAGGCAATGCAGGGAAGGCAAGGAAAGAGTAACGGAAGGTAAGCAAGTCAAGGAAAAGCAAGGAAAGGCAAGGGTAACGTAAGGAACGGCACGGCAAGGGGAAACAAGTCTAAGGCACGACAACGCACGCTAGGCAATGCACTGCAAGGCAAGTAAAGGGTAACGCATGGGAAAGCACGTTCCGGCGAGGCAAGGCTAAGGCACGACAACGCAAGGCTAGGCAATGCACGGAAGGCAAGCAAAGAGTAACGGAAGGTAAGGAAGGCAAGGGAAAGCAAGGAAAGGCAAGTGTAACGGAAGGAACCGCACGGCAAGGGGAAACAAGGCTAAGGCAGGACAACGCACGCTAGGCAATGCACGGCAAGGCAAGGAAAGGGTAACGCATGGGAAAGCACGGTCAGGCGAGGCAAGGCTAAGGCATGACAACGCAAGGCTAGGCAATGCACGGCAAGGCAAGGAAAGCTTAAAGAAAAGGAAGGCACGGTCAGGCGAGATAAGGCTAAGGTACGAGAACGCAAGGCTAGGCAATGCACGGAAAGCAAGCAAAGAGTAACGGAACGCAAGGAAGGCAAGGGAAAGCAAAGGAAGGCAAGGGTAACGGAAGGAATTGCACGGCAAGGGGTAACAAGGCTAAGGCACGACAACGCAGGGCTAGGCAATGCACGGCAAGGCAAGGAAAGGGTAACGCATGGGAAAGCACGGTCAGGCGAGGCAAGGCTAAGGCATGACAACGCAAGGCTAGGCAATGCACGGAAAGCAAGCAAAGAGTAAAGGAACGCAAGGAAGGCAAGGGAAAGCAAGGGAAGGCAAGCGTAACGGAAGGAACGGCACGGCAAGGGGTAACAAGGCTAAGGCACGACAACGCAGGGCTAGGCAATGCACGGCAAGGCAAGGAAAGCTTAAAGCAAAGGAAGGCACGGTCAGGCGAGATAAGGCTAAGGTACGAGAACGCAAGGCTAGGCAATGGACGGAAGGCAAGCAAAGAGTAACGGAAGGTAAGGAAGGCAAGGGAAAGCAAGGAAACGAAAGTGTAACGGAAGGAACCGCACGGCAAGGGGAAACAAGGCTAAGGCACGACAACGCACGCTAGGCAATGAACGGCAAGGCAAGGAAAGGGTAACGCATGGGAAAGCACGGTCAGGCGAGGCAAGGCTAAGGCATGACAACGCAAGGCTAGGCAATGCACGGAAAGCAAGCAAAGAGTAACGGAACGCAAGGAAGTCAAGGGAAAGCAGCGGAAGGCAAGGGTAACGGAAGGAACGGCAGGGCAAGGGGTAACAAGGCTAAGGCACGACAACGCAAGGCTAGGCAATACACCGCAAGGCAAGGAAAGGGTAACGCAAGGGAAGGCACGGTCAGGTGAGGCAAGGCTAATGCACGACAACGCAAGGCTAGGCAGTGCACGGCAAGGCAAGGAAAGAGTAACGGAAGGAAAGGAAGGCAAGGCAAAGTCAGGCAAGGCAAGTGTAACAAAAGGCACGGCACGGCAAGGGGAAACAAGGCTAAGGCACGACAACGCACGGCTAGGCAATGCAAGGGAAGGCAAGGAAAGGGTAACGCAAGGCAAGGCACGGTGAGGCTAGGCAGGGCTAATGCACGAAAACGCAAGGCTAGGCAATGCACGACAATGCAAGGAAAGCTTAAAGCAAAGGAAGGCACGGTCAGGCGAGATAAGGCTAAGGCACGACAACGCAAGGCTAGGCAATGCAGGGAAGGCAAGCAAAGAGTAACGTAAGGTAAGCAAGGCAAGGAAAAGCAAGGAAAGGCAAGGGTAACGTAAGGAACGGCACGGCAAGGGGAAACAAGTCTAGGGCACGACAACGCACGCTAGGCAATGCACGGCAAGGCAAGTAAAGGGTAACGCATGGGAAAGCACGTTCCGGCGAGGCAAGGCTAAGGCACGACAACGCAAGGCTAGGCAATGCACGGAAGGCAAGCAAAGAGTAACGGAAGGTAAGGAAGGCAAGGGAAAGCAAGGAAAGGCAAGTGTAACGGAAGGAACCGCACGGCAAGGGGAAACAAGGCTAAGGCACGACAAAGCACGCTAGGCAATGCACGGCAAGGCAAGGAAAGGGTAACGCATGGGACAGCACGGTCAGGCGAGGCAAGGCTAAGGCATGACAACGCAAGGCTAGGCAATGCACGGAAAGCAAGCAAAGAGTAACGGAACGCAAGGAAGGCAAGGGAAAGCAAGGGAAGGCAAGCGTAACGGAAGGAACGGCACGGCAAGGGGTAACAAGGCTAAGGCACGACAACGCAGGGCTAGGCAATGCACGGCAAGGCAAGGAAAGCCTAAAGCAAAGGAAGGCACGGTCAGGCGAGATAAGGCTAAGGCACGACAACGCAAGGCTAGGCAATGGACGGAAGGCAAGCAAAGAGTAACGGAAGGTAAGGAAGGCAAGGCAAAGCCAGGCAAGGCAAGTGTAACAAAAGGCACGGCACGGCAAGGGGAAACAAGGCTAAGGCACGACAACGCACGGCTAGGCAATGAAGGGAAGGCAAGTAAAGGGTAACGCAAGGCAAGGCACGGTGAGGCTAGGCAAGGCTAATGCACGAAAACGCAAGGCTAGGCAATGCACGACAATGCAAGGAAAGCTTAAAGCAAAGGAAGGCACGGTCAGGCGAGATAAGGCTAAGGCACGACAACGCAAGGCTACGCAATGCCCGGAAAGCAAGCAAAGAGTAACGGAACGCAAGGAAGGCAAGGGAATGCAACGGAAGGCAAGGGTAACGGAAGGAATTGCACGCAAGGGGAAACAAGGCTAAGGCACGACAACGCACGGCTAGGCAATGCACGGCAAGGCAAGGAAAGAGTAACGCAAGGAAAGGCACGGTGAGGCTAGGGAAGGCTAATGCACGAAAACGCAAAGCTAGGCAATGCACGACAATTCAAGGAAAGCTTAAAGCAAAGGAAGGCACGGTCAGGCGAGATAAGGCTAAGGCACGACAACGCAAGGCTAGGCAATGCAGGGAAGGCAAGGAAAGAGTAACGGAAGGTAAGCAAGTCAAGGAAAAGCAAGGAAAGGCAAGGGTAACGTAAGGAACGGCACGGCAAGGGGAAACAAGTCTAAGGCACGACAACGCACGCTAGGCAATGCACTGCAAGGCAAGTAAAGGGTAACGCATGGGAAAGCACGTTCCGGCGAGGCAAGGCTAAGGCACGACAACGCAAGGCTAGGCAATGCACGGAAGGCAAGCAAAGAGTAACGGAAGGTAAGGAAGGCAAGGGAAAGCAAGGAAAGGCAAGTGTAACGGAAGGAACCGCACGGCAAGGGGAAACAAGGCTAAGGCAGGACAACGCACGCTAGGCAATGTACGGCAAGGCAAGGAAAGCTTAAAGCAAAGGAAGGCACGGTCAGGCGAGATAAGGCTAAGGTACGAGAACGCAAGGCTAGGCAATGGACAGAAGGCAAGCAAAGAGTAACGGAAGGTAAGGAAGGCAAGGGAAAGCACGGAAACGAAAGTGTAACGGAAGGAACCGCACGGCAAGGGGAAACAAGGCTAAGGCACGACAACGCACGCTAGGCAATGCACGGCAAGGCAAGGAAAGGGTAACGCATGGGAAAGCACGGTCAGGCGAGGCAAGGCTAAGGCATGACAACGCAAGGCTAGGCAATGCACGGAAAGCAAGCAAAGAGTAACGGAACGCAAGGAAGGCAAGGGAAAGCAACGGAAGGCAAGGGTAACGGAAGGAACGGCAGGGCAAGGGGTAACAAGGCTAAGGCACGACAACGCAAGGCTAGGCAATACACCGCAAGGCAAGGAAAGGGTAACGCAAGGGAAGGCACGGTCAGGTGAGGCAAGGCTAATGCACGACAACGCAAGGCTAGGCAGTGCACGGCAAGGCAAGGAAAGAGTAACGGAAGGAAAGGAAGGCAAGGCAAAGCCAGGCAAGGCAAGTGTAACAAAAGGCACGGCACGGCAAGGGGAAACAAGGCTAAGGCACGACAACGCACGGCTAGGCAATGCAAGGGAAGGCAAGGAAAGGGTAACGCAAGGCAAGGCACGGTGAGCTTAGGCAAGGCTAATGCACGAAAACGCAAGGCTTGGCAATGCACGACAATGCAAGGAAAGCTTAAAGCAAAGGAAGGCACGGTTAGGCGAGATAAGGCTAAGGCACGACAACGCAAGGCTAGGCATTGCAGGGAAGGCAAGCAAAGAGTAACGGAAGGTAAGCAAGGCAAGGAAAAGCAAGGAAAGGCAAGTGTAACGGAAGGAACCGCACGGCAAGGGGAAACAAGGCTATGGCACGACAACGCACGCTAGGCAATGCACGGCAAGGCAAGGAAAGGGTAACGCATGGGAAAGCACGGTCAAGCGAGGCAAGGCTAAGGCATGACAACGCAAGGCTAGGCAATGCACGGAAAGCAAGGAAAGAGTAACGGAACGCAAGGAAGGCAAGGGAAAGCAAGGGAAGGCAAGCGTAACGGAAGGAAATGCACGGCAAGGGGTAACAAGGCTAAGGCACGACAACGCAGGGCTAGGCAATGCAGGGAAGGCAAGCAAAGAGTAAAGGAATGTAAGCAAGGCAATGAAAAGCAAGGAAAGGCAAGGGTAACGGAAGGAACGGCACGGCAAGGGGAAACAAGTCTAAGGCATGACAACGCACGCTAGGCAATGCACGGCAAGGCAAGGAAAGGGTAACGCATGCGAAAGCACGGTCAGGCGAGGCAAGGCTAAGGCACGACAACGCAAGGCTAGGCAATGCACGGAAGGCAAGCAAAGAGTAACGGAAGATAAGGAAGGCAAGGGAAAGCAAGGAAAGACAAGTGCAATGGAAGGAACGGCACGGCAAGGGAAAACAAGGCTAAGGCACGACAACGCACGCTAGGCAATGCACGGCAGGGCAAGAAAAGGGTAACGCATGGGAAAGCACAGTCAGGCGAGGCAAGGCTAAGGCATGACAACGCAAGGCTACGCAATGCACGGAAAGCAAGCAAAAAGTAACGGAACGCAAGGAAGGCAAGGGAATGCAACGGAAGGCAAGGGTAACGGAAGGAATTACACGCAAGGGGTAACAAGGCTAAGGCACGACAACGCAGGGCTAGGCAATGCACGGCAAGGCAAGGAAAGGGTAACGCAAGGGAAGGCACGGTCAGGTGAGGCAAGGATAAGGCACGACAACACAAGGCTAGGCAATGCCCGGAAGGCAAGCAAAGAGTAACGGAAGGTAAGGAAGGCAAGGGAAAGCCAGGCAAGGCAAGTGTAACAAAAGCCACGGCACCGCAAGGGGAAACAAGGCTAAGGCACGACAACGCACGGCTAGGCAATGCACGGTAAGGCAAGGAAAGAGTAACGCAAGGAAAGGCACGGTGAGGCTAGGGAAGGCTAATGCACGAAAACGCAATGCTAGGCATTGCACGACAATGCAAGGAAAGCTTAAAGCAAAGGAAGGCACGGTCAGGCGAGATAAGGCTAAGGCACGACAACGCAAGGCTAGGCAATGCAGGGAAGGCAAGGAAAGAGTAACGGAAGGTAAGCAAGTCAAGGAAAAGCAAGGAAAGGCAAGGGTAACGTAAGGAACGGCACGGCAAGGGGAAACAAGTCTAAGGCACGACAACGCACGCTAGGCAATGCACTGCAAGGCAAGTAAAGGGTAACGCATGGGAAAGCACGTTCCGGCGAGGCAAGGCTAAGGCACGACAACGCAAGGCTAGGCAATGCACGGAAGGCAAGCAAAGAGTAACGGAAGGTAAGGAAGGCAAGGGAAAGCAAGGAAAGGCAAGTGTAACGGAAGGAACCGCACGGCAAGGGGAAACAAGGCTAAGGCAGGACAACGCACGCTAGGCAATGCACGGCAAGGCAAGGAAAGGGTAACGCATGGGAAAGCACGGTCAGGCGAGGCAAGGCTAAGGCATGACAACGCAAGGCTAGGCAATGCACGGCAAGGCAAGGAAAGCTTAAAGAAAAGGAAGGCACGGTCAGGCGAGATAAGGCTAAGGTACGAGAACGCAAGGCTAGGCAATGCACGGAAAGCAAGCAAAGAGTAACGGAACGCAAGGAAGGCAAGGGAAAGCAAAGGAAGGCAAGGGTAACGGAAGGAATTGCACGGCAAGGGGTAACAAGGCTAAGGCACGACAACGCAGGGCTAGGCAATGCACGGCAAGGCAAGGAAAGGGTAACGCAAGAGAAGGCACGGTCAGGTGAGGCAACGATAAGGCACGACAACGCAAGGTTAGGCAATGCACGGCAAGGCAAGGAAAGAGTAACGGAAGGAAAGGAAGGCAAGGCAAAGCCAGGCAAGGCAAGTGTAACAAAAGGCACGCCACGGCAATGGGAAACAAAGCTAAGGCACGACAACGCAAGGCTAGGCAATGCACGACAATGCAAGGAAAGCTTAAAGCAAAGGAAGGCACGGTCCGGCGAGATAAGCCTAAGGCACGACAACGCAAGGCTAGGCAATGCAGGGAAGGCAAGCAAAGAGTAACGGAAGGTAAGGAAGGGAAGTGAAAGCAAGGAAAGGCAAGTGTAACGGAAGGAACGGCACGGCAAGGTGAAACAAGGCTAAGGCACGACAACGCACGCTAGGCAATGCACGGCAAGGCAAGGAAAGGGTAACGCATGGGAAAGCACGGTCAGGCGGGGCAAGGCTAAGGCATGAGAACGCAAGGCTAGGCAATGTACGGAAAGCAAGCAAAGAGTAACGGAACGCAAGGAAGGCAAGGGAAAGCAGCGGAAGGCAAGGGTAACGGAAGGAACGGCAGGGCAAGGGGTAACAAGGCTAAGGCACGACAACGCAAGGCTAGGCAATACACCGCAAGGCAAGGAAAGGGTAACGCAAGGGAAGGCACGGTCACGTGAGGCAAGGCTAATGCACGACAACGCAAGGCTAGGCAGTGCACGGCAAGGCAAGGAAAGAGTAACGGAAGGAAAGGAAGGCAAGGCAAAGCCAGGCAAGGCAAGTGTAACAAAAGGCACGGCACGGCAAGGGGAAACAAGGGTAAGGCACGACAACGCACGGCTAGGCAATGCAAGGGAAGGCAAGGAAAGGGTAACGCAAGGCAAGGCACGGTGAGGCTAGGCAAGGCTAATGCACGAAAACGCAAGGCTAGGCAATGCACGACAATGCAAGGAAAGCTTAAAGCAAAGGAAGGTACGGTCAGGCGAGATAAGGCTAAGGCAAGACAACGCAAGGCTAGGCAATGCAGGAAAGGCAAGCAAAGAGTAAAGGAATGTAAGCAAGGCAAGGAAAAGCAAGGAAAGGCAAGGGTAACGGAAGGAACGGCACGGCAAGGGGAAACAAGTCTAATGCATGACAACGCACGCTAGGCAATGCACGGCAAGGCAAGGAAAGGGTAACGCATGCGAAAGCACGGTCAGGCGAGGCAAGGCTAAGGCACGACAACGCAAGGCTAGGCAATGCACGACAATGCAAGGAAAGAGTAACGGAAGGTAAGGAAAGCAAGGGAAAGCAAGGAAAGGCAAGTGTAACGGAAGGAACCGCACGGCAAGGGGAAACAAGGCTAAGGCACGACAAAGCACGCTAGGCAATGCACGGCAAGGCAAGGAAAGGGTAACGCATGGGACAGCACGGTCAGGCGAGGCAAGGCTAAGGCATGACAACGCAAGGCTAGGCAATGCACGGAAAGCAAGCAAAGAGTAACGGAACGCAAGGAAGGCAAGGGAAAGCAAGGGAAGGCAAGCGTAACGGAAGGAACGGCACGGCAAGGGGTAACAAGGCTAAGGCACGACAACGAAGGGTTAGGCAATGCACGGCAAGGCAAGGAAAGCTTAAAGCAAAGGAAGGCACGGTCAGGCGAGATAAGGCTAAGGCACGACAAGGCAAGGCTAGGCAATGGACGGAAGGCAAGCAAAGAGTAACGGAAGGTAAGGAAGGCAAGGGAAAGCAAGGAAAGGAAAGTGTAACGGAAGGAACCGCACGGCAAGAGGAAACAAGGCTAAGGCACGACAACGCACGCTAGGCAATGCACGGCAAGGCAAGGAAAGGGTTACGCATGGGAAAGCACGGTCAGGCGAGGCAAGGCTAAGGCCTGACAACGCAAGGCTACGCAATGCACGGGAAGCAAGCAAAGAGTAACGGAACGCAAGGAAGGCAAGGGAATGCAACGGAAGGCAAGGGTAACGGAAGGAACTGCACGGCAAGGGGTAACAAGGCTAAGGCACGACAACGCAGGGCTAGGCAATGCACCGCAAGGCAAGGAAAGGGTAACGCAAGGGAAGGCACGGTCAGGTGAGGCAAGGCTAAGGCATTCGAACGCAAGGCTAGGCAATGTACGGAAAGCAAGCAAAGAGTAACGGAACGCAAGGAAGGGAAGGAAAATCAAGGGAAGGCAAGTGTAACGGAAGGAACGGCAGGGCAAGGGGTAACAAGGCTAAGGCACGACAACGCAGGGCTAGGCAATGCACCGCAAGGCAAGGAAAGGGTAACGCAAGGGAAGGCACGGTCAGGTGAGGCAAGGCTAATGCACGACAACGCAAGGCTAGGCAGTGCACGGCAAGGCAAGTAACGGAAGAAAGTAACAAGGCAAAGCCAGGCAAGGCAAGTGTAACAAAAGGCACGGCACGGCAAGGGGAAACAAGGCTAAGGCACGACAACACACGGCTAGGCAATGCAAGGGAAGTCAAGGAAAGGGTAACGCAAGGCAAGGCACGGTGAGCTTAGGCAAGGCTAATGCACGAAAACGCAAGGCTTGGCAATGCACGACAATGCAAGGAAAGCTTAAAGCAAAGGAAGGCACGGTCAGGCGAGATAAGGCTAAGGCACGACAACGCAAGGCTAGGCAATGCAGGGAAGGCAAGCAAAGAGTAAGGAATGTAAGCAAGGCAAGGAAAAGCATGGAAAGGCAAGGGTAACGGAAGGAACGGCACGGCAAGGGGAAACAAGTCTAAGGCATGACAACGCACGCTAGGCAATGCACGGCAAGGCAAGGAAAGGGTAACGCATGCGAAAGCACGGTCAGGCGAGGCAAGGCTAAGGCACGACAACGCAAGGCTAGGCAATGCACGACAATGCAAGGAAAGCTTAAAGTAAAGGAAGGCACGGTCAGGCGAGATAAGGCTAAGGCACGACAACGCAAGGCTAGGCAATGCAGGGAAGGCAAGCAAAGAGTAACGGAAGGTAAGCAAGGCAAGGAAAAACAAGGAAAGGCAAGGGTAACGTAAGGAACGGCACGGCAAGGGGAAACAAGTCAGGGGCACGACAACGCACGCTAGGCAATGCACGGCAAGGCAAGTAAAGGGTAACGCATGGGAAAGCACGTTCCGGCGAGGCAAGGCTAAGGCACGACAACGCAAGGCTAGGCAATGCACGGAAGGCAAGCAAAGAGTAACGGAAGGTAAGGAAGGCAAGGGAAAGCAAGGAAAGGCAAGTGTAACGGAAGGAACCGCACAGCAAGGGGAAACAAGGCTAAGGCACGACAAAGCACGCTAGGCAATGCACGGCAAGGCAAGGAAAGGGTAACGCATGGGACAGCACGGTCAGGCGAGGCAAGGCTAAGGCATGACAACGCAAGGCTAGGCAATGCACGGAAAGCAAGCAAAGAGTAACGGAACACAAGGAAGGCAAGGGAAAGCAAGGGAAGGCAAGCGTAACGGAAGGAACGGCACGGCAAGGGGTAACAAGGCTACGGCACGACAACGCAGGGCTAGGCAATGCACGGCAAGGCAAGGAAAGCTTAAAGCAAAGGAAGGCACGGTCAGGCGAGATAAGGTTAAGGCACGACAACGCAAGGCTAGGCAATGGACGGAAGGCAAGCAAAGAGTAACGGAAGGTAACGAAGGCAAGGGAAAGCAAGGAAAGGAAAGTGTAACGGAAGGAACCGCACGGCAAGAGGAAACAAGGCTAAGGCACGACAACGCACGCTATTCAATGTACGGCAAGGCAAGGAAAGGGTAACGCATGGGAAAGCACGGTCAGGCGAGGCAAAGCTAAGGCACGACAACGCAAGGCTAGGCAATGCACGGAAGGCAAGCAAAGAGTAACGGAAGATAAGGAAGGCAAGGGAAAGCAAGGACAGTCAAGTGTAACGGAAGGAACGGCACGGCAAGGTAAAAGAAGGCTAAGGCACGACAACGCACGCTAGGCAATGCACGGCAGTGCAATCAAAGGGTAACGCATGGGAAAGCACAGTCAGGCGAGGCATATCTAAGGCATGACAACGCAAGGCTACGCAATGCACGGAAAGCAAGCAAAGAGTAACGGAAAGCAAGGAAGGCAAGGGAATGCAACGGAATGCAAGGGTAACGGAAGGAACGGCACGGCAAGGGGAAACAAGTCTAAGGCACGACAACGCACGCTAGGCAATGCACTACAAGGCAAGTAAAGGGTAACGCATGTGAAAGCACGTTCCGGCGAGGCAAGGCTAAGGCACGACAACGCAAGGCTAGGCAATGCACGGAAGGCAAGCAAAGAGTAACGGAAGGTAAGGAAGGCAAGGGAAAGCAAGGAAAGGCAAGTGTAACGGAAGGAACCGCACGGCAAGGGGAAACAAGGCTAAGGCAGGACAACGCACGCTAGGCAATGCACGGCAAGGCAAGGAAATGGTAACGCATGGGACAGCGCGGTCAGGCGAGGCAAGGCTAAGGCATGACAACGCAAGGCTAGGCAATGCACGGAAAGCAAGCAAAGAGTAACGGAACGCAAGGAAGCCGAGGGAAAGCAAGGGAAGGCAAGCGTAACGGAAGGAACGGCACGGCAAGGGGTAACAAGGCTAAGGCACGACAACGCAGGGCTAGGCAATGCACGGCAAGGCAAGGAAAGCTTAAAGCAAAGGAAGGCACGGTCAGGCGAGATAAGGCTAAGGTACGAGAACGCAAGGCTAGGCAATGGACGGAAGGCAAGCAAAGAGTAACGGAAGGTAAGGAAGGCAAGGGAAAGCAAGGAAACGAAAGTGTAACGGAAGGAACCGCACGGCAAGGGGAAACAAGGCTAAGGCACGACAACGCACGCTAGGCAATGCACGGCAAGGCAAGGAAAGGGTAACGCATGGGAAAGCACGGTCAGGCGAGGCAAGGCTAAGGCATGACAACGCAAGGCTAGGCAATGCACGGAAAGCAAGCAAAGAGTAACGGAACGCAAGGAAGCCAAGGGAAAGCAACGGAAGGCAAGGGTAACGGAAGGAATTGCACGGCAAGGGGTAACAAGGCTAAGGCACGAGAACGCAGGGCTAGGCAATGCACGGCAAGGCAAGGAAAGGGTAACGCAAGGGAAGGCACGGTCAGGTGAGGCAAGGATAAGGCACGACAACGCATGGCTAGGCAATGCCCGGAAGGCAAGCAAAGAGTAACGGAAGGTAAGGAAGGCAAGGGAAAGCCAGGCAAGGCAAGTGTAACAAAAGGCACGGCACCGCAAGGGGAAACAAGGCTAAGGCACGACAACGCACGGCTAGGCAATGCATGGTAAGGCAAGGAAAGGGTAACGCAAGGCAAGGCACGGTGAGGCTAGGCAAGGCTAATGCACGAAAACGCAAGGCTAGGCAATGCACGACAATGCAAGGAAAGCTTAAAGCAAAGGAAAGCATGGTCAGGCGAGATAAGGCTAAGGCACGACAACGCAAGGCTAGGCAATGGAGGGAAGGCAAGCAAAGAGTAACGGAAGGTAAGGAAGGCAAGGGAAAGCAAGGAAAGGCAAGTGTAACGGAAGGAACGGCACGGCAAGGGGAAACAAGGCTAAGGCACGACAACGCAGGGCTAGGCAATGCACCGCAATGCAAGGAAAGGGTAACGCAAGGGAAGGCACGGTCAGGTGAGGCAAGGCTAATGCACGACAACGCAAGGCTAGGCAGTGCACGGCAAGGCTAAGAAAGAGTAACGGAAGGAAAGGAAGGCAAGGCAAAGCCAGGCAAGGCAAGTGTAACAAAAGACACGGCACGGCAAGGATAAACAAGGCTAAGGCACGAGAACGCACGGCTAGGCAATGCACGGCAAGGCAAGGAAAGGGTACGCAAGGCAAGGCACGGTCAGGCGATGTAAGGCTAAGGCACGACAACGCAAAGCTAGGCAATGAACGGAAGGGAAGCAAAGACTAACGGAAGGCTTCGAAGGCAAGGGAAAGCAAGGCAAGGCAAGGGTAACGGAAGGAACGGCACGGCAAGGGTAAACAAGGCTAAGGCACGACAACGCACGCTAGGCAATGCACGGCAAGGCAAAGAAAGGGTAACGCATGGGAAAGCACGGTCAGGCGAGGCAAGGCTAAGGCATGACAACGCAAGGCTAGGCAATGCACGGAAAGCAAGCAAAGAGTAACGGAACGCAAGGAAGCCAAGGGAAAGCAACGGAAGGCAAGGGTAACGGAAGGAATTGCACGGCAACGGGTAACAAGGCTAAGGCACGACAACGCAGCGCTAGGCAATGCACGGCAAGGCAAGGAAAGGGTAACGCAAGGGAAGGCACGGTCAGGTGAGGCAAGGATAAGGCACGACAACGCAAGGTTAGGCAATGCACGCCAAGGCAAGGAAAGAGTAACGGAAGGAAAGGAAGGCAAGGCAAAGCCAGGCAAGGCAAGTGTAACAAAAGGCACGCCACGGCAAGGGGAAACAAGGCTAAGGCACGACAACGCACGGCTAGGCAATGCAAGGGAAGGCAAGGAAAGGGTAACGCAAGGCAAGGCACGGTGAGCTTAGGCAAGGCAAATGCGCGAAAACGCATGGCTTGGCAATGCACGACAATGCAAGGAAAGCTTAAAGCAAAGGAAGGCACGGTTAGGCGAGATAAGGCTAAGGCACGACAACGCAAGGCTAAGCATTGCAGGGAAGGCAAGCAAAGAGTAACGGAAGGTAAGCAAGGCAAGGAAAAGCAAGGAAAGGCAAGTGTAACGGAAGGAACCGCACGGCAAGGGGAAACAAGGCTATGGCACGACAACACACGCTAGGCAATGCACGGCAAGGCAAGGAAAGGGTAACGCATGGGAAAGCACGGTCAGGCGAGGCAAGGCTAAGGCATGACAACGCAAGGCTAGGCAATGCACGGAAAGCAAGCAAAGAGTAACGGAACGAAAGGAAGGCAAGGGAAAGCAAGGGAAGGCAAGCGTAACGGAAGGAAAGGCACGGCAAGGGGTAACAAGGCTAAGGCACGACAACGCAGGGCTAGGCAATGCAGGGAAGGCAAGCAAAGAGTAAAGGAATGTAAGCAAGGCAAGGAAAAGCAAGGAAAGGCAAGGGTAACGGAAGGAACGGCACGGCAAGGGGAAACAAGTCTAAGGCATGACAACGCACGCTAGGCAATGCACGGCAAGGCAAGGAAAGGGTAACGCATGCGAAAGCACGGTCAGGCGAGGCAAGGCTAAGGCACGACAACGCAAAGCTAGGCAATGCACGACAATGCAAGGAAAGCTTAAAGTAAAGAAAGGCACGGTCAGGCGAAATAAGGCTAAGGCACGACAACGCAAGGCTAGGCAATGCAGGGAAGGCAAGCAAAGAGTAACGGAACGCAAGGAAGGCAAGGGAATGCAACGGAAGGCAAGGGTAACGGAACGAATTGCACGGCAAGGGGTAACAAGGCTAAGGCACGACAACGCAGGGCTAGGCAATGCACGGCAAGGCAAGGAAAGCTTAAAGCAAAGGAAGGCACGGTCAGGCGAGAGAACGTTAAGGCACGACAACGCAAGGCTGGGCAATAGACGGAAGGCAAGCAAAGAGTAACGGAAGGTAAGGAAGGCAAGGCAAAGCCAGGCAAGGCAAGTGTAACAAAAGGCACGGCACGGCAAGGGGAAACAAGGCTAAGGCACGACAACGCACGGCTAGGCAATGAAGGGAAGGCAAGGAAAGGGTAACGCAAGGCAAGGCACGTTGAGGCTAGGCAAGGCTAATGCACGAAAACGCAAGGCTAGGCAATGCACGACAATGCAAGGAAAGCTTAAAGCAAAGGAAGGCACGGTCAGGCGAGATAAGGCTAAGGCACGACAACGCAAGGCTACGCAATGCCCGGAAAGCAAGCAAAGAGTAACGGAACGCAAGGAAGGCAAGGGAATGCAACGGAAGGCAAGGGTAACGGAACGAATTGCACGCAAGGGGAAACAAGGCTAAGGCACGACAACGCACGGCTAGGCAATGCACGGCAAGGCAAGGAAAGAGTAACGCAAGGAAAGGCACGGTGAGGCTAGGGAAGGCCAATGCACGAAAACGCAAAGCTAGGCAATGCACGACAATTCAAGGAAAGCTTAAAGTAAAGGAAGGCACGGTCAGGCGAGATAAGGCTAAGGCACGACAACGCAAGGCTAGGCAATGGACAGAAGGCAAGCAAAGAGTAACGGAAGGTAAGGAAGGCAAGGGAAAGCAAGGAAACGAAAGTGTAACGGAAGGAACCGCACGGCAAGGGGAAACAAGGCTAAGGCACGACAACGCACGCTAGGCAATGCACGGCAAGGCAAGGAAAGGGTAACGCATGGGAAAGCACGGTCAGGCGAGGCAAGGCTAAGGCATGACAACGCAAGTCTAGGCAATGCACGGAAAGCAAGCAAAGAGTAACGGAACGCAAGGAAGGCAAGGGAAAGCAACGGAAGGCAAGGGTAACGGAAGGAACGGCAGGGCAAGGGGTAACAAGGCTAAGGCACGACAACGCAAGTCTACGCAATACAGCGCAAGGCAAGGAAAGGGTAACGCAAGGGAAGGCACGGTCAGGTGAGGCAAGGCTAATGCACGACAACGCAAGGCTAGGCAGTGCACGGCAAGGCAAGGAAAGAGTAACGGAAGGAAAGGAAGGCAAGGCAAAGCCAGGCAATGCAAGTGTAACAAAAGGCACGGCACGGCAAGGGGAAACAAGGCTAAGGCACGACAACGCAAGGCTAGGCAATGCACGGAAAGCAAGCAAAGAGTAACGGAACGCAAGGAAGGCAAGGGAAAGCAAGGGAAGGCAAGCGTAACGGAAGGAACGGCACGGCAAGGGGTAACAAGGCTAAGGCACGACAACGCAGGGCTAGGCAATGCACGGCAAGGCAAGGAAAGCTTAAAGCAAAGGAAGGCACGGTCAGGCGAGATAAGGCTAAGGTACGAGAACGCAAGGCTAGGCAATGCAGGGAAGGCAAGCAAAGAGTAACGGAAGGTAAGGAAGGCAAGGGAAAGCAAGGAAACGAAAGTGTAACGGAAGGAACCGCACGGCAAGGGGAAACAAGGCTAAGGCACGACAACGCACGCTAGGCAATGCACGGCAAGGCAAGGAAAGGGTAACGCATGGGAAAGCACGGTCAGGCGAGGCAAGGCTAAGGCATGACAACGCAAGGCTAGGCAATGCACGGAAAGCAAGCAAAGAGTAACGGAACGCAAGGAAGGCAAGGGAAAGCAGCGGAAGGCAAGGGTAACGGAAGGAACGGCAGGGCAAGGGGTAACAAGGCTAAGGCACGACAACGCAAGGCTAGGCAATACACCGCAAGGCAAGGAAAGGGTAACGCAAGGGAAGGCACGGTCAGGTGAGGCAAGGCTAATGCACGACAACGCAAGGCTAGGCAGTGCACGGCAAGGCAAGGAAAGAGTAACGGAAGGAAAGGAAGGCAAGGCAAAGCCAGGCAATGCAAGTGTAACAAAAGGCACGGCACGGCAAGGGGAAACAAGGCTAAGGCACGACAACGCACGCTAGGCAATGTACGGCAAGGCAAGGAAAGGGTAACGCATGGGAAAGCACGGTCAGGCGAGGCAAAGCTAAGGCACGACAACGCAAGGCTAGGCAATGCACGGAAGGCAAGCAAAGAGTAACGGAAGATAAGGAAGGCAAGGGAAAGCAAGGACAGGCAAGTGTAACGGAAGGAACGGCACGGCAAGGGAAAACAAGGCTAAGGCACGACAACGCAGGGCTAGGCAATGCACGGCAGTGCAAGAAAAGGGTAACGCATGGGAAAGCACAGTCAGGCGAGGCAAGGCTAAGGCATGACAACGCAAGGCTACGCAATGCACGGAAAGCAAGCAAAGAGTAACGGAAAGCAAGGAAGGCAAGGGAATGCAACGGAAGGCAAGGGTAACGGAAGGAATTGCACGCAAGGGGTAACAAGGCTAAGGCACGACAACGCAGGGCTAGGCAATGCAGGGAAGGCAAGCAAAGAGTAAAGGAATGTAAGCAAGGCAAGGAAAAGCAAGGAAAGGCAAGGGTAACGGAAGGAACGGCACGGCAAGGGGAAACAAGTCTAAGGCATGACAACGCACGCTAGGCAATGCACGGCAAGGCAAGGAAAGGGTAACGCATGCGAAAGCACGGTCAGGCGAGGCAAGGCTAAGGCACGACAACGCAAGGTTAGGCAATGCACGCCAAGGCAAGGAAAGAGTAACGGAAGGAAAGGAAGGCAAGGCAAAGCCAGGCAAGGCAAGTGTAACAAAAGGCACGCCACGGCAAGGGGAAACAAGGCTAAGGCACGACAACGCACGGCTAGGCAATGCAAGGGAAGGCAAGGAAAGGGTAACGCAAGGCAAGGCACGGTGAGCTTAGGCAAGGCAAATGCGCGAAAACGCAAGGCTTGGCAATGCACGACAATGCAAGGAAAGCTTAAAGCAAAGGAAGGCACGGTTAGGCGAGATAAGGCTAAGGCACGACAACGCAAGGCTAAGCATTGCAGGGAAGGCAAGCAAAGAGTAACGGAAGGTAAGCAAGGCAAGGAAAAGCAAGGAAAGGCAAGTGTAACGGAAGGAACCGCACGGCAAGGGGAAACAAGGCTATGGCACGACAACACACGCTAGGCAATGCACGGCAAGGCAAGGAAAGGGTAACGCATGGGAAAGCACGGTCAGGCGAGGCAAGGCTAAGGCATGACAACGCAAGGCTAGGCAATGCACGGAAAGCAAGCAAAGAGTAACGGAACGAAAGGAAGGCAAGGGAAAGCAAGGGAAGGCAAGCGTAACGGAAGGAAAGGCACGGCAAGGGGTAACAAGGCTAAGGCACGACAACGCAGGGCTAGGCAATGCAGGGAAGGCAAGCAAAGAGTAAAGGAATGTAAGCAAGGCAAGGAAAAGCAAGGAAAGGCAAGGGTAACGGAAGGAACGGCACGGCAAGGGGAAACAAGTCTAAGGCATGACAACGCACGCTAGGCAATGCACGGCAAGGCAAGGAAAGGGTAACGCATGCGAAAGCACGGTCAGGCGAGGCAAGGCTAAGGCACGACAACGCAAAGCTAGGCAATGCACGACAATGCAAGGAAAGCTTAAAGTAAAGAAAGGCACGGTCAGGCGAAATAAGGCTAAGGCACGACAACGCAAGGCTAGGCAATGCAGGGAAGGCAAGCAAAGAGTAACGGAACGCAAGGAAGGCAAGGGAATGCAACGGAAGGCAAGGGTAACGGAACGAATTGCACGGCAAGGGGTAACAAGGCTAAGGCACGACAACGCAGGGCTAGGCAATGCACGGCAAGGCAAGGAAAGCTTAAAGCAAAGGAAGGCACGGTCAGGCGAGAGAACGTTAAGGCACGACAACGCAAGGCTGGGCAATGGACGGAAGGCAAGCAAAGAGTAACGGAAGGTAAGGAAGGCAAGGCAAAGCCAGGCAAGGCAAGTGTAACAAAAGGCACGGCACGGCAAGGGGAAACAAGGCTAAGGCACGACAACGCACGGCTAGGCAATGAAGGGAAGGCAAGGAAAGGGTAACGCAAGGCAAGGCACGTTGAGGCTAGGCAAGGCTAATGCACGAAAACGCAAGGCTAGGCAATGCACGACAATGCAAGGAAAGCTTAAAGCAAAGGAAGGCACGGTCAGGCGAGATAAGGCTAAGGCACGACAACGCAAGGCTACGCAATGCCCGGAAAGCAAGCAAAGAGTAACGGAACGCAAGGAAGGCAAGGGAATGCAACGGAAGGCAAGGGTAACGGAACGAATTGCACGCAAGGGGAAACAAGGCTAAGGCACGACAACGCACGGCTAGGCAATGCACGGCAAGGCAAGGAAAGAGTAACGCAAGGAAAGGCACGGTGAGGCTAGGGAAGGCCAATGCACGAAAACGCAAAGCTAGGCAATGCACGACAATTCAAGGAAAGCTTAAAGTAAAGGAAGGCACGGTCAGGCGAGATAAGGCTAAGGCACGACAACGCAAGGCTAGGCAATGGACAGAAGGCAAGCAAAGAGTAACGGAAGGTAAGGAAGGCAAGGGAAAGCAAGGAAACGAAAGTGTAACGGAAGGAACCGCACGGCAAGGGGAAACAAGGCTAAGGCACGACAACGCACGCTAGGCAATGCACGGCAAGGCAAGGAAAGGGTAACGCATGGGAAAGCACGGTCAGGCGAGGCAAGGCTAAGGCATGACAACGCAAGTCTAGGCAATGCACGGAAAGCAAGCAAAGAGTAACGGAACGCAAGGAAGGCAAGGGAAAGCAACGGAAGGCAAGGGTAACGGAAGGAACGGCAGGGCAAGGGGTAACAAGGCTAAGGCACGACAACGCAAGTCTACGCAATACAGCGCAAGGCAAGGAAAGGGTAACGCAAGGGAAGGCACGGTCAGGTGAGGCAAGGCTAATGCACGACAACGCAAGGCTAGGCAGTGCACGGCAAGGCAAGGAAAGAGTAACGGAAGGAAAGGAAGGCAAGGCAAAGCCAGGCAATGCAAGTGTAACAAAAGGCACGGCACGGCAAGGGGAAACAAGGCTAAGGCACGACAACGCACGGCTAGGCAATGCAAGGGAAGGCAAGGAAAGGGTAACGCAAGGCAAGGCACGGTGAGGCTAGGCAAGGCTAATGCACGAAAACGCAAGGCTAGGCAATGCACGACAATGCAAGGAAAGCTTAAAGCAAAGGAAGGCACGGTCAGGCGAGATAAGGCTAAGGCACGACAACGCAAGGCTAGGCAATGGACAGAAGGCAAGCAAAGAGTAACGGAAGGTAAGGAAGGCAAGGGAAAGCAAGGAAACGAAAGTGTAACGGAAGGAACCGCACGGCAAGGGGAAACAAGGCTAAGGCACGACAACGCACGCTAGGCAATGCACGGCAAGGCAAGGAAAGGGTAACGCATGGGAAAGCACGGTCAGGCGAGGCAAGGCTAAGGCATGACAACGCAAGTCTAGGCAATGCACGGAAAGCAAGCAAAGAGTAACGGAACGCAAGAAAGGCAAGGGAAAGCAACGGAAGGCAAGGGTAACGGAAGGAACGGCAGGGCAAGGGGTAACAAGGCTAAGGCACGACAACGCAAGTCTAGGCAATACACCGCAAGGCAAGGAAAGGGTAACGCAAGGGAAGGCACGGTCAGGTGAGGCAAGGCTAATGCACGACAACGCAAGGCTAGGCAGTGCACGGCAAGGCAAGGCAAGGAAAGAGTAACGGAAGGAAAGGAAGGCAAGGCAAAGCCAGGCAATGCAAGTGTAACAAAAGGCACGGCACGGCAAGGGGAAACAAGGCTAAGGCACGACAACGCACGGCTAGGCAATGCAAGGGAAGGCAAGGAAAGGGTAACGCAAGGCAAGGCACGGTGAGGCTAGGCAAGGCTAATGCACGAAAACGCAAGGCTAGGCAATGCACGACAATGCAAGGAAAGCTTAAAGCAAAGGAAGGCACGGTCAGGCGAGATAAGGCTAAGGCACGACAACGCAAAGCTAGGCAATGCAGGGAAGGCAAGAAAAGAGTAAAGGAATGTAAGCAAGGCAAGGAAAAGCAAGGAAAGGCAAGGGTAACGGAAGGAACGGCACGGCAAGGGGAAACAAGTCTAAGGCATGACAACGCACGCTAGGCAATGCACGGCAAGGCAAGGAAAGGGTAACGCATGCGAAAGCACGGTCAGGCGAGGCAAGGCTAAGGCACGACAACGCAAGGCTAGGCAATGCACGACAATGCAAGGAAAGCTTAAAGTAAAGGAAGGCACGGTCAGGCGAGATAAGGCTAAGGCACGACAACGCAAGGCTAGGCAATGCAGGGAAGGCAAGCAAAGTGTAACGGAAGGTAAGCAAGGCAAGGAAAAGCAAGGAAAGGCAAGGGTAACGTAAGGAACGGCACGGCAAGGGGAAACAAGTCTAAGGCACGACAACGCACGCTAGGCAATGCACGGCAAGGCAAGTAAAGGGTAACGCATGGGAAAGCACGTTCCGGCGAGGCAAGGCTAAGGCACGACAACGCAAGGCTAGGCAATGCACGGAAGGCAAGCAAAGAGTATCGGAAGGTAAGGAAGGCAAGGGAAAGCAAGGAAAGGCAAGTGTAACGGAAGGAACCGCACGGCAAGGGGAAACAAGGCTAAGGCACGACAAAGCACGCTAGGCAATGCACGGCAAGGCAAGGAAAGGGTAACGCATGGGAAAGCACGGTCAGGCGAGGCAAGGCTAAGGCATGACAACGCAAGGCTAGGCAATGCACGGAAAGCAAGCAAAGAGTAACGGAACGCAAGGAAGGCAAGGGAAAGCAAGGGAAGGCAAGCGTAACGGAAGGAACGGCACGGCAAGGGGTAACAAGGCTAAGGCACGACAACGCAGGGCTAGGCAATGCACGGCAAGGCAAGGAAAGCTTAAAGCAAAGGAAGGCACGGTCAGGCGAGATAATGCTAAGGTACGAGAACGCAAGGCTAGGCAATGCAGGGAAGGCAAGCAAAGAGTAACGGAAGGTAAGGAAGGCAAGGGAAAGCAAGGAAACGAAAGTGTAACGGAAGGAACCGCACGGCAAGGGGAAACAAGGCTAAGGCACGACAACGCACGCTAGGCAATGAACGGCAAGGCAAGGAAAGGGTAACGCATGGGAAAGCACGGTCAGGCGAGGCAAGGCTAAGGCATGACAACGCAAGGCTAGGCAATGCACGGAAAGCAAGCAAAGAGTAACGGAACGCAAGGAAGGCAAGGGAAAGCAGCGGAAGGCAAGGGTAACGGAAGGAACGGCAGGGCAAGGGGTAACAAGGCTAAGGCACGACAACGCAAGGCTAGGCAATACACCGCAAGGCAAGGAAAGGGTAACGCAAGGGAAGGCACGGTCAGGTGAGGCAAGGCTAATGCACGACAACGCAAGGCTAGGCAGTGCACGGCAAGGCAAGGAAAGAGTAACGGAAGGAAAGGAAGGCAAGGCAAAGCCAGGCAATGCAAGTGTAACAAAAGGCACGGCACGGCAAGGGGAAACAAGGCTAAGGCACGACAACGCACGCTAGGCAATGTACGGCAAGGCAAGGAAAGGGTAACGCATGGGAAAGCACGGTCAGGCGAGGCAAAGCTAAGGCACGACAACGCAAGGCTAGGCAATGCACGGAAGGCAAGCAAAGAGTAACGGAAGATAAGGAAGGCAAGGGAAAGCAAGGACAGGCAAGTGTAACGGAAGGAACGGCACGGCAAGGGAAAACAAGGCTAAGGCACGACAAAGCACGCTAGGCAATGCACGGCAGTGCAAGAAAAGGGTAACGCATGGGAAAGCACAGTCAGGCGAGGCAAGGCTAAGGCATGACAACGCAAGGCTACGCAATGCACGGAAAGCAAGCAAAGAGTAACGGAAAGCAAGGAAGGCAAGGGAATGCAACGGAAGGCAAGGGTAACGGAAGGAATTGCACGCAAGGGGTAACAAGGCTAAGGCACGACAACGCAGGGCTAGGCAATGCAGGGAAGGCAAGCAAAGAGTAAAGGAATGTAAGCAAGGCAAGGAAAAGCAAGGAAAGGCAAGGGTAACGGAAGGAACGGCACGGCAAGGGGAAACAAGTCTAAGGCATGACAACGCACGCTAGGCAATGCACGGCAAGGCAAGGAAAGGGTAACGCATGCGAAAGCACTGTCAGGCGAGGCAAGGCTAAGGCACGACAACGCAAAGCTAGGCAATGCACGACAATGCAAGGAAAGCTTAAAGTAAAGAAAGGCACGGTCAGGCGAAATAAGGCTAAGGCACGACAACGCAAGGCTAGGCAATGCAGGGAAGGCAAGCAAAGAGTAACGGAAGGTAAGCAAGGCAAGGAAAAGCAAGGAAAGGCAAGGGTAACGTAAGGAACGGCACGGCAAGGGGAAACAAGTCTAAGGCACGACAACGCACGCTAGGCAATGCACGGCAAGGCAAGTAAAGGGTAACGCATGGGAAAGCACGTTCCGGCGAGGCAAGGCTAAGGCACGACAACGCAAGGCTAGGCAATGCACGGAAGGCAAGCAAAGAGTAACGGAAGGTAAGGAAGGCAAGGGAAAGCAAGGAAAGGCAAGTGTAACGGAAGGAACCGCACGGCAAGGGGAAACAAGGCTAAGGCATGACAACGCAAGGCTAGGCAATGCACGGAAAGCAAGCAAAGAGTAACGGAACGCAAGGAAGGCAAGGGAAAGCAAGGGAAGGCAAGCGTAACGGAAGGAACGGCACGACAAGGGGTAACAAGGCTAAGGCACGACAACGCAGGGCTAGGCAATGCACGGCAAGGCAAGGAAAGCTTAAAGCAAAGGAAGGCACGGTCAGGCGAGATAACGTTAAGGCACGACAACGCAAGGCTGGGCAATGGACGGAAGGCAAGCAAAGAGTAACGGAAGGTAAGGAAGGCAAGGCAAAGCCAGGCAAGGCAAGTGTAACAAAAGGCACGGCACGGCAAGGGGAAACAAGGCTAAGGCACGACAACGCACGGCTAGGCAATGAAGGGAAGGCAAGGAAAGGGTCACGCAAGGCAAGGCACGTTGAGGCTAGGCAAGGCTAATGCACGAAAACGCAAGGCTAGGCAATGCACGACAATGCAAGGAAAGCTTAAAGCAAAGGAAGGCACGGTCAGGCGAGATAAGGCTAAGGCACGACAACGCAAGGCTACGCAATGCCCGGAAAGCAAGCAAAGAGTAACGGAACGCAAGGAAGGCAACGGAATGCAACGGAAGGCAAGGGTAACGGAACGAATTGCATGCAAGGGGAAACAAGGCTAAGGCACGACAACGCACGGCTAGGCAATGCACGGCAAGGCAAGGAAAGAGTAACGCAAGGAAAGGCACGGTGAGGCTAGGGAAGGCTAATGCACGAAAACGCAAAGCTAGGCAATGCACGACAATTCAAGGAAAGCTTAAAGTAAAGGAAGGCACGGTCAGGCGAGATAAGGCTAAGGCACGACAACGCAAGGCTAGGCAATGAACAGAAGGCAAGCAAAGAGTAACGGAAGGTAAGGAAGGCAAGGGAAAGCAAGGAAACGAAAGTGTAACGGAAGGAACCGCACGGCAAGGGGAAACAAGGCTAAGGCACGACAACGCACGCTAGGCAATGCACGGCAAGGCAAGGAAAGGGTAACGCATGGGAAAGCACGGTCAGGCGAGGCAAGGCTAAGGCATGACAACGCAAGTCTAGGCAATGCACGGAAAGCAAGCAAAGAGTAACGGAACGCAAGGAAGGCAAGGGAAAGCAACGGAAGGCAAGGGTAACGGAAGGAACGGCAGGGCAAGGGGTAACAAGGCTAAGGCACGACAACGCAAGTCTAGGCAATACACCGCAAGGCAAGGAAAGGGTAACGCAAGGGAAGGCACGGTCAGGTGAGGCAAGGCTAATGCACGACAACGCAAGGCTAGGCAGTGCACGGCAAGGCAAGGAAAGAGTAACGGAAGGAAAGGAAGGCAAGGCAAAGCCAGGCAATGCAAGTGTAACAAAAGGCACGGCACGGCAAGGGGAAACAAGGCTAAGGCACGACAACGCACGGCTAGGCAATGCAAGGGAAGGCAAGGAAAGGGTAACGCAAGGCAAGGCACGGTGAGGCTAGGCAAGGCTAATGCACGAAAACGCAAGGCTAGGCAATGCACGACAATGCAAGGAAAGCTTAAAGCAAAGGAAGGCACGGTCAGGCGAGATAAGGCTAAGGCACGACAACGCAAGGCTAGGCAATGCAGGGAAGGCAAGAAAAGAGTAAAGGAATGTAAGCAAGGCAAGGAAAAGCAAGGAAAGGCAAGGGTAACGGAAGGAACGGCACGGCAAGGGGAAACAAGTCTAAGGCATGACAACGCACGCTAGGCAATGCACGGCAAGGCAAGGAAAGGGTAACGCATGCGAAAGCACGGTCAGGCGAGGCAAGGCTAAGGCACGGCAACGCAAGGCTAGGCAATGCACGGAAGGCAAGCAAAGAGTATCGGAAGGTAAGGAAGGCAAGGGAAAGCAAGGAAAGGCAAGTGTAACGGAAGGAACCGCACGGCAAGGGGAAACAAGGCTAAGGCACGACAAAGCACGCTAGGCAATGCACGGCAAGGCAAGGAAAGGGTAACGCATGGGAAAGCACGGTCAGGCGAGGCAAGGCTAAGGCATGACAACGCAAGGCTAGGCAATGCACGGAAAGCAAGCAAAGAGTAACGGAACGCAAGGAAGGCAAGGGAAAGCAAGGGAAGGCAAGCGTAACGGAAGGAACGGCACGGCAAGGGGTAACAAGGCTAAGGCACGACAACGCAGGGCTAGGCAATGCACGGCAAGGCAAGGAAAGCTTAAAGCAAAGGAAGGCACGGTCAGGCGAGATAATGCTAAGGTACGAGAACGCAAGGCTAGGCAATGCAGGGAAGGCAAGCAAAGAGTAACGGAAGGTAAGGAAGGCAAGGGAAAGCAAGGAAACGAAAGTGTAACGGAAGGAACCGCACGGCAAGGGGAAACAAGGCTAAGGCACGACAACGCACGCTAGGCAATGAACGGCAAGGCAAGGAAAGGGTAACGCATGGGAAAGCACGGTCAGGCGAGGCAAGGCTAAGGCATGACAACGCAAGGCTAGGCAATGCACGGAAAGCAAGCAAAGAGTAACGGAACGCAAGGAAGGCAAGGGAAAGCAGCGGAAGGCAAGGGTAACGGAAGGAACGGCAGGGCAAGGGGTAACAAGGCTAAGGCACGACAACGCAAGGCTAGGCAATACACCGCAAGGCAAGGAAAGGGTAACGCAAGGGAAGGCACGGTCAGGTGAGGCAAGGCTAATGCACGACAACGCAAGGCTAGGCAGTGCACGGCAAGGCAAGGAAAGAGTAACTGAAGGAAAGGAAGGCAAGGCAAAGCCAGGCAATGCAAGTGTAACAAAAGGCACGGCACGGCAAGGGGAAACAAGGCTAAGGCACGACAACGCACGCTAGGCAATGTACGGCAAGGCAAGGAAAGGGTAACGCATGGGAAAGCACGGTCAGGCGAGGCAAAGCTAAGGCACGACAACGCAAGGCTAGGCAATGCACGGAAGGCAAGCAAAGAGTAACGGAAGATAAGGAAGGCAAGGGAAAGCAAGGACAGGCAAGTGTAACGGAAGGAACGGCACGGCAAGGGAAAACAAGGCTAAGGCACGACAACGCACGCTAGGCAATGCACGGCAGTGCAAGAAAAGGGTAACGCATGGGAAAGCACAGTCAGGCGAGGCAAGGCTAAGGCATGACAACGCAAGGCTAGGCAATGCCCGGAAGGCAAGCAAAGAGTAACGGAAGGTAAGGAAGGCAAGGGAAAGCCAGGCAAGGCAAGTGTAACAAAAGCCACGGCACCGCAAGGTGAAACAAGGCTAAGGCACGACAACGCACGGCTAGGCAATGCACGGCAAGGCAAGGAAAGAGTAACCCAAGGAAAGGCACGGTGAGGCTAGGGAAGGCTAATGCACGAAAACGCAAAGCTAGGCTATGCACGACAATGCAAGGAAAGCTTAAAGCAAAGGAAGGCACGGTCAGGCGAGATAAGGCTAAGGCACGACAACGCAAGGCTAGGCATTGCAGGGAAGGCAAGCAAAGAGTAACGGAAGGTAAGCAAGTCAAGGAAAAGCAAGGAAAGTCAAGGGTAACGTAAGGAACGGCACGGCAAGGGGAAACAAGTCTAAGGCACGACAACGCACGCTAGGCAATGCACTGCAAGGCAAGTAAAGGGTAACGCATGGGAAAGCACGTTCCGGCGAGGCAAGGCTAAGGCACGACAACGCAAGGCTAGGCAATGCACGGAAGGCAAGCAACGAGTAACGGAAGGTAAGGAAGGCAAGGGAAAGCAAGGAAAGGCAAGTGTAACGGAAGGAACCGCACGGCAAGGGGAAACAAGGCTAAGGCAGGACAACGCACGCTAGGCAATGCACGGCAAGGCAAGGAAATGGTAACGCATGGGACAGCACGGTCAGGCGAGGCAAGGCTAAGGCATGACAACGCAAGGCTAGGCAATGCACGGAAAGCAAGCAAAGAGTAACGGAACGCAAGGAAGGCAAGGGAAAGCAAGGGAAGGCAAGCGTAACGGAAGGAACGGCACGGCAAGGGGTAACAAGGCTAACGCACGACAACGCAGGGCTAGGCAATGCACGGCAAGGCAAGGAAAGCTTAAAGCAAAGGAAGGCACGGTCAGGCGAGATAAGGCTAAGGTACGAGAACGCAAGGCTAGGCAATGGACGGAAGGCAAGCAAAGAGTAACGGAAGGTAAGGAAGGCAAGGGAAAGCAAGGAAACGAAAGTGTAACGGAAGGAACCGCACGGCAAGGGGAAACAAGGCTAAGGCACGACAACGCACGCTAGGCAATGCACGGCAAGGCAAGGAAAGGGTAACGCATGGGAAAGCACGGTCAGGCGAGGCAAGGCTAAGGCATGACAACGCAAGGCTAGGCAATGCACGGAAAGCAAGCAAAGAGTAACGGAACGCAAGGAAGCCAAGGGAAAGCAACGGAAGGCAAGGGTAACGGAAGGAATTGCACGGCAAGGGGTAACAAGGCTAAGGCACGACAACGCAGGGCTAGGCAATGCACGGCAAGGCAAGGAAAGGGTAACGCAAGGGAAGGCACGGTCAGGTGAGGCAAGGATAAGGCACGACAACGCATGGCTAGGCAATGCCCGGAAGGCAAGCAAAGAGTAACGGAAGGTAAGGAAGGCAAGGGAAAGCCAGGGCAAGGCAAGTGTAACAAAAGGCACGGCACCGCAAGGGGAAACAAGGCTAAGGCACGACAACGCACGGCTAGGCAATGCATGGTAAGGCAAGGAAAGGGTAACGCAAGGCAAGGCACGGTGAGGCTAGGCAAGGCTAATGCACGAAAACGCAAGGCTAGGCAGTGCACGACAATGCAAGGAAAGCTTAAAGCAAAGGAAGGCATGGTCAGGCGAGATAAGGCTACGGCACGACAACGCAAGGCTAGGCAATGCAGGGAAGGTAAGCAAAGAGTAACGGAAGGTAAGGAAGGCAAGGGAAAGCAAGGAAAGGCAAGGGTAACGGAAGGAACGGCAGGGCAAGGGGTAACAAGGCTAAGGCACGACAACGCAGGGCTAGGCAATGCACCGCAATGCAAGGAAAGGGTAACGCAAGGGAAGGCACGGTCAGGTGAGGCAAGGCTAATGCACGACAACGCAAGGCTAGGCAGTGCACGGCAAGGCAAAGAAAGAGTAACGGAAGGAAAGGAAGGCAAGGCAAAGCCAGGCAAGGCAAGTGTAACAAAAGACACGGCACGGCAAGGATAAACAAGGCTAAGGCACGAGAACGCACGGCTAGGCAATGCACGGCAAGGCAAGGGAAAGGGTACGCAAGGCAAGGCAGGGTCAGGCGAGGTAAGGCTAAGGCACGACAACGCAAAGCTAGGCAATGAACGGAAGGGAAGCAAAGACTAACGGAAGGCTTCGAAGGCAAGTGAAAGCAAGGCAAGGCAAGGGTAACGGATGGAACGGCACGGCAAGGGGAAACAAGGCTAAGGCACGACAACGCACGCTAGGCAATTCACGGCAAGGCAAAGAAAGGGTAACGCATGGGAAAGCACGGTCAGGCGAGGCAAGGCTAAGGCATGACAACGCAAGGCTAGGCAATGCACGGAAAGCAAGCAAAGAGTAACGGAACGCAAGGAAGCCAAGGGAAAGCAACGGAAGGCAAGGGTAACGGAAGGAATTGCACGGCAAGGGGTAACAAGGCTAAGGCACGACAACGCAGGGCTAGGCAATGCACGGCAAGGCAAGGAAAGGGTAACGCAAGGGAAGGCACGGTCAGGTGAGGCAAGGATAAGGCACGACAACGCATGGCTAGGCAATGCCCGGAAGGCAAGCAAAGAGTAACGGAAGGTAAGGAAGGCAAGGGAAAGCCAGGCAAGGCAAGTGTAACAAAAGGCACGGCACCGCAAGGGGAAACAAGGCTAAGGCACGACAACGCACGGCTAGGCAATGCATGGTAAGGCAAGGAAAGGGTAACGCAAGGCAAGGCACGGTGAGGCTAGGCATGGCTAATGCACGAAAACGCAAGGCTAGGCAGTGCACGACAATGCAAGGAAAGCTTAAAGCAAAGGAAGGCATGGTCAGGCGAGATAAGTCTACGGCACGACAACGCAAGGCTAGGCAATGCAGGGAAGGTAAGCAAAGAGTAACGGAAGTAAGGAAGGCAAGGGAAAGCAAGGAAAGGCAAGGGTAACGGAAGGAACGGCAGGGCAAGGGGTAACAAGGCTAAGGCACGACAACGCAGGGCTAGGCAATGCACCGCAATGCAAGGAAAGGGTAACGCAAGGGAATGCACGGTCAGGTGAGGCAAGGCTAATGCACGACAACGCAAGGCTAGGCAGTGCACGGCAAGGCAAAGAAAGAGTAACGGAAGGAAAGGAAGGCAAGGCAAAGCCAGGCAAGGCAAGTGTAACAAAAGACACGGCACGGCAAGAATAAACAATGCTAAGGCACGAGAACGCACGGCTAGGCAATGCACGGCAAGGCAAGGAAAGGGTACGCAAGGCAAGGCACGGTCAGGCGAGGTAAGGCTAAGGCACGACAACGCAAAGCTAGGCAATGAACGGAAGGGAAGCAAAGACTAACGGAAGGCTTCGAAGGCAAGGGAAAGCAAGGCAAGGCAAGTGTAACGGAAGGAACCGCACGGCAAGGGGAAACAAGGCTATGGCACGACAACGCACGCTAGGCAATGCACGGCAAGGCAAGGAAAGGGTAACGCATGGGAAAGCACGGTCAGGCGAGGCAAGGCTAAGGCATGACAACGCAAGGCTAGGCAATGCACGGAAAGCAAGCAAAGAGTAACGGAACGCAAGGAAGGCAAGGGAAAGCAAGGGAAGGCAAGCGTAACGGAAGGAAAGGCACGGCAAGGGGTAACAAGGCTAAGGCACGACAACGCAAGGCTAGGCAATGCAGGGAAGGCAAGCAAAGAGTAAAGGAATGTAAGCAAGGCAAGGAAAAGCAAGGAAAGGCAAGGGTAACGGAAGGAACGGCACGGCAAGGGGAAACAAGTCTAAGGCATGACAACGCACGCTAGGCAATGCACGGCAAGACAAGGAAAGGGTAACGCATGCGAAAGCACGGTCAGGCGAGGCAAGGCTAAGGCACGACAACGCAAGGCTAGGCAATGCACGACAATGCAAGGAAAGCTTAAAGTAAAGAAAGGCACGGTCAGGCGAGATAAGGCTAAGGCACGACAACGCAAGGCTAGGCAATGCAGGGAAGGCAAGCAAAGAGTAACGGAAGGTAAGCAAGGCAAGGAAAAGCAAGGAAAGGCAAGGGTAACGTAAGGAACGGCACGGCAAGGGGAAACAAGTCTAAGGCACGACAACGCACGCTAGGCAATGCACGGCAAGGCAAGTAAAGGGTAACGCATGGGAAAGCACGTTCCGGCGAGGCAAGGCTAAGGCACGACAACGCAAGGCTAGGCAATGCACGGAAGGCAAGCAAAGAGTAACGGAAGGTAAGGAAGGCAAGGGAAAGCAAGGAAAGGCAAGTGTAACGGAAGGAACCGCACGGCAAGGGGAAACAAGGCTAAGGCACGACAATGCACGCTAGGCAATGCACGGCAAGGCAAGGAAAGGGTAACGCATGGGACAGCACGGTCAGGAGAGGCAAGGCTAAGGCATGACAACGCAAGGCTAGGCAATGCACGGAAAGCAAGCAAAGAGTAACGGAACGCAAGGAAGGCAAGGGAAAGCAAGGGAAGGCAAGCGTAACGGAAGGAACGGCACGGCAAGGGGTAACAAGGCTAAGGCACGACAACGCAGGGCTAGGCAATGCACGGCAAGGCAAGGAAAGCTTAAAGCAAAGGAAGGCACGGTCAGGCGAGATAAGGTTAAGGCACGACAACGCAAGGCTAGGCAATGGACGGAAGGCAAGCAAAGAGTAACGGAAGGTAAGGAAGGCAAGGCAAAGCCAGGCAAGGCAAGTGTAACAAAAGGCACGGCACGGCAAGGGGAAACAAGGCTAAGGCACGACAACGCACGGCTAGGCAATGCAAGGGAAGGCAAGCAAAGGGTAACGCAAGGCAAGGCACGGTGAGGCTAGGCAAGGCTAATGCACGAAAACGCAAGGCTAGGCAATGCACGACAATGCAAGGAAAGCTTAAAGCAAAGGAAGGCACGGTCAGGCGAGATAAGGCTAAGGCACGACAACGCAAGGCTAGGCAATGCAGGGAAGGCAAGGAAAGAGTAACGGAAGGTAAGGAAGGCAAGGGAAAGCAAGGAAAGGCAAGTGTAACGGAAGGAACCGCACGGCAAGGGGAAACAAGGCTAAGGCAGGACAACGCACGCTAGGCAATGCACGGCAAGGCAAGGAAAGGGTAACGCATGGGAAAGCACGGTCAGGCGAGGCAAGGCTAAGGCATGACAACGCAAGGCTAGGCAATGCACGGAAAGCAAGCAAAGAGTAACGGAACGCAAGGAAGGCAACGGAAAGCAAGGGAAGGCAAGCGTAACGGAAGGAACGGCACGGCAAGGGGTAACAAGGCTAAGGCACGACAACGCACGGCTAGGCAATGCAAGGGAAGGCAAGGAAAGGGTAACGCAAGGCAAGGCACGGTGAGGCTAGGCAAGGCTAATGCACGAAAACGCAAGGCTAGGCAATGCACGACAATGCAAGGAAAGCTTAAAGCAAAGGAAGGCACGGTCAGGCGTGATAAGGCTAAGGCACGACAACGCAAGGCTAGGCAATGCAGGGAAGGCAAGAAAAGAGTAAAGGAATGTAAGCAAGGCAAGGAAAAGCAAGGAAAGGCAAGGGTAACGGAAGGAACGGCACGGCAAGGGGAAACAAGTCTAAGGCATGACAACGCACGCTAGGCAATGCACGGCAAGGCAAGGAAAGGGTAACGCATGCGAAAGCACGTTCCGGCGAGGCAAGGCTAAGGCACGACAACGCAAGTCTAGGCAATGCACGGAAGGCAAGCAAAGAGTAACGGAAGGTAAGGAAGGCAAGGGAAAGCAAGGAAACGAAAGTGTAACGGAAGGAACCGCACGGCAAGGGGAAACAAGGCTAAGGCACGACAACGCACGCTAGGCAATGAACGGCAAGGCAAGGAAAGGGTAACGCATGGGAAAGCACGGTCAGGCGAGGCAAGGCTAAGGCATGACAACGCAAGGCTAGGCAATGCACGGAAAGCAAGCAAAGAGTAACGGAACGCAAGGAAGGCAAGGGAAAGCAGCGGAAGGCAAGGGTAACGGAAGGAACGGCAGGGCAAGGGGTAACAAGGCTAAGGCACGACAACGCAAGGCTAGGCAATACACCGCAAGGCAAGGAAAGGGTAACGCAAGGGAAGGCACGGTCAGGTGAGGCAAGGCTAATGCACAACGCAAGGCTAGGCAGTGCACGGCAAGGCAAGGAAAGAGTAACGGAAGGAAAGGAAGGCAAGGCAAAGCCAGGCAAGGCAAGTGTAACAAAAAGAACGGCACGGCAAGGGGAAACAAGGCTAAGGCACGACAACGCACGGCTAGGCAATGCAAGGGAAGGCAAGGAAAGGGTAACGCAAGGCAAGGCACGGTGAGCTTAGGCAAGGCTAATGCACGAAAACGCAAGGCTTGGCAATGCACGACAATGCAAGGAAAGCTTAAAGCAAAGGAAGGCACGGTCAGGCGAGATAAGGCTAAGGCACGACAACGCAAGGCTAGGCATTGCAGGGAAGGCAAGCAAAGAGTAACGGAAGGTAAGCAAGGCAAGGAAAAGCAAGGAAAGGCAAGTGTAACGGAAGGAACCGCACGGCAAGGGGAAACAAGGCTATGGCACGACAACGCACGCTAGGCAATGCACGGCAAGGCAAGGAAAGGGTAACGCATGGGACAGCACGGTCAGGCGAGGCAAGGCTAAGGCATGACAACGCAAGGCTAGGCAATGAACGGAAAGCAAGCAAAGAGTAACGGAACGCAAGGAAGGCAAGGGAAAGCAAGGGAAGGGAAGCGTAACGGAAGGAAGGGCACGGCAAGGGGTAACAAGGCTAAGGCACGACAACGCAGGGCTAGGCAATGCACGGCAAGGCAAGGAAAGCTTAAAGCAAAGGAAGGCACGGTCAGGCGAGATAAGGCTAAGGCACGACAACGCAAGGCTAGGCAATGCACGGAAGGCAAGCAAAGAGTAACGGAAGGTAAGGAAGGCAAGGGAAAGCAAGGAAAGGAAAGTGTAACGGAAGGAACCGCACGGCAAGAGGAAACAAGGCTAAGGCACGACAACGCACGCTAGGCAATGTACGGCAAGGCAAGGAAAGGGTAACGCATGGGAAAGCACGGTCAGGCGAGGCAAGGCTAAGGCACGACAACGCAAGGCTAGGCAATGCACGGAAGGCAAGCAAAGAGTAACGGAAGATAAGGAAGGCAAGGGAAAGCAAGGAAAGGCAAGTGCAACGGAAGGAACGGCACGGCAAGGGGCAAGGGGGGAAACAAGGCTAAGGCACGACAACGCACGCTAGGCAATGCACGGCAGGGCAAGAAAAGGGTAACGCATGGGAAAGCACAGTCAGGCGAGGCAAGGCTAAGGCATGACAACGCAAGGCTACGCAATGCACGGAAAGCAAGCAAAGAGTAACGGAAAGCAAGGAAGGCAAGGGAATGCAACGGAAGGCAAGGGTAACGGAAGGAATTGCACGCAAGGGGTAACAAGGCTAAGGCACGACAACGCAGGGCTAGGCAATGCACGGCAAGGCAAGGAAAGGGTAACGCAACGGAAGGCACGGTCAGGTGAGGCAAGGATAAGGCACGACAACACAAGGCTAGGCAATGCCCGGAAGGCAAGGAAAGAGTAACGGAAGGTAAGGAAGGCAAGGGAAAGCCAGGCAAGGCAAGTGTAACAAAAGCCACGGCACCGCAAGGTGAAACAAGGCTAAGGCACGACAACGCACGGCTAGGCAATGCACGGCAAGGCAAGGAAAGAGTAACGCAAGGAAAGGCACGGTGAGGCTAGGGAAGGCTAATGCACGAAAACGCAAAGCTAGGCTATGCACGACAATGCAAGGAAAGCTTAAAGCAAAGGAAGGCACGGTCAGGCGAGATAAGGCTAAGGCACGACAACGCAAGGCTAGGCATTGCAGGGAAGGCAAGCAAAGAGTAACGGAAGGTAAGCAAGTCAAGGAAAAGCAAGGAAAGTCAAGGGTAACGTAAGGAACGGCACGGCAAGGGGAAACAAGTCTAAGGCACGACAACGCACGCTAGGCAATGCACTGCAAGGCAAGTAAAGGGTAACGCATGGGAAAGCACGTTCCGGCGAGGGCAAGGCTAAGGCACGACAACGCAAGGCTAGGCAATGCACGGAAGGCAAGCAAAGAGTAACGGAAGGTAAGGAAGGCAAGGGAAAGCAAGGAAACGAAAGTGTAACGGAAGGAACCGCACGGCAAGGGGAAACAAGGCTAAGGCACGACAACGCACGCTAGGCAATGCACGGCAAGGCAAGGAAAGGGTAACGCATGGGAAAGCACGGTCAGGCGAGGCAAGGCTAAGGCATGACAACGCAAGGCTAGGCAATGCACGGAAAGCAAGCAAAGAGTAACGGAACGCAAGGAAGCCAAGGGAAAGCAACGGAAGGCAAGGGTAACGGAAGGAATTGCACGGCAAGGGGTAACAAGGCTAAGGCACGACAACGCAGGGCTAGGCAATGCACGGCAAGGCAAGGAAAGGGTAACGCAAGGGAAGGCACGGTCAGGTGAGGCAAGGATAAGGCACGACAACGCATGGCTAGGCAATGCCCGGAAGGCAAGCAAAGAGTAACGGAAGGTAAGGAAGGCAAGGGAAAGCCAGGCAAGGCAAGTGTAACAAAAGGCACGGCACCGCAAGGGGAAACAAGGCTAAGGCACGACAACGCACGGCTAGGCAATGCATGGTAAGGCAAGGAAAGGGTAACGCAAGGCAAGGCACGGTGAGGCTAGGCAAGGCTAATGCACGAAAACGCAAGGCTAGGCAGTGCACGACAATGCAAGGAAAGCTTAAAGCAAAGGAAGGCATGGTCAGGCGAGATAAGGCTACGGCACGACAACGCAAGGCTAGGCAATGCAGGGAAGGTAAGCAAAGAGTAACGGAAGGTAAGGAAGGCAAGGGAAAGCAAGGAAAGGCAAGGGTAACGGAAGGAACGGCAGGGCAAGGGGTAACAAGGCTAAGGCACGACAACGCAGGGCTAGGCAATGCACCGCAATGCAAGGAAAGGGTAACGCAAGGGAAGGCACGGTCAGGTGAGGCAAGGCTAATGCACGACAACGCAAGGCTAGGCAGTGCACGGCAAGGCAAAGAAAGAGTAACGGAAGGAAAGGAAGGCAAGGCAAAGCCAGGCAAGGCAAGTGTAACAAAAGACACGGCACGGCAAGGATAAACAAGGCTAAGGCACGAGAACGCACGGCTAGGCAATGCACGGCAAGGCAAGGAAAGGGTACGCAAGGCAAGGCACGGTCAGGCGAGGTAAGGCTAAGGCACGACAACGCAAAGCTAGGCAATGAACGGAAGGGAAGCAAAGACTAACGGAAGGCTTCGAAGGCAAGGGAAAGCAAGGCAAGGCAAGGGTAACGGATGGAACGGCACGGCAAGGGGAAACAAGGCTAAGGCACGACAACGCACGCTAGGCAATTCACGGCAAGGCAAAGAAAGGGTAACGCATGGGAAAGCACGGTCAGGCGAGGCAAGGCTAAGGCATGACAACGCAAGGCTAGGCAATGCACGGAAAGCAAGCAAAGAGTAACGGAACGCAAGGAAGCCAAGGGAAAGCAACGGAAGGCAAGGGTAACGGAAGGAATTGCACGGCAAGGGGTAACAAGGCTAAGGCACGACAACGCAGGGCTAGGCAATGCACGGCAAGGCAAGGAAAGGGTAACGCAAGGGAAGGCACGGTCAGGTGAGGCAAGGATAAGGCACGACAACGCATGGCTAGGCAATGCCCGGAAGGCAAGCAAAGAGTAACGGAAGGTAAGGAAGGCAAGGGAAAGCCAGGCAAGGCAAGTGTAACAAAAGGCACGGCACCGCAAGGGGAAACAAGGCTAAGGCACGACAACGCACGGCTAGGCAATGCATGGTAAGGCAAGGAAAGGGTAACGCAAGGCAAGGCACGGTGAGGCTAGGCAAGGCTAATGCACGAAAACGCAAGGCTAGGCAGTGCACGACAATGCAAGGAAAGCTTAAAGCAAAGGAAGGCATGGTCAGGCGAGATAAGTCTACGGCACGACAACGCAAGGCTAGGCAATGCAGGGAAGGTAAGCAAAGAGTAACGGAAGGTAAGGAAGGCAAGGGAAAGCAAGGAAAGGCAAGGGTAACGGAAGGAACGGCAGGGCAAGGGGTAACAAGGCTAAGGCACGACAACGCAGGGCTAGGCAATGCACCGCAATGCAAGGAAAGGGTAACGCAAGGGAAGGCACGGTCAGGTGAGGCAAGGCTAATGCACGACAACGCAAGGCTAGGCAGTGCACGGCAAGGCAAAGAAAGAGTAACGGAAGGAAAGGAAGGCAAGGCAAAGCCAGGCAAGGCAAGTGTAACAAAAGACACGGCACGGCAAGGATAAACAAGGCTAAGGCACGAGAACGCACGGCTAGGCAATGCACGGCAAGGCAAGGAAAGGGTACGCAAGGCAAGGCACGGTCAGGCGAGGTAAGGCTAAGGCACGACAACGCAAAGCTAGGCAATGAACGGAAGGGAAGCAAAGACTAACGGAAGGCTTCGAAGGCAAGGGAAAGCAAGGCAAGGCAAGGGTAACGGAAGGAACGGCACGGCAAGGGGAAACAAGGCTAAGGCACGACAACGCACGCTAGGCAATTCACGGCAAGGCAAAGAAAGGGTAACGCATGGGAAAGCACGGTCAGGCGAGGCAAGGCTAAGGCATGACAACGCAAGGCTATGCAATGCACGGAAAGCAAGCAAAGAGTAACGGAACGCAAGGAAGGCAAGGGAAAGCAAAGGAAGGCAAGGGTAACGGAAGGAATTGCACGGCAACGGGTAACAAGGCTAAGGCACGACAACGCAGCGCTAGGCAATGCACGGCAAGGCAAGGAAAGGGTAACGCAAGGGAAGGCACGGTCAGGTGAGGCAAGGATAAGGCACGACAACGCAAGGTTAGGCAATGCACGCCAAGGCAAGGAAAGAGTAACGGAAGGAAAGGAAGGCAAGGCAAAGCCAGGCAAGGCAAGTGTAACAAAAGGCACGCCACGGCAAGGGGAAACAAGGTTAAGGCACGACAACGCACGGCTAGGCAATGCACGGCAAGGCAAGGAAAGGGTAACGCAAGGCAAGGCACGGTGAGCTTAGGCAAGGCTAATGCACGAAAACGCAAGGCTTGGCAATGCACGACAATGCAAGGAAAGCTTAAAGCAAAGGAAGGCACGGTTAGGCGAGATAAGGCTAAGGCACGAGAACGCAAGGCTAGGCATTGCAGGGAAGGCAAGCAAAGAGTAACGGAAGGTAAGCAAGGCAAGGAAAAGCAAGGAAAGGCAAGTGTAACGGAAGGAACCGCACGGCAAGGGGAAACAAGGCTATGGCACGACAACGCACGCTAGGCAATGCACGGCAAGGCAAGGAAAGGGTAACGCATGGGAAAGCACGGTCAGGCGAGGCAAGGCTAAGGCATGACAACGCAAGGCTAGGCAATGCACGGAAAGCAAGCAAAGAGTAACGGAACGCAAGGAAGGCAAGGGAAAGCAAGGGAAGGCAAGCGTAACGGAAGGAAAGGCACGGCAAGGGGTAACAAGGCTAAGGCACGACAACGCAGGGCTAGGCAATGCAGGGAAGGCAAGCAAAGAGTAAAGGAATGTAAGCAAGGCAAGGAAAAGCAAGGAAAGGCAAGGGTAACGGAAGGAACGGCACGGCAAGGGGAAACAAGTCTAAGGCATGACAACGCACGCTAGGCAATGCACGGCAAGGCAAGGAAAGGGTAACGCATGCGAAAGCACGGTCAGGCGAGGCAAGGCTAAGGCACGACAACGCAAGGCTAGGCAATGCACGACAATGCAAGGAAAGCTTAAAGTAAAGAAAGGCACGGTCAGGCGAGATAAGGCTAAGGCACGACAACGCAAGGCTAGGCAATGCAGGGAAGGCAAGCAAAGAGTAACGGAAGGTAAGCAAGGCAAGGAAAAGCAAGGAAAGGCAAGGGTAACGTAAGGAACGGCACGGCAAGGGGAAACAAGTCTCAGGCACGACAACGCACGCTAGCCAATGCACGGCAAGGCAAGTAAAGGGTAACGCATGGGAAAGCACGTTCCGGCGAGGCAAGGCTAAGGCACGACAACGCAAGGCTAGGCAATGCACGGAAGGCAAGCAAAGAGTAACGGAAGGTATGGAAGGCAAGGGAAAGCAAGGAAAGGCAAGTGTAACGGAAGGAACCGCACGGGAAGGGGAAACAAGGCTAAGGCAGGACAACGCACGCTAGGCAATGCACGGCAAGGCAAGGAAAGGGTAACGCATGGGAAAGCACGGTCAGGCGAGGCAAGGCTAAGGCATGACAACGCAAGGCTAGGCAATGCACGGAAAGCAAGCAAAGAGTAACGGAACGCAAGGAAGGCAAGGGAAAGCAAGGGAAGGCAAGCGTAACGGAAGGAACGGCACGGCAAGGGGTAACAAGGCTAAGGCACGACAACGCACGGCTAGGCAATGCAAGGGAAGGCAAGGAAAGGGTAACGCAAGGCAAGGCACGGTGAGGCTAGGCAAGGCTAATGCACGAAAACGCAAGGCTAGGCAATGCACGACAATGCAAGGAAAGCTTAAAGCAAAGGAAGGCACGGTCAGGCGTGATAAGGCTAAGGCACGACAACGCAAGGCTAGGCAATGCAGGGAAGGCAAGAAAAGAGTAAAGGAATGTAAGCAAGGCAAGGAAAAGCAAGGAAAGGCAAGGGTAACGGAAGGAACGGCACGGCAAGGGGAAACAAGTCTAAGGCATGACAACGCACGCTAGGCAATGCACGGCAAGGCAAGGAAAGGGTAACGCATGCGAAAGCACGGTCAGGCGAGGCAAGGCTAAGGCACGACAACGCAAGGCTAGGCAATGCACGACAATGCAAGGAAAGCTTAAAGTAAAGGAAGGCACGATCAGGCGAGATAAGGCTAAGGCACGACAACGCAAGGCTAGGCAATGCAGGGAAGGCAAGCAAAGTGTAACGGAAGGTAAGCAAGGTAAGGAAAAGCAAGGAAAGGCAAGGGTAACGTAAGGAACGGCACGGCAAGGGGAAACAAGTCTAAGGCACGACAACGCACGCTAGGCAATGCACGGCAAGGCAAGTAAAGGGTAACGCATGGGAAAGCACGTTCCGGCGAGGCAAGGCTAAGGCACGACAACGCAAGGCTAGGCAAAGCACGGAAGGCAAGCAAAGAGTAACGGAAGGTAAGGAAGGCAAGGGAAAGCAAGGAAACGAAAGTGTAACGGAAGGAACCGCACGGCAAGGGGAAACAAGGCTAAGGCACGACAACGCACGCTAGGCAATGCACGGCAAGGCAAGGAAAGGGTAACGCATGGGAAAGCACGGTCAGGCGAGGCAAGGCTAAGGCATGACAACGCAAGTCTAGGCAATGCACGGAAAGCAAGCAAAGAGTAACGGAACGCAAGGAAGGCAAGGGAAAGCAACGGAAGGCAAGGGTAACGGAAGGAACGGCAGGGCAAGGGGTAACAAGGCTAAGGCACGACAACGCAAGTCTAGGCAATACACCGCAAGGCAAGGAAAGGGTAACGCAAGGGAAGGCACGGTCAGGTGAGGCAAGGCTAATGCACTACAACGCAAGGCTAGGCAGTGCACGGCAAGGCAAGGAAAGAGTAACGGAAGGAAAGGAAGGCAAGGCAAAGCCAGGCAATGCAAGTGTAACAAAAGGCACGGCACGGCAAGGGGAAACAAGGCTAAGGCACGACAACGCACGGCTAGTCAATGCAAGGGAAGGCAAGGAAAGGGTAACGCAAGGCAAGGCACGGTGAGGCTAGGCAAGGCTAATGCACGAAAACGCAAGGCTAGGCAATGCACGACAATGCAAGGAAAGCTTAAAGCAAAGGAAGGCACGGTCAGGCGAGATAAGGCTAAGGCACGACAACGCAAGGCTAGGCAATGCAGGGAAGGCAAGAAAAGAGTAAAGGAATGTAAGCAAGGCAAGGAAAAGCAAGGAAAGGCAAGGGTAACGGAAGGAACGGCACGGCAAGGGGAAACAAGTCTAAGGCATGACAACGCACGCTAGGCAATGCACGGCAAGGCAAGGAAAGGGTAACGCATGCGAAAGCACGGTCAGGCGAGGCAAGGCTAAGGCACGACAAAGCAAGGCTAGGCAATGCACGGAAGGCAAGCAAAGAGTATCGGAAGGTAAGGAAGGCAAGGGAAAGCAAGGAAAGGCAAGTGTAACGGAAGGAACCGCACGGCAAGGGGAAACAAGGCTAAGGCACGACAAAGCACGCTAGGCAATGCACGGCAAGGCAAGGAAAGGGTAACGCATGGGAAAGCACGGTCAGGCGAGGCAAGGCTAAGGCATGACAACGCAAGGCTAGGCAATGCACGGAAAGCAAGCAAAGAGTAACGGAACGCAAGGAAGGCAAGGGAAAGCAAGGGAAGGCAAGCGTAACGGAAGGAACGGCACGGCAAGGGGTAACAAGGCTAAGGCACGACAACGCAGGGCTAGGCAATGCACGGCAAGGCAAGGAAAGCTTAAAGCAAAGGAAGGCACGGTCAGGCGAGATAATGCTAAGGTACGAGAACGCAAGGCTAGGCAATGCAGGGAAGGCAAGCAAAGAGTAACGGAAGGTAAGGAAGGCAAGGGAAAGCAAGGAAACGAAAGTGTAACGGAAGGAACCGCACGGCAAGGGGAAACAAGGCTAAGGCACGACAACGCACGCTAGGCAATGAACGGCAAGGCAAGGAAAGGGTAACGCATGGGAAAGCACGGTCAGGCGAGGCAAGGCTAAGGCATGACAACGCAAGGCTAGGCAATGCACGGAAAGCAAGCAAAGAGTAACGGAACGCAAGGAAGGCAAGGGAAAGCAGCGGAAGTCAAGGGTAACGGAAGGAACGGCAGGGCAAGGGGTAACAAGGCTAAGGCACGACAACGCAAGGCTAGGCAATACACCGCAAGGCAAGGAAAGGGTAACGCAAGGGAAGGCACGGTCAGGTGAGGCAAGGCTAATGCACGACAACGCAAGGCTAGGCAGTGCACGGCAAGGCAAGGAAAGAGTAACTGAAGGAAAGGAAGGCAAGGCAAAGCCAGGCAATGCAAGTGTAACAAAAGGCACGGCACGGCAAGGGGAAACAAGGCTAAGGCACGACAACGCACGCTAGGCAATGTACGGCAAGGCAAGGAAAGGGTAACGCATGGGAAAGCACGGTCAGGCGAGGCAAAGCTAAGGCACGACAACGCAAGGCTAGGCAATGCACGGAAGGCAAGCAAAGAGTAACGGAAGATAAGGAAGGCAAGGGAAAGCAAGGACAGGCAAGTGTAACGGAAGGAACGGCACGGCAAGGGAAAACAAGGCTAAGGCACGACAACGCACGCTAGGCAATGCACGGCAGTGCAAGAAAAGGGTAACGCATGGGAAAGCACAGTCAGGCGAGGCAAGGCTAAGGCATGACAACGCAAGGCTACGCAATGCACGGAAAGCAAGCAAAGAGTAACGGAAAGCAAGGAAGGCAAGGGAATGCAACGGAAGGCAAGGGTAAAGGAAGGAATTGCACGCAAGGGGTAACAAGGCTAAGGCACGACAACGCAGGGCTAGGCAATGCACGGCAAGGCAAGGAAAGGGTAACGCAACGGAAGGCACGGTCAGGTGAGGCAAGGATAAGGCACGACAACACAAGGCTAGGCAATGCCCGGAAGGCAAGGAAAGCGTAACGGAAGGTAAGGAAGGCAAGGGAAAGCCAGGCAAGGCAAGTGTAACAAAAGCCACGGCACCGCAAGGTGAAACAAGGCTAAGGCACGACAACGCACGGCTAGGCAATGCACGGCAAGGCAAGGAAAGAGTAACGCAAGGAAAGGCACGGTGAGGCTAGGGAAGGCTAATGCACGAAAACGCAAAGCTAGGCTATGCACGACAATGCAAGGAAAGCTTAAAGCAAAGGAAGGCACGGTCAGGCGAGATAAGGCTAAGGCACGACAACGCAAGGCTAGGCATTGCAGGGAAGGCAAGCAAAGAGTAACGGAAGGTAAGCAAGTCAAGGAAAAGCAAGGAAAGTCAAGGGTAACGTAAGGAACGGCACGGCAAGGGGAAACAAGTCTAAGGCACGACAACGCACGCTAGGCAATGCACTGCAAGGCAAGTAAAGGGTAACGCATGGGAAAGCACGTTCCGGCGAGGCAAGGCTAAGGCACGACAACGCAAGGCTAGGCAATGCACGGAAGGCAAGCAAAGAGTAACGGAAGGTAAGGAAGGCAAGGGAAAGCAAGGAAAGGCAAGTGTAACGGAAGGAACCGCACGGCAAGGGGAAACAAGGCTAAGGCAGGACAACGCACGCTAGGCAATGCACGGCAAGGCAAGGAAATGGTAACGCATGGGACAGCACGGTCAGGCGAGGCAAGGCTAAGGCATGACAACGCAAGGCTAGGCAATGCACGGAAAGCAAGCAAAGAGTAACGGAACGCAAGGAAGGCAAGGGAAAGCAAGGGAAGGCAAGCGTAACGGAAGGAACGGCACGGCAAGGGGTAACAAGGCTAACGCACGACAACGCAGGGCTAGGCAATGCACGGCAAGGCAAGGAAAGCTTAAAGCAAAGGAAGGCACGGTCAGGCGAGATAAGGCTAAGGTACGAGAACGCAAGGCTAGGCAATGGACGGAAGGCAAGCAAAGAGTAACGGAAGGTAAGGAAGGCAAGGGAAAGCAAGGAAACGAAAGTGTAACGGAAGGAACCGCACGGCAAGGGGAAACAAGGCTAAGGCACGACAACGCACGCTAGGCAATGCACGGCAAGGCAAGGAAAGGGTAACGCATGGGAAAGCACGGTCAGGCGAGGCAAGGCTAAGGCATGACAACGCAAGGCTAGGCAATGCACGGAAAGCAAGCAAAGAGTAACGGAACGCAAGGAAGCCAAGGGAAAGCAACGGAAGGCAAGGGTAACGGAAGGAATTGCACGGCAAGGGGTAACAAGGCTAAGGCACGACAACGCAGGGCTAGGCAATGCACGGCAAGGCAAGGAAAGGGTAACGCAAGGGAAGGCACGGTCAGGTGAGGCAAGGATAAGGCACGACAACGCATGGCTAGGCAATGCCCGGAAGGCAAGCAAAGAGTAACGGAAGGTAAGGAAGGCAAGGGAAAGCCAGGCAAGGCAAGTGTAACAAAAGGCACGGCACCGCAAGGGGAAACAAGGCTAAGGCACGACAACGCACGGCTAGGCAATGCATGGTAAGGCAAGGAAAGGGTAACGCAAGGCAAGGCACGGTGAGGCTAGGCAAGGCTAATGCACGAAAACGCAAGGCTAGGCAGTGCACGACAATGCAAGGAAAGCTTAAAGCAAAGGAAGGCATGGTCAGGCGAGATAAGGCTACGGCACGACAACGCAAGGCTAGGCAATGCAGGGAAGGTAAGCAAAGAGTAACGGAAGGTAAGGAAGGCAAGGGAAAGCAAGGAAAGGCAAGGGTAACGGAAGGAACGGCAGGGCAAGGGGTAACAAGGCTAAGGCACGACAACGCAGGGCTAGGCAATGCACCGCAATGCAAGGAAAGGCTAACGCAAGGGAAGGCACGGTCAGGTGAGGCAAGGCTAATGCACGACAACGCAAGGCTAGGCAGTGCACGGCAAGGCAAAGAAAGAGTAACGGAAGGAAAGGAAGGCAAGGCAAAGCCAGGCAAGGCAAGTGTAACAAAAGACACGGCACGGCAAGGATAAACAAGGCTAAGGCACGAGAACGCACGGCTAGGCAATGCACGGCAAGGCAAGGAAAGGGTACGCAAGGCAAGGCAGGGTCAGGCGAGGTAAGGCTAAGGCACGACAACGCAAAGCTAGGCAATGAACGGAAGGGAAGCAAAGACTAACGGAAGGCTTCGAAGGCAAGTGAAAGCAAGGCAAGGCAAGGGTAACGGATGGAACGGCACGGCAAGGGGAAACAAGGCTAAGGCACGACAACGCACGCTAGGCAATTCACGGCAAGGCAAAGAAAGGGTAACGCATGGGAAAGCACGGTCAGGCGAGGCAAGGCTAAGGCATGACAACGCAAGGCTAGGCAATGCACGGAAAGCAAGCAAAGAGTAACGGAACGCAAGGAAGCCAAGGGAAAGCAACGGAAGGCAAGGGTAACGGAAGGAATTGCACGGCAAGGGGTAACAAGGCTAAGGCACGACAACGCAGGGCTAGGCAATGCACGGCAAGGCAAGGAAAGGGTAACGCAAGGGAAGGCACGGTCAGGTGAGGCAAGGATAAGGCACGACAACGCATGGCTAGGCAATGCCCGGAAGGCAAGCAAAGAGTAACGGAAGGTAAGGAAGGCAAGGGAAAGCCAGGCAAGGCAAGTGTAACAAAAGGCACGGCACCGCAAGGGGAAACAAGGCTAAGGCACGACAACGCACGGCTAGGCAATGCATGGTAAGGCAAGGAAAGGGTAACGCAAGGCAAGGCACGGTGAGGCTAGGCAAGGCTAATGCACGAAAACGCAAGGCTAGGCAGTGCACGACAATGCAAGGAAAGCTTAAAGCAAAGGAAGGCATGGTCAGGCGAGATAAGTCTACGGCACGACAACGCAAGGCTAGGCAATGCAGGGAAGGTAAGCAAAGAGTAACGGAAGTAAGGAAGGCAAGGGAAAGCAAGGAAAGGCAAGGGTAACGGAAGGAACGGCAGGGCAAGGGGTAACAAGGCTAAGGCACGACAACGCAGGGCTAGGCAATGCACCGCAATGCAAGGAAAGGGTAACGCAAGTGAATGCACGGTCAGGTGAGGCAAGGCTAATGCACGACAACGCAAGGCTAGGCAGTGCACGGCAAGGCAAAGAAAGAGTAACGGAAGGAAAGGAAGGCAAGGCAAAGCCAGGCAAGGCAAGTGTAACAAAAGACACGGCACGGCAAGAATAAACAATGCTAAGGCACGAGAACGCACGGCTAGGCAATGCACGGCAAGGCAAGGAAAGGGTACGCAAGGCAAGGCACGGTCAGGCGAGGTAAGGCTAAGGCACGACAACGCAAAGCTAGGCAATGAACGGAAGGGAAGCAAAGACTAACGGAAGGCTTCGAAGGCAAGGGAAAGCAAGGCAAGGCAAGGGTAACGGAAGGAACGGCACGGCAAGGGGAAACAAGGCTAAGGCACGACAACGCACGCTAGGCAATTCACGGCAAGGCAAAGAAAGGGTAACGCATGGGAAAGCACGGTCAGGCGAGGCAAGGCTAAGGCATGACAACGCAAGGCTAGGCAATGCACGGATAGCAAGCAAAGAGTAACGGAACGCAAGGAAGGCAAGGGAAAGCAAAGGAAGGCAAGGGTAACAGAAGGAATTGCACGGCAACGGGTAACAAGGCTAAGGCACGACAACGCAGCGCTAGGCAATGCACGGCAAGGCAAGGAAAGGGTAACGCAAGGGAAGGCACGGTCAGGTGAGGCAAGGATAAGGCACGACAACGCAAGGTTAGGCAATGCACGCCAAGGCAAGGAAAGAGTAACGGAAGGAAAGGAAGGCAAGGCAAAGCCAGGCAAGGCAAGTGTAACAAAAGGCACGCCACGGCAAGGGGAAACAAGGCTAAGGCACGACAACGCACGGCTAGGCAATGCAAGGGAAGGCAAGGAAAGGGTAACGCAAGGCAAGGCACGGTGAGCTTAGGCAAGGCTAATGCACGAAAACGCAAGGCTTGGCAATGCACGACAATGCAAGGAAAGCTTAAAGCAAAGGAAGGCACGGTTAGGCGAGATAAGGCTAAGGCACGACAACGCAAGGCTAGGCATTGCAGGGAAGGCAAGCAAAGAGTAACGGAAGGTAAGCAAGGCAAGGAAAAGCAAGGAAAGGCAAGTGTAACGGAAGGAACCGCACGGCAAGGGGAAACAAGGCTATGGCACGACAACGCACGCTAGGCAATGCACGGCAAGGCAAGGAAAGGGTAACGCATGGGAAAGCACGGTCAGGCGAGGCAAGGCTAAGGCATGACAACGCAAGGCTAGGCAATGCACGGAAAGCAAGCAAAGAGTAACGGAACGCAAGGAAGGCAAGGGAAAGCAAGGGAAGGCAAGCGTAACGGAAGGAAAGGCACGGCAAGGGGAAACAAGTCTAAGGCATGACAACGCACGCTAGGCAATGCACGGCAAGACAAGGAAAGGGTAACGCATGCGAAAGCACGGTCAGGCGAGGCAAGGCTAAGGCACGACAACGCAAGGCTAGGCAATGCACGACAATGCAAGGAAAGCTTAAAGTAAAGAAAGGCACGGTCAGGCGAGATAAGGCTAAGGCACGACAACGCAAGGCTAGGCAATGCAGGGAAGGCAAGCAAAGAGTAACGGAAGGTAAGCAAGGCAAGGAAAAGCAAGGAAAGGCAAGGGTAACGTAAGGAACGGCACGGCAAGGGGAAACAAGTCTAAGGCACGACAACGCACGCTAGGCAATGCACGGCAAGGCAAGTAAAGGGTAACGCATGGGAAAGCACGTTCCGGCGAGGCAAGGCTAAGGCACGACAACGCAAGGCTAGGCAATGCACGGAAGGCAAGCAAAGAGTAACGGAAGGTAAGGAAGGCAAGGGAAAGCAAGGAAAGGCAAGTGTAACGGAAGGAACCGCAAGGCAAGGGGAAACAAGGCTAAGGCACGACAATGCACGCTAGGCAATGCACGGCAAGGCAAGGAAAGGGTAACGCATGGGACAGCACGGTCAGGAGAGGCAAGGCTAAGGCATGACAACGCAAGGCTAGGCAATGCACGGAAAGCAAGCGAAGAGTAACGGAACGCAAGGAAGGCAAGGGAAAGCAAGGGAAGGCAAGCGTAACGGAAGGAACGGCACGGCAAGGGGTAACAAGGCTAAGGCACGACAACGCAGGGCTAGACAATGCACGGCAAGGCAAGGAAAGCTTAAAGCAAAGGAAGGCACGGTCAGGCGAGATAAGGTTAAGGCACGACAACGCAAGGCTAGGCAATGGACGGAAGGCAAGCAAAGAGTAACGGAAGGTAAGGAAGGCAAGGCAAAGCCAGGCAAGGCAAGTGTAACAAAAGGCACGGCACGGCAAGGGGAAACAAGGCTAAGGCACGACAACGCACGGCTAGGCAATGAAGGGAAGGCAAGGAAAGGGTAACGCAAGGCAAGGCACGGTGAGGCTAGGCAAGGCTAATGCACGAAAACGCAAGGCTAGGCAATGCACGACAATGCAAGGAAAGCTTAAAGCAAAGGAAGGCACGGTCAGGCGAGATAAGGCTAAGGCACGACAACGCAAGGCTACGCAATGCCCGGAAAGCAAGCAAAGAGTAACGGAACGCAAGGAAGGCAAGGGAATGCAACGGAAGGCAAGGGTAACGGAAGGAATTGCACGCAAGGGGAAACAAGGCTAAGGCACGACAACGCACGGTTAGGCAATGCACGGCAAGGCAAGGAAAGAGTAACGCAAGGAAAGGCACGGTGAGGCTAGGGAAGGCTAATGCACGATAACGCAAAGCTAGGCAATGCACGACAATTCAAGGAAAGCTTAAAGTAAAGGAAGGCACGGTCAGGCGAGATAAGGCTAAGGCACGACAACGCAAGGCTAGGCAATGCAGGGAAGGCAAGGAAAGAGTAACGGAAGGTAAGGAAGGCAAGGGAAAGCAAGGAAAGGCAAGTGTAACGGAAGGAACCGCACGGCAAGGGGAAACAAGGCTAAGGCAGGACAACGCACGCTAGGCAATGCACGGCAAGGCAAGGAAAGGGTAACGCATGGGAAAGCACGGTCAGGCGAGGCAAGGCTAAGGCATGACAACGCAAGGCTAGGCAATGCACGGAAAGCAAGCAAAGAGTAACGGAACGCAAGGAAGGCAACGGAAAGCAAGGGAAGGCAAGCGTAACGGAAGGAACGGCACGGCAAGGGGTAACAAGGCTAAGGCACGACAACGCACGGCTAGGCAATGCAAGGGAAGGCAAGGAAAGGGTAACGCAAGGCAAGGCACGGTGAGGCTAGGCAAGGCTAATGCACGAAAACGCAAGGCTAGGCAATGCACGACAATGCAAGGAAAGCTTAAAGCAAAGGAAGGCACGGTCAGGCGTGATAAGGCTAAGGCACGACAACGCAAGGCTAGGCAATGCAGGGAAGGCAAGAAAAGAGTAAAGGAATGTAAGCAAGGCAAGGAAAAGCAAGGAAAGGCAAGGGTAACGGAAGGAACGGCACGGCAAGGGGAAACAAGTCTAAGGCATGACAACGCACGCTAGGCAATGCACGGCAAGGCAAGGAAAGGGTAACGCATGCGAAAGCACGGTCAGGCGAGGCAAGGTTAAGGCACGACAACGCAAGGCTAGGCAATGCACGACAATGCAAGGAAAGCTTAAAGTAAAGGAAGGCACGGTCACGCGAGATAAGGCTAAGGCACGACAACGCAAGGCTAGGCAATGCAGGGAAGGCAAGCAAAGTGTAACGGAAGGTAAGCAAGGCAAGGAAAAGCAAGGAAAGGCAAGGGTAACGTAAGGAACGGCACGGCAAGGGGAAACAAGTCTAAGGCACGACAACGCACGCTAGGCAATGCACGGCAAGGCAAGTAAAGGGTAACGCATGGGAAAGCACGTTCCGGCGAGGCAAGGCTAAGGCACGACAACGCAAGTCTAGGCAATGCACGGAAGGCAAGCAAAGAGTAACGGAAGGTAAGGAAGGCAAGGGAAAGCAAGGAAACGAAAGTGTAACGGAAGGAACCGCACGGCAAGGGGAAACAAGGCTAAGGCACGACAACGCACGCTAGGCAATGAACGGCAAGGCAAGGAAAGGGTAACGCATTGGAAAGCACGGTCAGGCGAGGCAAGGCTAAGGCATGACAACGCAAGGCTAGGCAATGCACGGAAAGCAAGCAAAGAGTAACGGAACGCAAGGAAGGCAAGGGAAAGCAGCGGAAGGCAAGGGTAACGGAAGGAACGGCAGGGCAAGGGGTAATAAGGCTAAGGCACGACAACGCAAGGCTAGGCAATACACCGCAAGGCAAGGAAAGGGTAACGCAAGGGAAGGCACGGTCAGGTGAGGCAAGGCTAATGCACAACGCAAGGCTAGGCAGTGCACGGCAAGGCAAGGAAAGAGTAACGGAAGGAAAGGAAGGCAAGGCAAAGCCAGGCAAGGCAAGTGTAACAAAAAGAACGGCACGGCAAGGGGAAACAAGGCTAAGGCACGACAACGCACGGCTAGGCAATGCAAGGGAAGGCAAGGAAAGGGTAACGCAAGGCAAGGCACGGTGAGCTTAGGCAAGGCTAATGCACGAAAACGCAAGGCTTGGCAATGCACGACAATGCAAGGAAAGCTTAAAGCAAAGGAAGGCACGGTCAGGCGAGATAAGGCTAAGGCACGACAACGCAAGGCTAGGCATTGCAGGGAAGGCAAGCAAAGAGTAACGGAAGGTAAGCAAGGCAAGGAAAAGCAAGGAAAGGCAAGTGTAACGGAAGGAACCGCACGGCAAGGGGAAACAAGGCTATGGCACGACAACGCACGCTAGGCAATGCACGGCAAGGCAAGGAAAGGGTAACGCATGGGACAGCACGGTCAGGCGAGGCAAGGCTAAGGCATGACAACGCAAGGCTAGGCAATGAACGGAAAGCAAGCAAAGAGTAACGGAACGCAAGGAAGGCAAGGGAAAGCAAGGGAAGGCAAGCGTAACGGAAGGAAGGGCACGGCAAGGGGTAACAAGGCTAAGGCACGACAACGCAGGGCTAGGCAATGCACGGCAAGGCAAGGAAAGCTTAAAGCAAAGGAAGGCACGGTCAGGCGAGATAAGGCTAAGGCACGACAACGCAAGGCTAGGCATTGCAGGGAAGGCAAGCAAAGAGTAACGGAAGGTAAGGAAGGCAAGGGAAAGCAAGGAAAGGAAAGTGTAACGGAAGGAACCGCACGGCAAGAGGAAACAAGGCTAAGGCACGACAACGCACGCTAGGCAATGTACGGCAAGGCAAGGAAAGGGTAACGCATGGGAAAGCACGGTCAGGCGAGGCAAGGCTAAGGCACGACAACGCAAGGCTAGGCAATGCACGGAAGGCAAGCAAAGAGTAACGGAAGATAAGGAAGGCAAGGGAAAGCAAGGAAAGGCAAGTGCAACGGAAGGAACGGCACGGCAAGGGGCAAGGGGAAACAAGGCTAAGGCACGACAACGCACGCTAGGCAATGCACGGCAGGGCAAGAAAAGGGTAACGCATGGGAAAGCACAGTCAGGCGAGGCAAGGCTAAGGCATGACAACGCAAGGCTACGCAATGCACGGAAAGCAAGCAAAGAGTAACGGAAAGCAAGGAAGGCAAGGGAATGCAACGGAAGGCAAGGGTAACGGAAGGAATTGCACGCAAGGGGTAACAAGGCTAAGGCACGACAACGCAGGGCTAGGCAATGCACGGCAAGGCAAGGAAAGGGTAACGCAACGGAAGGCACGGTCAGGTGAGGCAAGGATAAGGCACGACAACACAAGGCTAGGCAATGCCCGGAAGGCAAGGAAAGAGTAACGGAAGGTAAGGAAGGCAAGGGAAAGCCAGGCAAGGCAAGTGTAACAAAAGCCACGGCACCGCAAGGTGAAACAAAGCTAAGGCACGACAACGCACGGCTAGGCAATGCACGGCAAGGCAAGGAAAGAGTAACGCAAGGAAAGGCACGGTGAGGCTAGGGAAGGCTAATGCACGAAAACGCAAAGCTAGGCTATGCACGACAATGCAAGGAAAGCTTAAAGCAAAGGAAGGCACGGTCAGGCGAGATAAGGCTAAGGCACGACAACGCAAGGCTAGGCATTGCAGGGAAGGCAAGCAAAGAGTAACGGAAGGTAAGCAAGTCAAGGAAAAGCAAGGAAAGTCAAGGGTAACGTAAGGAACGGCACGGCAAGTGGAAACAAGTCTAAGGCACGACAACGCACGCTAGGCAATGCACTGCAAGGCAAGTAAAGGGTAACGCATGGGAAAGCACGGTCAGGCGAGGCAAGGCTAAGGCATGACAACGCAAGGCTATGCAATGCACGGAAAGCAAGCAAAGAGTAACGGAACGCAAGGAAGGCAAGGGAAACCAAAGGAAGGCAAGGGTAACGGAAGGAATTGCACGGCAACGGGTAACAAGGCTAAGGCACGACAACGCAGCGCTAGGCAATGCACGGCAAGGCAAGGAAAGGGTAACGCAAGGGAAGGCACGGTCAGGTGAGGCAAGGATAAGGCACGACAACGCAAGGTTAGGCAATGCACGCCAAGGCAAGGAAAGAGTAACGGAAGGAAAGGAAGGCAAGGCAAAGCCAGGCAAGGCAAGTGTAACAAAAGGCACGCCACGGCAAGGGGAAACAAGGTTAAGGCACGACAACGCACGGCTAGGCAATGCACGGCAAGGCAAGGAAAGGGTAACGCAAGGCAAGGCACGGTGAGCTTAGGCAAGGCTAATGCACGAAAACGCAAGGCTTGGCAATGCACGACAATGCAAGGAAAGCTTAAAGCAAAGGAAGGCACGGTTAGGCGAGATAAGGCTAAGGCACGAGAACGCAAGGCTAGGCATTGCAGGGAAGGCAAGCAAAGAGTAACGGAAGGTAAGCAAGGCAAGGAAAAGCAAGGAAAGGCAAGTGTAACGGAAGGAACCGCACGGCAAGGGGAAACAAGGCTATGGCACGACAACGCACGCTAGGCAATGCACGGCAAGGCAAGGAAAGGGTAACGCATGGGAAAGCACGGTCAGGCGAGGCAAGGCTAAGGCATGACAACGCAAGGCTAGGCAATGCACGGAAAGCAAGCAAAGAGTAACGGAACGCAAGGAAGGCAAGGGAAAGCAAGGGAAGGCAAGCGTAACGGAAGGAAAGGCACGGCAAGGGGTAACAAGGCTAAGGCACGACAACGCAAGGCTAGGCAATGCAGGGAAGGCAAGCAAAGAGTAACGGAAGGTAAGCAAGGCAAGGAAAAGCAAGGAAAGGCAAGGGTAACGTAAGGAACGGCACGGCAAGGGGAAACAAGTCTCAGGCACGACAACGCACGCTAGCCAATGCACGGCAAGGCAAGTAAAGGGTAACGCATGGGAAAGCACGTTCCGGCGAGGCAAGGCTAAGGCACGACAACGCAAGGCTAGGCAATGCACGGAAGGCAAGCAAAGAGTAACGGAAGGTAAGGAAGGCAAGGGAAAGCAAGGAAATGCAAGTGTAACGGAAGGAACCGCACGGGAAGGGGAAACAAGGCTAAGGCAGGACAACGCACGCTAGGCAATGCACGGCAAGGCAAGGAAAGGGTAACGCATGGGAAAGCACGGTCAGGCGAGGCAAGGCTAAGGCATGACAACGCAAGGCTAGGCAATGCACGGAAAGCAAGCAAAGAGTAACGGAACGCAAGGAAGGCAAGGGAAAGCAAGGGAAGGCAAGCGTAACGGAAGGAACGGCACGGCAAGGGGTAACAAGGCTAAGGCACGACAACGCACGGCTAGGCAATGCAAGGGAAGGCAAGGAAAGGGTAACGCAAGGCAAGGCACGGTGAGGCTAGGCAAGGCTAATGCACGAAAACGCAAGGCTAGGCAATGCACGACAATGCAAGGAAAGCTTAAAGCAAAGGAAGGCACGGTCAGGCGTGATAAGGCTAAGGCACGACAACGCAAGGCTAGGCAATGCAGGGAAGGCAAGAAAAGAGTAAAGGAATGTAAGCAAGGCAAGGAAAAGCAAGGAAAGGCAAGGGTAACGGAAGGAACGGCACGGCAAGGGGAAACAAGTCTAAGGCATGACAACGCACGCTAGGCAATGCACGGCAAGGCAAGGAAAGGGTAACGCATGCGAAAGCACGGTCAGGCGAGGCAAGGCTAAGGCACGACAACGCAAGGCTAGGCAATGCACGACAATGCAAGGAAAGCTTAAAGTAAAGGAAGGCACGGTCAGGCGAGATAAGGCTAAGGCACGACAACGCAAGGCTAGGCAATGCAGGGAAGGCAAGCAAAGTGTAACGGAAGGTAAGCAAGGCAAGGAAAAGCAAGGAAAGGCAAGGGTAACGTAAGGAACGGCACGGCAAGGGGAAACAAGTCTAAGGCACGACAACGCACGCTAGGCAATGCACGGCAAGGCAAGTAAAGGGTAACGCATGGGAAAGCACGTTCCGGCGAGGCAAGGCTAAGGCACGACAACGCAAGGCTAGGCAATGCACGGAAGGCAAGCAAAGAGTAACGGAAGGTAAGGAAGGCAAGGGAAAGCAAGGAAACGAAAGTGTAACGGAAGGAACCGCACGGCAAGGGGAAACAAGGCTAAGGCACGACAACGCACGCTAGGCAATGCACGGCAAGGCAAGGAAAGGGTAACGCATGGGAAAGCACGGTCAGGCGAGGCAAGGCTAAGGCATGACAACGCAAGGCTAGGCAATGCACGGAAAGCAAGCAAAGAGTAACGGAACGCAAGGAAGGCAAGGGAAAGCAGCGGAAGGCAAGGGTAACGGAAGGAACGGCAGGGCAAGTGGTAACAAGGCTAAGGCACGACAACGCAAGGCTAGGCAATACACCGCAAGGCAAGGAAAGGGTAACGCAAGGGAAGGCACGGTCAGGTGAGGCAAGGCTAATGCACAACGCAAGGCTAGGCAGTGCACGGCAAGGCAAGGAAAGAGTAACGGAAGGAAAGGAAGGCAAGGCAAAGCCAGGCAAGGCAAGTGTAACAAAAAGAACGGCACGGCAAGGGGAAACAAGGCTAAGGCACGACAACGCACGGCTAGGCAATGCACGGCAAGGCAAGGAAAGGGTAACGCAAGGAAAGGCACGGTGAGGCTTAGGCAAGGCTAATGCACGAAAACGCAAGGCTAGGCAATGCACGACAATGCAAGGAAAGCTTAAAGCAAAGGAAGGCACGGTCAGGCGAGATAAGGCTAAGGCACGACAACGCAAGGCTAGGCATTGCAGGGAAGGCAAGCAAAGAGTAACGGAAGGTAAGCAAGTCAAGGAAAAGCAAGGAAAGTCAAGGGTAACGTAAGGAACGGCACGGCAAGTGGAAACAAGTCTAAGGCACGACAACGCACGCTAGGCAATGCACTGCAAGGCAAGTAAAGGGTAACGCATGGGAAAGCACGTTCCGGCGAGGCAAGGCTAAGGCACGACAACGCAAGGCTAGGCAATGCACGGAAGGCAAGCAAAGAGTAACGGAAGGTAAGCAAGTCAAGGAAAAGCAAGGAAAGGCAAGTGTAACGGAAGGAACCGCACGGCAAGGGGAAACAAGGCTAAGGCAGGACAACGCACGCTAGGCAATGCACGGCAAGGCAAGGAAATGGTAACGCATGGGACAGCACGGTCAGGCGAGGCAAGGCTAAGGCATGACAACGCAAGGCTAGGCAATGCACGGAAAGCAAGCAAAGAGTAACGGAACGCAAGGAAGGCAAGGGAAAGCAAGGGAAGGCAAGCGTAACGGAAGGAACGGCACGGCAAGGGGTAACAAGGCTAAGGCACGACAACGCAGGGCTAGGCAATGCACGGCAAGGCAAGGAAAGCTTAAAGCAAAGGAAGGCACGGTCAGGCGAGATAAGGCTAAGGTACGAGAACGCAAGGCTAGGCAATGGACGGAAGGCAAGCAAAGAGTAACGGAAGGTAAGGAAGGCAAGGGAAAGCAAGGAAACGAAAGTGTAACGGAAGGAACCGCACGGCAAGGGGAAACAAGGCTAAGGCACGACAACGCACGCTAGGCAATGCACGGCAAGGCAAGGAAAGGGTAACGCATGGGAAAGCACGGTCAGGCGAGGCAAGGCTAAGGCATGACAACGCAAGGCTAGGCAATGCACGGAAAGCAAGCAAAGAGTAACGGAACGCAAGGAAGCCAAGGGAAAGCAACGGAAGGCAAGGGTAACGGAAGGAATTGCACGGCAAGGGGTAACAAGGCTAAGGCACGACAACGCAGGGCTAGGCAATGCACGGCAAGGCAAGGAAAGGGTAACGCAAGGGAAGGCACGGTCAGGTGAGGCAAGGATAAGGCACGACAACGCATGGCTAGGCAATGCCCGGAAGGCAAGCAAAGAGTAACGGAAGGTAAGGAAGGCAAGGGAAAGCCAGGCAAGGCAAGTGTAACAAAAGGCACGGCACCGCAAGGGGAAACAAGGCTAAGGCACGACAACGCACGGCTAGGCAATGCATGGTAAGGCAAGGAAAGGGTAACGCAAGGCAAGGCACGGTGAGGCTAGGCAAGGCTAATGCACGAAAACGCAAGGCTAGGCAGTGCACGACAATGCAAGGAAAGCTTAAAGCAAAGGAAGGCATGGTCAGGCGAGATAAGGCTAAGGCACGACAACGCAAGGCTAGGCAATGCAGGGAAGGTAAGCAAAGAGTAACGGAAGGTAAGGAAGGCAAGGGAAAGCAAGGAAAGGCAAGGGTAACGGAAGGAACGGCAGGGCAAGGGGTAACAAGGCTAAGGCACGACAACGCAGGGCTAGGCAATGCACCGCAATGCAAGGAAAGGGTAACGCAAGGGAAGGCACGGTCAGGTGAGGCAAGGCTAATGCACGACAACGCAAGGCTAGGCAGTGCACGGCAAGGCAAAGAAAGAGTAACGGAAGGAAAGGAAGGCAAGGCAAAGCCAGGCAAGGCAAGTGTAACAAAAGACACGGCACGGCAAGGATAAACAAGGCTAAGGCACGAGAACGCACGGCTAGGCAATGCACGGCAAGGCAAGGAAAGGGTACGCAAGGCAAGGCACGGTCAGGCGAGGTAAGGCTAAGGCACGACAACGCAAAGCTAGGCAATGAACGGAAGGGAAGCAAAGACTAACGGAAGGCTTCGAAGGCAAGGGAAAGCAAGGCAAGGCAAGGGTAACGGAAGGAACGGCACGGCAAGGGGAAACAAGGCTAAGGCACGACAACGCACGCTAGGCAATTCACGGCAAGGCAAAGAAAGGGTAACGCATGGGAAAGCACGGTCAGGGGAGGCAAGGCTAAGGCATGACAACGCAAGGCTAGGCAATGCACGGAAAGCAAGCAAAGAGTAACGGAACGCAAGGAAGGCAAGGGAAAGCAACGGAAGGCAAGGGTAACGGAAGGAATTGCACGGCAAGGGGTAACAAGGCTAAGGCACGACAACGCAGGGCTAGGCAATGCACGGCAAGGCAAGGAAAGGGTAACGCAAGGGAAGGCACGGTCAGGTGAGGCAAGGATAAGGCACGACAACGCATGGCTAGGCAATGCCCGGAAGGCAAGCAAAGAGTAACGGAAGGTAAGGAAGGCAAGGGAAAGCCAGGCAAGGCAAGGGTAACAAAAGGCACGGCACCGCAAGGGGAAACAAGGCTAAGGCACGACAACGCACGGCTAGGCAATGCATGGTAAGGCAAGGAAAGGGTAACGCAAGGCAAGGCACGGTGAGGCTAGGCAAGGCTAATGCACGAAAACGCAAGGCTAGGCAGTGCACGACAATGCAAGGAAAGCTTAAAGCAAAGGAAGGCAGGGTCAGGCGAGATAAGGCTACGGCACGACAACGCAAGGCTAGGCAATGCAGGGAAGGTAAGCAAAGAGTAACGGAAGGTAAGGAAGGCAAGGGAAAGCAAGGAAAGGCAAGGGTAACGGAAGGAACGGCAGGGCAAGGGGTAACAAGGCTAAGGCACGACAACGCAGGGCTAGGCAATGCACCGCAATGCAAGGAAAGGGTAACGCAAGGGAAGGCACGGTCAGGTGAGGCAAGGCTAATGCACGACAACGCAAGGCTAGGCAGTGCACGGCAAGGCAAAGAAAGAGTAACGGAAGGAAAGGAAGGCAAGGCAAAGCCAGGCAAGGCAAGTGTAACAAAAGACACGGCACGGCAAGGATAAACAAGGCTAAGGCACGAGAACGCACGGCTAGGCAATGCACGGCAAGGCAAGGAAAGGGTACGCAAGGCAAGGCACGGTCAGGCGAGGTAAGGCTAAGGCACGACAACGCAAAGCTAGGCAATGAACGGAAGGGAAGCAAAGACTAACGGAAGGCTTCGAAGGCAAGGGAAAGCAAGGCAAGCTTCGAAGGCAAGGCAAAGCAAGGAAAGGCAAGGGTAACGGCAAGGGAACGGCACGGCAAGGGGAAACAAGGCTAAGGCACGACAACGCACGCTAGGCAATGCACGGCAAGGCAAGGAAAGGGTAACGCATGGGAAAGCACGGTCAGGCGAGGCAAGGCTAAGGCATGACAACGCAAGGCTAGGCAATGCACGGAAAGCAAGCAAAGAGTAACGGAACGCAAGGAAGGCAAGGGAAAGCAATGCACGGAAGGCAAGGGTAACGGAAGGAACGGCACGGCAAGGGGTAACAAGGCTAAGGCACGACAACGCAGGGCTAGGCAATGCACGGCAAGGCAATACACCGCAAGGCAAGGAAAGGGTAACGCAAGGGGAGGCACGGTCAGGTGAGGCAAGGATAAGGCACGACAAAGCAAGGCTAGGCAATGCCCGGAAGGCATTGAAAGAGTAACGGAAGGTAAGGAAGGCAAGGGAAAGCCAGGCAAGGCAAGTGTAACAAAAGGCACGGCACCGCAAGGGGAAACAAGGCTAAGGCACGACAACGCACGGCTAGGCAATGCATGGTAAGGCAAGGAAAGGGTAACGCAAGGCAAGGCACGGTGAGGCTAGGCAAGGCTAATGCACGAAAACGCAAGGCTAGGCAGTGCACGACAAAGCAAGGAAAGCTTAAAGCAAAGGAAGGCATGGTCAGGCGAGATAAGGCTAAGGCACGACAACGCAAGGCTAGGCAATGCAGGGAAGGTAAGCAAAGAGTAACGGAAGGTAAGGAAGGCAAGGGAAAGCAAGGAAAGGCAAGGGTAACGGAAGGAACGGCAGGGCAAGGGGTAACAAGGCTAAGGCACGACAACGCAGGGCTAGGCAATGCACCGCAATGCAAGGAAAGGGTAACGCAAGGGAAGGCACGGTCAGGTGAGGCAAGGCTAATGCACGACAACGCAAGGCTAGGCAGTGCACGGCAAGGCAAAGAAAGAGTAACGGAAGGAAAGGAAGGCAAGGCAAAGCCAGGCAAGGCAAGTGTAACAAAAGACACGGCACGGCAAGGATAAACAAGGCTAAGGCACGAGAACGCACGGCTAGGCAATGCACGGCAAGGCAAGGAAAGGGTACGCAAGGCAAGGCACGGTCAGGCGAGGTAAGGCTAAGGCACGACAACGCAAAGCTAGGCAATGAACGGAAGGGAAGCAAAGACTAACGGAAGGCTTCGAAGGCAAGGGAAAGCAAGGCAAGACAAGGGTAACGGAAGGAACGGCACGGCAAGGGGAAACAAGGCTAAGGCACGACAACGCACGCTAGGCAATGCACGGCAAGGGAAAGAAAGGGTAACGCATGGGAAAGCACGGTCAGGCGAGGCAAGGCTAAGGCATGACAACGCAAGGCTAGGCAATGCACGGAAAGCAAGCAAAGAGTAACGGAACGCAAGGAAGGCAAGGGAAAGCAAAGGAAGGCAAGGGTAACGGAAGGAATTGCACGGCAACGGGTAACAAGGCTAAGGCACGACAACGCAGCGCTAGGCAATGCACGGCAAGGAAAGGAAAGGGTAACGCAAGGGAAGGCATGGTCAGGTGAGGCAAGGATAAGGCACGACAACGCAAGGTTAGGCAATGCACGCCAAGGCAAGGAAAGAGTAACGGAAGGAAAGGAAGGCAAGGCAAAGCCAGGCAAGGCAAGTGTAACAAAAGGCACGCCACGGCAAGGGGAAACAAGGCTAAGGCACGACAACGCACGGCTAGGCAATGCAAGGGAAGGCAAGGAAAGGGTAACGCAAGGCAAGGCACGGTGAGCTTAGGCAAGGCAAGTGCACGAAAACGCAAGGCTTGGCAATGCACGACAATGCAAGGAAAGCTTAAAGCAAAGGAAGGCACGGTTAGGCGAGATAAGGCTAAGGCACGACAACGCAAGGCTAGGCATTGCAGGGAAGGCAAGCAAAGAGTAACGGAAGGTAAGCAAGGCAAGGAAAAGCAAGGAAAGGCAAGTGTAACGGAAGGAACCGCACGGCAAGGGGAAACAAGGCTATGGCACGACAACGCACGCTAGGCAATGCACGGCAAGGCAAGGAAAGGGTAACGCATGGGAAAGCACGGTCAGGCGAGGCAAGGCTAAGGCATGACAACGCAAGGCTAGGCAATGCACGGAAAGCAAGCAAAGAGTAACGGAACGCAAGGAAGGCAAGGGAAAGCAAGGGAAGGCAAGCGTAACGGAAGGAAAGGCACGGCAAGGGGTAACAAGGCTAAGGCACGAAAACGCAGGGCTAGGCAATGCAGGGAAGGCAAGCAAAGAGTAAAGGAATGTAAGCAAGGCAAGGAAAAGCAAGGAAAGGCAAGGGTAACGGAAGGAACGGCACGGCAAGGGGAAACAAGTCTAAGGCATGACAACGCACGCTAGGCAATGCACGGCAAGGCAAGGAAAGGGTAACGCGTGCGAAAGCACGGTCAGGCGAGGCAAGGCTAAGGCACGACAACGCAAGGCTAGGCAATGCACGACAATGCAAGGAAAGCTTAAAGTAAAGAAAGGCACGGTCAGGCGAGATAAGGCTAAGGCACGACAACGCAAGGCTAGGCAATGCAGGGAAGGCAAGCAAAGAGTAACGGAAGGTAAGCAAGGCAAGGAAAAGCAAGGAAAGGCAAGGGTAACGTAAGGAACGGCACGGCAAGGGGAAACAAGTCTAAGGCACGACAACGCACGCTAGGCAATGCACGGCAAGGCAAGTAAAGGGTAACGCATGGGAAAGCACGTTCCGGCGAGGCAAGGCTAAGGCACGACAACGCAAGGCTAGGCAATGCACGGAAGGCAAGCAAAGAGTAACGGAAGGTAAGGAAGGCAAGGGAAAGCAAGGAAAGGCAAGTGTAACGGAAGGAACCGCACGGCAAGGGGAAACAAGTCTAAGGCACGACAAAGCACGCTAGGCAATGCACGGCAACGCAAGGAAAGGGTAACGCATGGGACAGCACGGTCAGGCGAGGCAAGGCTAAGGCATGACAACGCAAGGCTAGGCAATGCACGGAAGCAAGCAAAGAGTAACGGAACGCAAGGAAGGCAAGGGAAAGCAAGGGAAGGCAAGCGTAACGGAAGGAACGGCACGGCAAGGGGTAACAAGGCTAAGGCACGACAACGCAGGGCTAGGCAATGCACGGCAAGGCAAGGAAAGCTTAAAGCAAAGGAAGGCACGGTCAGGCGAGATAAGGTTAAGGCACGACAACGCAAGGCTAGGCAATGGACGGAAGGCAAGCAAAGAGTAACGGAAGGTAAGGAAGGCAAGGCAAAGCCAGGCAAGGCAAGTGTAACAAAAGGAACGGCACGGCAAGGGGAAACAAGGCTAAGGCACGACAACGCACGGCTAGGCAATGAAGGGAAGGCAAGGAAAGGGTAACGCAAGGCAAGGCACGGTGAGGCTAGGCAAGGCTAATGCACGAAAACGCAAGGCTAGGCAATGCACGACAATGCAAGGAAAGCTTAAAGCAAAGGAAGGCACGGTCAGGCGAGATAAGGCTAAGGCACGACAACGCAAGGCTACGCAATGCCCGGAAAGCAAGCAAAGAGTAACGGAACGCAAGGAAGGCAAGGGAATGCAACGGAAGGCAAGGGTAACGGAACGAATTGCACGCAAGGGGAAACAAGGCTAAGGCACGACAACGCACGGCTAGGCAATGCACGGCAAGGCAAGGAAAGAGTAACGCAAGGAAAGGCACGGTGAGGCTAGGGAAGGCTAATGCACGAAAACGCAAAGCTAGGCAATGCACGACAATTCAAGGAAAGCTTAAAGTAAAGGAAGGCACGGTCAGGCGAGATAAGGCTAAGGCACGACAACGCAAGGCTAGGCAATGCAGGGAAGGCAAGCAAAGAGTAACGGAAGGTAAGGAAGGCAAGGGAAAGCAAGGAAAGGCAAGTGTAACGGAAGGAACCGCACGGCAAGGGGAAACAAGGCTAAGGCACGACAACGCACGCTAGGCAATGCACGGCAAGGCAAGGAAAGGGTAACGCATGGGAAAGCACGGTCAGGCGAGGCAAGGCTAAGGCATGACAACGCAAGGCTAGGCAATGCACGGAAAGCAAGCAAAGAGTAACGGAAGGCAAGGAAGGCAAGGGAAAGCAAGGAAAGGCAAGGGTAACGGAAGGAACGGCACGGCAAGGGGAAACAAGGCTAAGGCACGACAACGCACGCTAGGCAATGCACCGCAAGGCAAGGAAAGGGTAACGCAAGGGAAGGCACGGTCAGGTGAGGCAAGGCTAATGCACGACAACGCAAGGCTAGGCAGTGCACGGCAAGGCAAGGAAAGAGTAACGGAAGGAAAGGAAGGCAAGGCAAAGCCAGGCAAGGCAAGTGTAACAAAAGGCACGGCACGGCAAGGGGAAACAAGGCTAAGGCACGACAACGCACGGCTAGGCAATGCAAGGGAAGGCAAGGAAAGGGTAACGCAAGGCAAGGCACGGTGAGGCTAGGCAAGGCTAATGCACGAAAACGCAAGGCTAGGCAATGCACGACAATGCAAGGAAAGCTTAAAGCAAAGGAAGGCACGGTCAGGCGAGATAAGGCTAAGGCACGACAACGCAAGGCTAGGCAATGCAGGGAAGGCAAGAAAAGAGTAAAGGAATGTAAGCAAGGCAAGGAAAAGCAAGGAAAGGCAAGGGTAACGGAAGGAACGGCACGGCAAGGGGAAACAAGTCTAAGGCATGACAACGCACGCTAGGCAATGCACGGCAAGGCAAGGAAAGGGTAACGCATGCGAAAGCACGGTCAGGCGAGGCAAGGCTAAGGCACGACAACGCAAGGCTAGGCAATGCACGGCAAGGCAAGGAAACCTTAAAGCAAAGGAAGGCACGGTCAGGCGAGATAAGGCTAAGACGAAAGCAAGGCTAGGCAATGCGGAAGGCAAGCAAAGGCAAGGTAAAAGCAAGGCAAGGCAAGTGTAACGGAAGGAACCGCACGGCAAGGGGAAACAAGGCTAAGGCACGACAACGCACGCTAGGCAATGAACGGCAAGGCAAGGAAAGGGTAACGCATGGGAAAGCACGGTCAGGCGAGGCAAGGCTAAGGCATGACAACGCAAGGCTAGGCAATGCACGGAAAGCAAGCAAAGAGTAACGGAACGCAAGGAAGGCAAGGGAAAGCAACGGAAGGCAAGGGTAACGGAAGGAACGGCAGGGCAAGGGGTAACAAGGCTAAGGCACGACAACGCAGGGCTAGGCAATGCACCGCAAGGCAAGGAAAGGGTAAAAGGGAAGGCACGGTCAGGTGAGGCAAGGCTAATGCACGACAACGCAAGGCTAGGCAATGCACGGCAAGGCAAGGAAAGAGTAACGGAAGGAAAGGAAGGCAAGGCAAAGCAAGGCAAGGCAAGTGTAACAAAAGGAACGGCACGGCAAGGGGAAACAAGGCTAAGGCACGACAACGCACGCTAGGCAATGCACGGCAAGGCAAGGAAAGGGTAACGCATGGGAAAGCACGGTCAGGCGAGGCAAGGCTAAGGCACGACAACGCAAGGCTAGGCAATGCACGGAAGGCAAGCAAAGAGTAACGGAAGGTAAGGAAGGCAAGGGAAAGCAAGGAAAGGCAAGTGTAACGGAAGGAACGGCACGGCAAGGGAAAACAAGGCTAAGGCACGACAACGCACTCTAGGCAATGCACGGCAGTGCAAGAAAAGGGTAACGCATGGGAAAGCACAGTCAGGCGAGGCAAGGCTAAGGCATGACAACGCAAGGCTACGCAATGCACGGAAAGCAAGCAAAGAGTAACGGAACGCAAGGAAGGCAAGGGAAAGCAACGGAAGGCAAGGGTAACGGAAGGAAGGCACGGCAAGGGGTAACAAGGCTAAGGCACGACAACGCAGGGCTAGGCAATGCACGGCAAGGCAAGGAAAGGGTAACGCAAGGGAAGGCACGGTCAGGTGAGGCAAGGATAAGGCACGACAACACAAGGCTAGGCAATGCCCGGAAGGCAAGGAAAGAGTAACGGAAGGTAAGGAAGGCAAGGGAAAGCCAGGCAAGGCAAGTGTAACAAAAGCCACGGCACCGCAAGGGGAAACAAGGCTAAGGCACGACAACGCACGGCTAGGCAATGCACGGCAAGGCAAGGAAAGAGTAACGCAAGGAAAGGCACGGTGAGGCTAGGGAAGGCTAATGCACGAAAACGCAAAGCTAGGCAATGCACGACAATGCAAGGAAAGCTTAAAGCAAAGGAAGGCACGGTCAGGCGAGATAAGGCTAAGGCACGACAACGCAAGGCTAGGCAATGCAGGGAAGGCAAGCAAAGAGTAACGGAAGGTAAGCAAGTCAAGGAAAAGCAAGGAAAGGCAAGGGTAACGTAAGGAACGGCACGGCAAGGGGAAACAAGTCTAAGGCACGACAACGCACGCTAGGCAATGCACTGCAAGGCAAGTAAAGGGTAACGCATGGGAAAGCACGTTCCGGCGAGGCAAGGCTAAGGCACGACAACGCAAGGCTAGGCAATGCACGGAAGGCAAGCAAAGAGTAACGGAAGGTAAGGAAGGCAAGGGAAAGCAAGGAAAGGCAAGTGTAACGGAAGGAACCGCACGGCAAGGGGAAACAAGGCTAAGGCAGGACAACGCACGCTAGGCAATGCACGGCAAGGCAAGGAAAGGGTAACGCATGGGACAGCACGGTCAGGCGAGGCAAGGCTAAGGCATGACAACGCAAGGCTAGGCAATGCACGGAAAGCAAGCAAAGAGTAACGGAACGCAAGGAAGGCAAGGGAAAGCAAGGGAAGGCAAGCGTAACGGAAGGAACGGCACGGCAAGGGGTAACAAGGCTAAGGCACGACAACGCAGGGCTAGGCAATGCACGGCAAGGCAAGGAAAGCTTAAAGCAAAGGAAGGCACGGTCAGGCGAGATAAGGCTAAGGTACGAGAACGCAAGGCTAGGCAATGGACGGAAGGCAAGCAAAGAGTAACGGAAGGTAAGGAAGGCAAGGGAAAGCAAGGAAAGGAAAGTGTAACGGAAGGAACCGCACGGCAAGGGGAAACAAGGCTAAGGCACGACAACGCACGCTAGGCAATGCACGGCAAGGCAAGGAAAGGGTAACGCATGGGAAAGCACGGTCAGGCGAGGCAAGGCTAAGGCATGACAACGCAAGGCTAGGCAATGCACGGAAAGCAAGCAAAGAGTAACGGAACGCAAGGAAGGCAAGGGAAAGCAGCGGAAGGCAAGGGTAACGGAAGGAACGGCAGGGCAAGGGGTAACAAGGCTAAGGCACGACAACGCAAGGCTAGCCAATACACCGCAAGGCAAGGAAAGGGTAACGCAAGGGAAGGCATGGTCAGGTGAGGCAAGGCTAATGCACGACAACGCAAGGCTAGGCAATGCACGGAAGGCAAGCAAAGAGTAACGGAAGGTAAGGAAGGCAAGGGAAAGCCAGGCAAGGCAAGTGTAACAAAAGGCACGGCACGGCAAGGGGAAACAAGGCTAAGGCACGACAACGCACGCTAGGCAATGTACGGCAAGGCAAGGAAAGGGTAACGCATGGGAAAGCACGGTCAGGCGAGGCAAAGCTAAGGCACGACAACGCAAGGCTAGGCAATGCACGGAAGGCAAGCAAAGAGTAACGGAATATAAGGAAGGCAAGGGAAAGCAAGGACAGGCAAGTGTAAAGGAAGGAACGGCACGGCAAGGGAAAACAAGGCTAAGGCACGACAACGCACGCTAGGCAAAGCACGGCAGGGCAAGAAAAGGGTAACGCATGGGAAAGCACAGTCAGGCGAGGCAAGGCTAAGGCATGACAACGCAAGGCTACGCAATGCACGGAAAGCAAGCAAAGAGTAACGGAAAGCAAGGAAGGCAAGGGAATGCAACGGAAGGCAAGGGTAACGGAAGGAATTGCACGCAAGGGGTAACAAGGCTAAGGCACGACAACGCAGGGCTAGGCAATGCACGGCAAGGCAAGGAAAGGGTAACGCAACGGAAGGCACGGTCAGGTGAGGCAAGGATAAGGCACGACAACACAAGGCTAGGCAATGCCCGGAAGGCAAGGAAAGAGTAACGGAAGGTAAGGAAGGCAAGGGAAAGCCAGGCAAGGCAAGTGTAACAAAAGCCACGGCACCGCAAGGGAAACAAGGCTAAGGCACGACAACGCACGGCTAGGCAATGCACGGCAAGGCAAGGAAAGAGTAACGCAAGGAAAGGCACGGTGAGGCTAGGGAAGGCTAATGCACGAAAACGCAAAGCTAGGCAATGCACGACAATGCAAGGAAAGCTTAAAGCAAAGGAAGGCACGGTCAGGCGAGATAAGGCTAAGGCACGACAACGCAAGGCTAGGCAATGCAGGGAAGGCAAGCAAAGAGTAACGGAAGGTAAGCAAGTCAAGGAAAAGCAAGGAAAGTCAAGGGTAACGTAAGGAACGGCACGGCAAGGGGAAACAAGTCTAAGGCACGACAACGCACGCTAGGCAATGCACTGCAAGGCAAGTAAAGGGTAACGCATGGGAAAGCACGTTCCGGCGAGGCAAGGCTAAGGCACGACAACGCAAGGCTAGGCAATGCACGGAAGGCAAGCAAAGAGTAACGGAAGGTAAGGAAGGCAAGGGAAAGCAAGGAAAGGCAAGTGTAACGGAAGGAACCGCACGGCAAGGGGAAACAAGGCTAAGGCAGGACAACGCACGCTAGGCAATGCACGGCAAGGCAAGGAAATGGTAACGCATGGGACAGCACGGTCAGGCGAGGCAAGGCTAAGGCATGACAACGCAAGGCTAGGCAATGCACGGAAAGCAAGCAAAGAGTAACGGAACGCAAGGAAGGCAAGGGAAAGCAAGGGAAGGCAAGCGTAACGGAAGGAACGGCACGGCAAGGGGTAACAAGGCTAAGGCACGACAACGCAGGGCTAGGCAATGCACGGCAAGGCAAGGAAAGCTTAAAGCAAAGGAAGGCACGGTCAGGCGAGATAAGGCTAAGGTACGAGAACGCAAGGCTAGGCAATGGACGGAAGGCAAGCAAAGAGTAACGGAAGGTAAGGAAGGCAAGGGAAAGCAAGGAAACGAAAGTGTAACGGAAGGAACCGCACGGCAAGGGGAAACAAGGCTAAGGCACGACAACGCACGCTAGGCAATGCACGGCAAGGCAAGGAAAGGGTAACGCATGGGAAAGCACGGTCAGGCGAGGCAAGGCTAAGGCATGACAACGCAAGGCTAGGCAATGCACGGAAAGCAAGCAAAGAGTAACGGAACGCAAGGAAGCCAAGGGAAAGCAACGGAAGGCAAGGGTAACGGAAGGAATTGCACGGCAAGGGGTAACAAGGCTAAGGCACGACAACGCAGGGCTAGGCAATGCACGGCAAGGCAAGGAAAGGGTAACGCAAGGGAAGGCACGGTCAGGTGAGGCAAGGATAAGGCACGACAACGCATGGCTAGGCAATGCCCGGAAGGCAAGCAAAGAGTAACGGAAGGTAAGGAAGGCAAGGGAAAGCCAGGCAAGGCAAGTGTAACAAAAGGCACGGCACCGCAAGGGGAAACAAGGCTAAGGCACGACAACGCACGGCTAGGCAATGCATGGTAAGGCAAGGAAAGGGTAACGCAAGGCAAGGCACGGTGAGGCTAGGCAAGGCTAATGCACGAAAACGCAAGGCTAGGCAGTGCACGACAATGCAAGGAAAGCTTAAAGCAAAGGAAGGCATGGTCAGGCGAGATAAGGCTAAGGCACGACAACGCAAGGCTAGGCAATGCAGGGAAGGTAAGCAAAGAGTAACGGAAGGTAAGGAAGGCAAGGGAAAGCAAGGAAAGGCAAGGGTAACGGAAGGAACGGCAGGGCAAGGGGTAACAAGGCTAAGGCACGACAACGCAGGGCTAGGCAATGCACCGCAATGCAAGGAAAGGGTAACGCAAGGGAAGGCACGGTCAGGTGAGGCAAGGCTAATGCACGACAACGCAAGGCTAGGCAGTGCACGGCAAGGCAAAGAAAGAGTAACGGAAGGAAAGGAAGGCAAGGCAAAGCCAGGCAAGGCAAGTGTAACAAAAGACACGGCACGGCAAGGATAAACAAGGCTAAGGCACGAGAACGCACGGCTAGGCAATGCACGGCAAGGCAAGGAAAGGGTACGCAAGGCAAGGCACGGTCAGGCGAGGTAAGGCTAAGGCACGACAACGCAAAGCTAGGCAATGAACGGAAGGGAAGCAAAGACTAACGGAAGGCTTCGAAGGCAAGGGAAAGCAAGGCAAGGCAAGGGTAACGGAAGGAACGGCACGGCAAGGGGAAACAAGGCTAAGGCACGACAACGCACGCTAGGCAATGCACGGCAAGGCAAAGAAAGGGTAACGCATGGGAAAGCACGGTCAGGCGAGGCAAGGCTAAGGCATGACAACGCAAGGCTAGGCAATGCACGGAAAGCAAGCAAAGAGTAACGGAACGCAAGGAAGCCAAGGGAAAGCAACGGAAGGCAAGGGTAACGGAAGGAATTGCACGGCAAGGGGTAACAAGGCTAAGGCACGACAACGCAGGGCTAGGCAATGCACGGCAAGGCAAGGAAAGGGTAACGCAAGGGAAGGCACGGTCAGGTGAGGCAAGGATAAGGCACGACAACGCATGGCTAGGCAATGCCCGGAAGGCAAGCAAAGAGTAACGGAAGGTAAGGAAGGCAAGGGAAAGCCAGGCAAGGCAAGTGTAACAAAAGGCACGGCACCGCAAATGAAACAAGGCTAAGGCACGACAACGCACGGCTAGGCAATGCATGGTAAGGCAAGGAAAGGGTAACGCAAGGCAAGGCACGGTGAGGCTAGGCAAGGCTAATGCACGAAAACGCAAGGCTAGGCAGTGCACGACAATGCAAGGAAAGCTTAAAGCAAAGGAAGGCATGGTCAGGCGAGATAAGGCTAAGGCACGACAACGCAAGGCTAGGCAATGCAGGGAAGGTAAGCAAAGAGTAACGGAAGGTAAGGAAGGCAAGGGAAAGCAAGGAAAGGCAAGGGTAACGGAAGGAACGGCAGGGCAAGGGGTAACAAGGCTAAGGCACGACAACGCAGGGCTAGGCAATGCACCGCAATGCAAGGAAAGGGTAACGCAAGGGAAGGCACGGTCAGGTGAGGCAAGGCTAATGCACGACAACGCAAGGCTAGGCAGTGCACGGCAAGGCAAAGAAAGAGTAACGGAAGGAAAGGAAGGCAAGGCAAAGCCAGGCAAGGCAAGTGTAACAAAAGACACGGCACGGCAAGGATAAACAAGGCTAAGGCACGAGAACGCACGGCTAGGCAATGCACGGCAAGGCAAGGAAAGGGTACGCAAGGCAAGGCACGGTCAGGCGAGGTAAGGCTAAGGCACGACAACGCAAAGCTAGGCAATGAACGGAAGGGAAGCAAAGACTAACGGAAGGCTTCGAAGGCAAGGGAAAGCAAGGCAAGGCAAGGGTAACGGAAGGAACGGCACGGCAAGGGGAAACAAGGCTAAGGCACGACAACGCACGCTACGCAATTCACGGCAAGGCAAGGAAAGGGTAACGCATGGGAAAGCACGGTCAGGCGAGGCAAGGCTAAGGCACAACAACGCAAGGCTAGGCAATGCACGGAAAGCAAGCAAAGAGTAACGGAACGCAAGGAAGGCAAGGGAAAGCAAAGGAAGGCAAGGGTAACGGAAGGAATTGCACGGCAACGGGTAACAAGGCTAAGGCACGACAACGCAGCGCTAGGCAATGCACGGCAAGGCAAGGAAAGGGTAACGCAAGGGAAGGCACGGTCAGGTGAGGCAAGGATAAGGCACGACAACGCAAGGTTAGGCAATGCACGCCAAGGCAAGGAAAGAGTAACGGAAGGAAAGGAAGGCAAGGCAAAGCCAGGCAAGGCAAGTGTAACAAAAGGCACGCCACGGCAAGGGGAAACAAGGCTAAGGCACGACAACGCACGGCTAGGCAATGCAAGGGAAGGCAAGGAAAGGGTAACGCAAGGCAAGGCACGGTGAGCTTAGGCAAGGCTAATGCACGAAAACGCAAGGCTTGGCAATGCACGACAATGCAAGGAAAGCTTAAAGCAAAGGAAGGCACGGTTAGGCGAGATAAGGCTAAGGCACGACAACGCAAGGCTAGGCATTGCAGGGAAGGCAAGCAAAGAGTAACGGAAGGTAAGCAAGGCAAGGAAAAGCAAGGAAAGGCAAGTGTAACGGAAGGAACCGCACGGCAAGGGGAAACAAGGCTATGGCACGACAACGCACGCTAGGCAATGCACGGCAAGGCAAGGAAAGGGTAACGCATGGGAAAGCACGGTCAGGCGAGGCAAGGCTAAGGCATGACAACGCAAGGCTAGGCAATGCACGGAAAGCAAGCAAAGAGTAACGGAACGCAAGGAAGGCAAGGGAAAGCAAGGGAAGGCAAGCGTAACGGAAGGAAAGGCACGGCAAGGGGTAACAAGGCTAAGGCACGACAACGCAGGGCTAGGCAATGCAGGGAAGGCAAGCAAAGAGTAAAGGAATGTAAGCAAGGCAAGGAAAAGCAAGGAAAGGCAAGGGTAACGGAAGGAACGGCACGGCAAGGGGAAACAAGTCTAAGGCATGACAACGCACGCTAGGCAATGCACGGCAAGGCAAGGAAAGGGTAACGCATGCGAAAGCACGGTCAGGCGAGGCAAGGCTAAGGCACGACAACGCAAGGCTAGGCAATGCACGACAATGCAAGGAAAGCTTAAAGTAAAGAAAGGCACGGTCAGGCGAGATAAGGCTAAGGCACGACAACGCAAGGCTAGGCAATGCAGGGAAGGCAAGCAAAGAGTAACGGAAGGTAAGCAAGGCAAGGAAAAGCAAGGAAAGGCAAGGGTAACGTAAGGAACGGCACGGCAAGGGGAAACAAGTCTAAGGCACGACAACGCACGCTAGGCAATGCACGGCAAGGCAAGTAAAGGGTAACGCATGGGAAAGCACGTTCCGGCGAGGCAAGGCTAAGGCACGACAACGCAAGGCTAGGCAATGCACGGAAGGCAAGCAAAGAGTAACGGAAGGTAAGGAAGGCAAGGGAAAGCAAGGAAAGGCAAGTGTAACGGAAGGAACCGCACGGCAAGGGGAAACAAGGCTAAGGCACGACAAAGCACGCTAGGCAATGCACGGCAAGGCAAGGAAAGGGTAACGCATGGGACAGCACGGTCAGGCGAGGCAAGGCTAAGGCATGACAACGCAAGGCTAGGCAATGCACGGAAAGCAAGCAAAGAGTAACGGAACGCAAGGAAGGCAAGGGAAAGCAAGGGAAGGCAAGCGTAACGGAAGGAACGGCACGGCAAGGGGTAACAAGGCTAAGGCACGACAACGCAGGGCTAGGCAATGCACGGCAAGGCAAGGAAAGCTTAAAGCAAAGGAAGGCACGGTCAGGCGAGATAAGGTTAAGGCACGACAACGCAAGGCTAGGCAATGGACGGAAGGCAAGCAAAGAGTAACGGAAGGTAAGGAAGGCAAGGCAAAGCCAGGCAAGGCAAGTGTAACAAAAGGCACGGCACGGCAAGGGGAAACAAGGCTAAGGCACGACAACGCACGGCTAGGCAATGAAGGGAAGGCAAGGAAAGGGTAACGCAAGGCAAGGCACGGTGAGGCTAGGCAAGGCTAATGCACGAAAACGCAAGGCTAGGCAATGCACGACAATGCAAGGAAAGCTTAAAGCAAAGGAAGGCACGGTCAGGCGAGATAAGGCTAAGGCACGACAACGCAAGGCTACGCAATGCCCGGAAAGCAAGCAAAGAGTAACGGAACGCAAGGAAGGCAAGGGAATGCAACGGAAGGCAAGGGTAACGGAACGAATTGCACGCAAGGGGAAACAAGGCTAAGGCACGACAACGCACGGCTAGGCAATGCACGGCAAGGCAAGGAAAGAGTAACGCAAGGAAAGGCACGGTGAGGCTAGGGAAGGCTAATGCACGATAACGCAAAGCTAGGCAATGCACGACAATTCAAGGAAAGCTTAAAGTAAAGGAAGGCACGGTCAGGCGAGATAAGGCTAAGGCACGACAACGCAAGGCTAGGCAATGCAGGGAAGGCAAGGAAAGAGTAACGGAAGGTAAGGAAGGCAAGGGAAAGCAAGGAAAGGCAAGTGTAACGGAAGGAACCGCACGGCAAGGGGAAACAAGGCTAAGGCAGGACAACGCACGCTAGGCAATGCACGGCAAGGCAAGGAAAGGGTAACGCATGGGAAAGCACGGTCAGGCGAGGCAAGGCTAAGGCATGACAACGCAAGGCTAGGCAATGCACGGAAAGCAAGCAAAGAGTAACGGAACGCAAGGAAGGCAAGGGAAAGCAAGGGAAGGCAAGCGTAACGGAAGGAACGGCACGGCAAGGGGTAACAAGGCTAAGGCACGACAACGCACGGCTAGGCAATGCAAGGGAAGGCAAGGAAAGGGTAACGCAAGGCAAGGCACGGTGAGGCTAGGCAAGGCTAATGCACGAAAACGCAAGGCTAGGCAATGCACGACAATGCAAGGAAAGCTTAAAGCAAAGGAAGGCACGGTCAGGCGAGATAAGGCTAAGGCACGACAACGCAAGGCTAGGCAATGCAGGGAAGGCAAGAAAAGAGTAAAGGAATGTAAGCAAGGCAAGGAAAAGCAAGGAAAGGCAAGGGTAACGGAAGGAACGGCACGGCAAGGGGAAACAAGTCTAAGGCATGACAACGCACGCTAGGCAATGCACGGCAAGGCAAGGAAAGGGTAACGCATGCGAAAGCACGGTCAAGGCAAGGCTAAGGCACGACAACGCAAGGCTAGCAATGCACGACAATGCAAGGAAAGCTTAAAGTAAAGGAAGGCAAGGCGAGATAAGGCTAAGGCACGACAACGCAAGGCTAGGCAATGCAGGGAAGGCAAGCAAAGTGTAACGGAAGGTAAGCAAGGCAAGGAAAAGCAAGGAAAGGCAAGGGTAACGTAAGGAACGGCACGGCAAGGGGAAACAAGTCTAAGGCACGACAACGCACGCTAGGCAATGCACGGCAAGGCAAGTAAAGGGTAACGCATGGGAAAGCACGTTCCGGCGAGGCAAGGCTAAGGCACGACAACGCAAGGCTAGGCAATGCACGGAAGGCAAGCAAAGAGTAACGGAAGGTAAGGAAGGCAAGGGAAAGCAAGGAAACGAAAGTGTAACGGAAGGAACCGCACGGCAAGGGGAAACAAGGCTAAGGCACGACAACGCACGCTAGGCAATGAACGGCAAGGCAAGGAAAGGGTAACGCATGGGAAAGCACGGTCAGGCGAGGCAAGGCTAAGGCATGACAACGCAAGGCTAGGCAATGCACGGAAAGCAAGCAAAGAGTAACGGAACGCAAGGAAGGCAAGGGAAAGCAACGGAAGGCAAGGGTAACGGAAAGAACGGCAGGGCAAGGGGTAACAAGGCTAAGGCACGACAACGCAAGGCTAGGCAATACACCGCAAGGCAAGGAAAGGGTAACGCAAGGGAAGGCACGGTCAGGTGAGGCAAGGCTAATGCACAACGCAAGGCTAGGCAGTGCACGGCAAGGCAAGGAAAGAGTAACGGAAGGAAAGGAAGGCAAGGCAAAGCCAGGCAAGGCAAGTGTAACAAAAAGAACGGCACGGCAAGGGGAAACAAGGCTAAGGCACGACAACGCACGGCTAGGCAATGCAAGGGAAGGCAAGGAAAGGGTAACGCAAGGCAAGGCACGGTGAGCTTAGGCAAGGCTAATGCAGGAAAACGCAAGGCTTGGCAATGCACGACAATGCAAGGAAAGCTTAAAGCAAAGGAAGGCACGGTCAGGCGAGATAAGGCTAAGGCACGACAACGCAAGGCTAGGCATTGCAGGGAAGGCAAGCAAAGAGTAACGGAAGGTAAGCAAGGCAAGGAAAAGCAAGGAAAGGCAAGTGTAACGGAAGGAACCGCACGGCAAGGGGAAACAAGGCTATGGCACGACAACGCACGCTAGGCAATGCACGGCAAGGCAAGGAAAGGGTAACGCATGGGACAGCACGGTCAGGCGAGGCAAGGCTAAGGCATGACAACGCAAGGCTAGGCAATGAACGGAAAGCAAGCAAAGAGTAACGGAACGCAAGGAAGGCAAGGGAAAGCAAGGGAAGGCAAGCGTAACGGAAGGAACGGCACGGCAAGGGGTAACAAGGCTAAGGCACGACAACGCAGGGCTAGGCAATGCACGGCAAGGCAAGGAAAGCTTAAAGCAAAGGAAGGCACGGTCAGGCGAGATAAGGCTAAGGCACGACAACGCAAGGCTAGGCATTGCAGGGAAGGCAAGCAAAGAGTAACGGAAGGTAAGGAAGGCAAGGGAAAGCAAGGAAAGGAAAGTGTAACGGAAGGAACCGCACGGCAAGAGGAAACAAGGCTAAGGCACGACAACGCACGCTAGGCAATGTACGGCAAGGCAAGGAAAGGGTAACGCATGGGAAAGCACGGTCAGGCGAGGCAAGGCTAAGGCACGACAACGCAAGGCTAGGCAATGCACGGAAGGCAAGCAAAGAGTAACGGAAGATAAGGAAGGCAAGGGAAAGCAAGGAAAGGCAAGTGCAACGGAAGGAACGGCACGGCAAGGGAAAACAAGGCTAAGGCACGACAACGCACGCTAGGCAATGCACGGCAGGGCAAGAAAAGGGTAACGCATGGGAAAGCACAGTCAGGCGAGGCAAGGCTAAGGCATGACAACGCAAGGCTACGCAATGCACGGAAAGCAAGCAAAGAGTAACGGAAAGCAAGGAAGGCAAGGGAATGCAACGGAAGGCAAGGGTAACGGAAGGAATTGCACGCAAGGGGTAACAAGGCTAAGGCACGACAACGCAGGGCTAGGCAATGCACGGCAAGGCAAGGAAAGGGTAACGCAACGGAAGGCACGGTCAGGTGAGGCAAGGATAAGGCACGACAACACAAGGCTAGGCAATGCCCGGAAGGCAAGGAAAGAGTAACGGAAGGTAAGGAAGGCAAGGGAAAGCCAGGCAAGGCAAGTGTAACAAAAGCCACGGCACCGCAAGGTGAAACAAGGCTAAGGCACGACAACGCACGGCTAGGCAATGCACGGCAAGGCAAGGAAAGAGTAACGCAAGGAAAGGCACGGTGAGGCTAGGGAAGGCTAATGCACGAAAACGCAAAGCTAGGCTATGCACGACAATGCAAGGAAAGCTTAAAGCAAAGGAAGGCACGGTCAGGCGAGATAAGGCTAAGGCACGACAACGCAAGGCTAGGCATTGCAGGGAAGGCAAGCAAAGAGTAACGGAAGGTAAGCAAGTCAAGGAAAAGCAAGGAAAGTCAAGGGTAACGTAAGGAACGGCACGGCAAGTGGAAACAAGTCTAAGGCACGACAACGCACGCTAGGCAATGCACTGCAAGGCAAGTAAAGGGTAACGCATGGGAAAGCACAAGTTCCGGCGAGGCAAGGCTAAGGCACGACAACGCAAGGCTAGGCAATGCACGGAAGGCAAGCAAAGAGTAACGGAAGGTAAGGAAGGCAAGGGAAAGCAAGGAAACGAAAGTGTAACGGAAGGAACCGCACGGCAAGGGGAAACAAGGCTAAGGCACGACAACGCACGCTAGGCAATGCACGGCAAGGCAAGGAAAGGGTAACGCATGGGAAAGCACGGTCAGGCGAGGCAAGGCTAAGGCATGACAACGCAAGGCTAGGCAATGCACGGAAAGCAAGCAAAGAGTAACGGAACGCAAGGAAGCCAAGGGAAAGCAACGGAAGGCAAGGGTAACGGAAGGAATTGCACGGCAAGGGGTAACAAGGCTAAGGCACGACAACGCAGGGCTAGGCAATGCACGGCAAGGCAAGGAAAGGGTAACGCAAGGGAAGGCACGGTCAGGTGAGGCAAGGATAAGGCACGACAACGCATGGCTAGGCAATGCCCGGAAGGCAAGCAAAGAGTAACGGAAGGTAAGGAAGGCAAGGGAAAGCCAGGCAAGGCAAGTGTAACAAAAGGCACGGCACCGCAAGGGGAAACAAGGCTAAGGCACGACAACGCACGGCTAGGCAATGCATGGTAAGGCAAGGAAAGGGTAACGCAAGGCAAGGCACGGTGAGGCTAGGCAAGGCTAATGCACGAAAACGCAAGGCTAGGCAGTGCACGACAATGCAAGGAAAGCTTAAAGCAAAGGAAGGCATGGTCAGGCGAGATAAGGCTACGGCACGACAACGCAAGGCTAGGCAATGCAGGGAAGGTAAGCAAAGAGTAACGGAAGGTAAGGAAGGCAAGGGAAAGCAAGGAAAGGCAAGGGTAACGGAAGGAACGGCAGGGCAAGGGGTAACAAGGCTAAGGCACGAGAACGCACGGCTAGGCAATGCACCGCAATGCAAGGAAAGGGTAACGCAAGGGAAGGCACGGTCAGGTGAGGCAAGGCTAATGCACGACAACGCAAGGCTAGGCAGTGCACGGCAAGGCAAAGAAAGAGTAACGGAAGGAAAGGAAGGCAAGGCAAAGCCAGGCAAGGCAAGTGTAACAAAAGACACGGCACGGCAAGGATAAACAAGGCTAAGGCACGAGAACGCACGGCTAGGCAATGCACGGCAAGGCAAGGAAAGGGTACGCAAGGCAAGGCACGGTCAGGCGAGGTAAGGCTAAGGCACGACAACGCAAAGCTAGGCAATGAACGGAAGGGAAGCAAAGACTAACGGAAGGCTTCGAAGGCAAGGGAAAGCAAGGCAAGGCAAGGGTAACGGATGGAACGGCACGGCAAGGGGAAACAAGGCTAAGGCACGACAACGCACGCTAGGCAATTCACGGCAAGGCAAAGAAAGGGTAACGCATGGGAAAGCACGGTCAGGCGAGGCAAGGCTAAGGCATGACAACGCAAGGCTAGGCAATGCACGGAAAGCAAGCAAAGAGTAACGGAACGCAAGGAAGCCAAGGGAAAGCAACGGAAGGCAAGGGTAACGGAAGGAATTGCACGGCAAGGGGTAACAAGGCTAAGGCACGACAACGCAGGGCTAGGCAATGCACGGCAAGGCAAGGAAAGGGTAACGCAAGGGAAGGCACGGTCAGGTGAGGCAAGGATAAGGCACGACAACGCATGGCTAGGCAATGCCCGGAAGGCAAGCAAAGAGTAACGGAAGGTAAGGAAGGCAAGGGAAAGCCAGGCAAGGCAAGTGTAACAAAAGGCACGCCACGGCAAGGGGAAACAAGGCTAAGGCACGACAACGCACGGCTAGGCAATGCAAGGGAAGGCAAGGAAAGGGTAACGCAAGGCAAGGCACGGTGAGCTTAGGCAAGGCTAATGCACGAAAACGCAAGGCTTGGCAATGCACGACAATGCAAGGAAAGCTTAAAGCAAAGGAAGGCACGGTTAGGCGAGATAAGGCTAAGGCACGAGAACGCAAGGCTAGGCATTGCAGGGAAGGCAAGCAAAGAGTAACGGAAGGTAAGCAAGGCAAGGAAAAGCAAGGAAAGGCAAGTGTAACGGAAGGAACCGCACGGCAAGGGGAAACAAGGCTATGGCACGACAACGCACGCTAGGCAATGCACGGCAAGGCAAGGAAAGGGTAACGCATGGGAAAGCACGGTCAGGCGAGGCAAGGCTAAGGCATGACAACGCAAGGCTAGGCAATGCACGGAAAGCAAGCAAAGAGTAACGGAACGCAAGGAAGGCAAGGGAAAGCAAGGGAAGGCAAGCGTAACGGAAGGAAAGGCACGGCAAGGGGTAACAAGGCTAAGGCACGACAACGCAGGGCTAGGCAATGCAGGGAAGGCAAGCAAAGAGTAAAGGAATGTAAGCAAGGCAAGGAAAAGCAAGGAAAGGCAAGGGTAACGGAAGGAACGGCACGGCAAGGGGAAACAAGTCTAAGGCATGACAACGCACGCTAGGCAATGCACGGCAAGGCAAGGAAAGGGTAACGCATGCGAAAGCACGGTCAGGCGAGGCAAGGCTAAGGCACGACAACGCAAGGCTAGGCAATGCACGACAATGCAAGGAAAGCTTAAAGTAAAGAAAGGCACGGTCAGGCGAGATAAGGCTAAGGCACGACAACGCAAGGCTAGGCAATGCAGGGAAGGCAAGCAAAGAGTAACGGAAGGTAAGCAAGGCAAGGAAAAGCAAGGAAAGGCAAGGGTAACGTAAGGAACGGCACGGCAAGGGGAAACAAGTCTCAGGCACGACAACGCACGCTAGCCAATGCACGGCAAGGCAAGTAAAGGGTAACGCATGGGAAAGCACGTTCCGGCGAGGCAAGGCTAAGGCACGACAACGCAAGGCTAGGCAATGCACGGAAGGCAAGCAAAGAGTAACGGAAGGTAAGGAAGGCAAGGGAAAGCAAGGAAAGGCAAGTGTAACGGAAGGAACCGCACGGCAAGGGGAAACAAGGCTAAGGCAGGACAACGCACGCTAGGCAATGCACGGCAAGGCAAGGAAAGGGTAACGCATGGGAAAGCACGGTCAGGCGAGGCAAGGCTAAGGCATGACAACGCAAGGCTAGGCAATGCACGGAAAGCAAGCAAAGAGTAACGGAACGCAAGGAAGGCAAGGGAAAGCAAGGGAAGGCAAGCGTAACGGAAGGAACGGCACGGCAAGGGGTAACAAGGCTAAGGCACGACAACGCACGGCTAGGCAATGCAAGGGAAGGCAAGGAAAGGGTAACGCAAGGCAAGGCACGGTGAGGCTAGGCAAGGCTAATGCACGAAAACGCAAGGCTAGGCAATGCACGACAATGCAAGGAAAGCTTAAAGCAAGGAAGGCACGGTCAGGCGTGATAAGGCTAAGGCACGACAACGCAAGGCTAGGCAATGCAGGGAAGGCAAGAAAAGAGTAAAGGAATGTAAGCAAGGCAAGGAAAAGCAAGGAAAGGCAAGGGTAACGGAAGGAACGGCACGGCAAGGGGAAACAAGTCTAAGGCATGACAACGCACGCTAGGCAATGCACGGCAAGGCAAGGAAAGGGTAACGCATGCGAAAGCACGGTCAGGCGAGGCAAGGCTAAGGCACGACAACGCAAGGCTAGGCAATGCACGACAATGCAAGGAAAGCTTAAAGCAAAGGAAGGCACGGTCAGGCGAGATAAGGCTAAGGCACGACAACGCAAGGCTAGGCAATGCAGGGAAGGCAAGCAAAGAGTAACGGAAGGAAAGCAAGGCAAGGAAAAGCAAGGAAAGGCAAGGGTAACGTAAGGAACGGCACGGCAAGGGGAAACAAGTCTAAGGCACGACAACGCACGCTAGGCAATGCACGGCAAGGCAAGTAAAGGGTAACGCATGGGAAAGCACGTTCCGGCGAGGCAAGGCTAAGGCACGACAACGCAAGGCTAGGCAATGCACGGAAGGCAAGCAAAGAGTAACGGAAGGTAAGGAAGGCAAGGGAAAGCAAGGAAAGGCAAGTGTAACGGAAGGAACCGCACGGCAAGGGGAAACAAGGCTAAGGCAGGACAACGCACGCTAGGCAATGCACGGCAAGGCAAGGAAAGGGTAACGCATGGGAAAGCACGGTCAGGCGAGGCAAGGCTAAGGCATGACAACGCAAGGCTAGGCAATGCACGGAAAGCAAGCAAAGAGTAACGGAACGCAAGGAAGGCAAGGGAAAGCAAGGGAAGGCAAGCGTAACGGAAGGAACGGCACGGCAAGGGGTAACAAGGCTAAGGCACGACAACGCACGGCTAGGCAATGCAAGGGAAGGCAAGGAAAGGGTAACGCAAGGCAAGGCACGGTGAGGCTAGGCAAGGCTAATGCACGAAAACGCAAGGCTAGGCAATGCACGACAATGCAAGGAAAGCTTAAAGCAAAGGAAGGCACGGTCAGGCGTGATAAGGCTAAGGCACGACAACGCAAGGCTAGGCAATGCAGGGAAGGCAAGAAAAGAGTAAAGGAATGTAAGCAAGGCAAGGAAAAGCAAGGAAAGGCAAGGGTAACGGAAGGAACGGCACGGCAAGGGGAAACAAGTCTAAGGCATGACAACGCACGCTAGGCAATGCACGGCAAGGCAAGGAAAGGGTAACGCATGCGAAAGCACGGTCAGGCGAGGCAAGGCTAAGGCACGACAACGCAAGGCTAGGCAATGCACGACAATGCAAGGAAAGCTTAAAGTAAAGGAAGGCACGGTCAGGCGAGATAAGGCTAAGGCACGACAACGCAAGGCTAGGCAATGCAGGGAAGGCAAGCAAAGTGTAACGGAAGGTAAGCAAGGCAAGGAAAAGCAAGGAAAGGCAAGGGTAACGTAAGGAACGGCACGGCAAGGGGAAACAAGTCTAAGGCACGACAACGCACGCTAGGCAATGCACGGCAAGGCAAGTAAAGGGTAACGCATGGGAAAGCACGTTCCGGCGAGGCAAGGCTAAGGCACGACAACGCAAGGCTAGGCAATGCACGGAAGGCAAGCAAAGAGTAACGGAAGGTAAGGAAGGCAAGGGAAAGCAAGGAAACGAAAGTGTAACGGAAGGAACCGCACGGCAAGGGGAAACAAGGCTAAGGCACGACAACGCACGCTAGGCAATGAACGGCAAGGCAAGGAAAGGGTAACGCATGGGAAAGCACGGTCAGGCGAGGCAAGGCTAAGGCATGACAACGCAAGGCTAGGCAATGCACGGAAAGCAAGCAAAGAGTAACGGAACGCAAGGAAGGCAAGGGAAAGCAGCGGAAGGCAAGGGTAACGGAAGGAACGGCAGGGCAAGGGGTAACAAGGCTAAGGCACGACAACGCAAGGCTAGGCAATACACCGCAAGGCAAGGAAAGGGTAACGCAAGGGAAGGCACGGTCAGGTGAGGCAAGGCTAATGCACAACGCAAGGCTAGGCAGTGCACGGCAAGGCAAGGAAAGAGTAACGGAAGGAAAGGAAGGCAAGGCAAAGCCAGGCAAGGCAAGTGTAACAAAAAGAACGGCACGGCAAGGGGAAACAAGGCTAAGGCACGACAACGCACGGCTAGGCAATGCAAGGGAAGGCAAGGAAAGGGTAACGCAAGGCAAGGCACGGTGAGCTTAGGTAAGGCTAATGCAGGAAAACGCAAGGCTTGGCAATGCACGACAATGCAAGGAAAGCTTAAAGCAAAGGAAGGCACGGTCAGGCGAGATAAGGCTAAGGCACGACAACGCAAGGCTAGGCATTGCAGGGAAGGCAAGCAAAGAGTAACGGAAGGTAAGCAAGGCAAGGAAAAGCAAGGAAAGGCAAGTGTAACGGAAGGAACCGCACGGCAAGGGGAAACAAGGCTATGGCACGACAACGCACGCTAGGCAATGCACGGCAAGGCAAGGAAAGGGTAACGCATGGGACAGCACGGTCAGGCGAGGCAAGGCTAAGGCATGACAACGCAAGGCTAGGCAATGAACGGAAAGCAAGCAAAGAGTAACGGAACGCAAGGAAGGCAAGGGAAAGCAAGGGAAGGCAAGCGTAACGGAAGGAACGGCACGGCAAGGGGTAACAAGGCTAAGGCACGACAACGCAGGGCTAGGCAATGCACGGCAAGGCAAGGAAAGCTTAAAGCAAAGGAAGGCACGGTCAGGCGAGATAAGGCTAAGGCACGACAACGCAAGGCTAGGCATTGCAGGGAAGGCAAGCAAAGAGTAACGGAAGGTAAGGAAGGCAAGGGAAAGCAAGGAAAGGAAAGTGTAACGGAAGGAACCGCACGGCAAGAGGAAACAAGGCTAAGGCACGACAACGCACGCTAGGCAATGTACGGCAAGGCAAGGAAAGGGTAACGCATGGGAAAGCACGGTCAGGCGAGGCAAGGCTAAGGCACGACAACGCAAGGCTAGGCAATGCACGGAAGGCAAGCAAAGAGTAACGGAAGATAAGGAAGGCAAGGGAAAGCAAGGAAAGGCAAGTGCAACGGAAGGAACGGCACGGCAAGGGAAAACAAGGCTAAGGCACGACAACGCACGCTAGGCAATGCACGGCAGGGCAAGAAAAGGGTAACGCATGGGAAAGCACAGTCAGGCGAGGCAAGGCTAAGGCATGACAACGCAAGGCTACGCAATGCACGGAAAGCAAGCAAAGAGTAACGGAACGCAAGGAAGGCAAGGGAATGCAACGGAAGGCAAGGGTAACGGAAGGAATTGCACGCAAGGGGTAACAAGGCTAAGGCACGACAACGCAGGGCTAGGCAATGCACGGCAAGGCAAGGAAAGGGTAACGCAACGGAAGGCACGGTCAGGTGAGGCAAGGATAAGGCACGACAACACAAGGCTAGGCAATGCCCGGAAGGCAAGGAAAGAGTAACGGAAGGTAAGGAAGGCAAGGGAAAGCCAGGCAAGGCAAGTGTAACAAAAGCCACGGCACCGCAAGGTGAAACAAGGCTAAGGCACGACAACGCACGGCTAGGCAATGCACGGCAAGGCAAGGAAAGAGTAACGCAAGGAAAGGCACGGTGAGGCTAGGGAAGGCTAATGCACGAAAACGCAAAGCTAGGCTATGCACGACAATGCAAGGAAAGCTTAAAGCAAAGGAAGGCACGGTCAGGCGAGATAAGGCTAAGGCACGACAACGCAAGGCTAGGCATTGCAGGGAAGGCAAGCAAAGAGTAACGGAAGGTAAGCAAGTCAAGGAAAAGCAAGGAAAGTCAAGGGTAACGTAAGGAACGGCACGGCAAGTGGAAACAAGTCTAAGGCACGACAACGCACGCTAGGCAATGCACTGCAAGGCAAGTAAAGGGTAACGCATGGGAAAGCACGTTCCGGCGAGGCAAGGCTAAGGCACGACAACGCAAGGCTAGGCAATGCACGGAAGGCAAGCAAAGAGTAACGGAAGGTAAGGAAGGCAAGGGAAAGCAAGGAAAGGCAAGTGTAACGGAAGGAACCGCACGGCAAGGGGAAACAAGGCTAAGGCAGGACAACGCACGCTAGGCAATGCACGGCAAGGCAAGGAAATGGTAACGCATGGGACAGCACGGTCAGGCGAGGCAAGGCTAAGGCATGACAACGCAAGGCTAGGCAATGCACGGAAAGCAAGCAAAGAGTAACGGAACGCAAGGAAGGCAAGGGAAAGCAAGGGAAGGCAAGCGTAACGGAAGGAACGGCACGGCAAGGGGTAACAAGGCTAAGGCACGACAACGCAGGGCTAGGCAATGCACGGCAAGGCAAGGAAAGCTTAAAGCAAAGGAAGGCACGGTCAGGCGAGATAAGGCTAAGGTACGAGAACGCAAGGCTAGGCAATGGACGGAAGGCAAGCAAAGAGTAACGGAAGGTAAGGAAGGCAAGGGAAAGCAAGGAAACGAAAGTGTAACGGAAGGAACCGCACGGCAAGGGGAAACAAGGCTAAGGCACGACAACGCACGCTAGGCAATGCACGGCAAGGCAAGGAAAGGGTAACGCATGGGAAAGCACGGTCAGGCGAGGCAAGGCTAAGGCATGACAACGCAAGGCTAGGCAATGCACGGAAAGCAAGCAAAGAGTAACGGAACGCAAGGAAGCCAAGGGAAAGCAACGGAAGGCAAGGGTAACGGAAGGAATTGCACGGCAAGGGGTAACAAGGCTAAGGCACGACAACGCAGGGCTAGGCAATGCACGGCAAGGCAAGGAAAGGGTAACGCAAGGGAAGGCACGGTCAGGTGAGGCAAGGATAAGGCACGACAACGCATGGCTAGGCAATGCCCGGAAGGCAAGCAAAGAGTAACGGAAGGTAAGGAAGGCAAGGGAAAGCAAGGAAAGGCAAGTGTAACGGAAGGAACCGCACGGCAAGGGGAAACAAGGCTAAGGCAGGACAACGCACGCTAGGCAATGCACGGCAAGGCAAGGAAAGGGTAACGCAAGGGAAGGCACGGTGAGGCTCAAGGCTAATGAGGCAAGGCTAAGGCACGACAACGCAAGGCTAGGCAATGCACGGAAAGCAAGCAAAGAGTAACGGAACGCAAGGAAGGCAAGGGAAAGCAAGGGAAGGCAAGCGTAACGGAAGGAACGGCACGGCAAGGGCTAACAAGGCTAAGGCACGACAACGCACGGCTAGGCAATGCAAGGGAAGGCAAGGAAAGGGTAACGCAAGGCAAGGCACGGTGAGGCTAGGCAAGGCTAATGCACGACAACGCAAGGCTAGGCAATGCACGACAATGCAAGGAAAGCTTAAAGCAACGGAAGGCACGGTCAGGCGAGATAAGGCTAAGGCACGACAACGCAAGGCTAGGCAATGCAGGGAAGGCAAGCAAAGAGTAAAGGAATGTAAGCAAGGCAAGGAAAAGCAAGGAAAGGCAAGGGTAACGGAAGGAACGGCACGGCAAGGGGAAACAAGTCTAAGGCATGACAACGCACGCTAGGCAATGCACGGCAAGGCAAGGAAAGGGTAACGCATGCGAAAGCACGGTCAGGCGAGGCAAGGCTAAGGCACGACAACGCAAGGCTAGGCAATGCACGACAATGCAAGGAAAGCTTAAAGTAAAGGAAGGCACGGTCAGGCGAGATAAGGCTAAGGCACGACAACGCAAGGCTAGGCAATGCAGGGAAGGCAAGCAAAGAGTAACGGAAGGTAAGCAAGGCAAGGAAAAGCAAGGAAAGGCAAGGGTAACGTAAGGAACGGCACGGCAAGGGGAAACAAGTCTAAGGCACGACAACGCACGCTAGTCAATGCACGGCAAGGCAAGTAAAGGGTAACGCATGGGAAAGCACGTTCCGGCGAGGCAAGGCTAAGGCACGACAACGCAAGGCTAGGCAATGCACGGAAGGCAAGCAAAGAGTAACGGAAGGTAAGGAAGGCAAGGGAAAGCAAGGAAAGGCAAGTGTAACGGAAGGAACCGCACGGCAAGGGGAAACAAGGCTAAGGCAGGACAACGCACGCTAGGCAATGCACGGCAAGGCAAGGAAAGGGTAACGCATGGGAAAGCACGGTCAGGCGAGGCAAGGCTAAGGCATGACAACGCAAGGCTAGGCAATGCACGGAAAGCAAGCAAAGAGTAACGGAACGCAAGGAAGGCAAGGGAAAGCAAGGGAAGGCAAGCGTAACGGAAGGAACGGCACGGCAAGGGGTAACAAGGCTAAGGCACGACAACGCACGGCTAGGCAATGCAAGGGAAGGCAAGGAAAGGGTAACGCAAGGCAAGGCACGGTGAGGCTAGGCAAGGCTAATGCACGAAAACGCAAGGCTAGGCAATGCACGACAATGCAAGGAAAGCTTAAAGCAAAGGAAGGCACGGTCAGGCGTGATAAGGCTAAGGCACGACAACGCAAGGCTAGGCAATGCAGGGAAGGCAAGAAAAGAGTAAAGGAATGTAAGCAAGGCAAGGAAAAGCAAGGAAAGGCAAGGGTAACGGAAGGAACGGCACGGCAAGGGGAAACAAGTCTAAGGCATGACAACGCACGCTAGGCAATGCACGGCAAGGCAAGGAAAGGGTAACGCATGCGAAAGCACGGTCAGGCGAGGCAAGGCTAAGGCACGACAACGCAAGGCTAGGCAATGCACGACAATGCAAGGAAAGCTTAAAGTAAAGGAAGGCACGGTCAGGCGAGATAAGGCTAAGGCACGACAACGCAAGGCTAGGCAATGCAGGGAAGGCAAGCAAAGTGTAACGGAAGGTAAGCAAGGCAAGGAAAAGCAAGGAAAGGCAAGGGTAACGTAAGGAACGGCACGGCAAGGGGAAACAAGTCTAAGGCACGACAACGCACGCTAGGCAATGCACGGCAAGGCAAGTAAAGGGTAACGCATGGGAAAGCACGTTCCGGCGAGGCAAGGCTAAGGCACGACAACGCAAGGCTAGGCAATGCACGGAAGGCAAGCAAAGAGTAACGGAAGGTAAGGAAGGCAAGGGAAAGCAAGGAAACGAAAGTGTAACGGAAGGAACCGCACGGCAAGGGGAAACAAGGCTAAGGCACGACAACGCACGCTAGGCAATGAACGGCAAGGCAAGGAAAGGGTAACGCATGGGAAAGCACGGTCAGGCGAGGCAAGGCTAAGGCATGACAACGCAAGGCTAGGCAATGCACGGAAAGCAAGCAAAGAGTAACGGAACGCAAGGAAGGCAAGGGAAAGCAGCGGAAGGCAAGGGTAACGGAAGGAACGGCAGGGCAAGGGGTAACAAGGCTAAGGCACGACAACGCAAGGCTAGGCAATACACCGCAAGGCAAGGAAAGGGTAACGCAAGGGAAGGCACGGTCAGGTGAGGCAAGGCTAATGCACAACGCAAGGCTAGGCAGTGCACGGCAAGGCAAGGAAAGAGTAACGGAAGGAAAGGAAGGCAAGGCAAAGCCAGGCAAGGCAAGTGTAACAAAAAGAACGGCACGGCAAGGGGAAACAAGGCTAAGGCACGACAACGCACGGCTAGGCAATGCAAGGGAAGGCAAGGAAAGGGTAACGCAAGGCAAGGCACGGTGAGCTTAGGCAAGGCTAATGCAGGAAAACGCAAGGCTTGGCAATGCACGACAATGCAAGGAAAGCTTAAAGCAAAGGAAGGCACGGTCAGGCGAGATAAGGCTAAGGCACGACAACGCAAGGCTAGGCATTGCAGGGAAGGCAAGCAAAGAGTAACGGAAGGTAAGCAAGGCAAGGAAAAGCAAGGAAAGGCAAGTGTAACGGAAGGAACCGCACGGCAAGGGGAAACAAGGCTATGGCACGACAACGCACGCTAGGCAATGCACGGCAAGGCAAGGAAAGGGTAACGCATGGGACAGCACGGTCAGGCGAGGCAAGGCTAAGGCATGACAACGCAAGGCTAGGCAATGAACGGAAAGCAAGCAAAGAGTAACGGAACGCAAGGAAGGCAAGGGAAAGCAAGGGAAGGCAAGCGTAACGGAAGGAACGGCACGGCAAGGGGTAACAAGGCTAAGGCACGACAACGCAGGGCTAGGCAATGCACGGCAAGGCAAGGAAAGCTTAAAGCAAAGGAAGGCACGGTCAGGCGAGATAAGGCTAAGGCACGACAACGCAAGGCTAGGCATTGCAGGGAAGGCAAGCAAAGAGTAACGGAAGGTAAGGAAGGCAAGGGAAAGCAAGGAAAGGAAAGTGTAACGGAAGGAACCGCACGGCAAGAGGAAACAAGGCTAAGGCACGACAACGCACGCTAGGCAATGTACGGCAAGGCAAGGAAAGGGTAACGCATGGGAAAGCACGGTCAGGCGAGGCAAGGCTAAGGCACGACAACGCAAGGCTAGGCAATGCACGGAAGGCAAGCAAAGAGTAACGGAAGATAAGGAAGGCAAGGGAAAGCAAGGAAAGGCAAGTGCAACGGAAGGAACGGCACGGCAAGGGAAAACAAGGCTAAGGCACGACAACGCACGCTAGGCAATGCACGGCAGGGCAAGAAAAGGGTAACGCATGGGAAAGCACAGTCAGGCGAGGCAAGGCTAAGGCATGACAACGCAAGGCTACGCAATGCACGGAAAGCAAGCAAAGAGTAACGGAAAGCAAGGAAGGCAAGGGAATGCAACGGAAGGCAAGGGTAACGGAAGGAATTGCACGCAAGGGGTAACAAGGCTAAGGCACGACAACGCAGGGCTAGGCAATGCACGGCAAGGCAAGGAAAGGGTAACGCAACGGAAGGCACGGTCAGGTGAGGCAAGGATAAGGCACGACAACACAAGGCTAGGCAATGCCCGGAAGGCAAGGAAAGAGTAACGGAAGGTAAGGAAGGCAAGGGAAAGCCAGGCAAGGCAAGTGTAACAAAAGCCACGGCACCGCAAGGTGAAACAAGGCTAAGGCACGACAACGCACGGCTAGGCAATGCACGGCAAGGCAAGGAAAGAGTAACGCAAGGAAAGGCACGGTGAGGCTAGGGAAGGCTAATGCACGAAAACGCAAAGCTAGGCTATGCACGACAATGCAAGGAAAGCTTAAAGCAAAGGAAGGCACGGTCAGGCGAGATAAGGCTAAGGCACGACAACGCAAGGCTAGGCATTGCAGGGAAGGCAAGCAAAGAGTAACGGAAGGTAAGCAAGTCAAGGAAAAGCAAGGAAAGTCAAGGGTAACGTAAGGAACGGCACGGCAAGTGGAAACAAGTCTAAGGCACGACAACGCACGCTAGGCAATGCACTGCAAGGCAAGTAAAGGGTAACGCATGGGAAAGCACGTTCCGGCGAGGCAAGGCTAAGGCACGACAACGCAAGGCTAGGCAATGCACGGAAGGCAAGCAAAGAGTAACGGAAGGTAAGGAAGGCAAGGGAAAGCAAGGAAAGGCAAGTGTAACGGAAGGAACCGCACGGCAAGGGGAAACAAGGCTAAGGCAGGACAACGCACGCTAGGCAATGCACGGCAAGGCAAGGAAATGGTAACGCATGGGACAGCACGGTCAGGCGCGGCAAGGCTAAGGCATGACAACGCAAGGCTAGGCAATGCACGGAAAGCAAGCAAAGAGTAACGGAACGCAAGGAAGGCAAGGGAAAGCAAGGGAAGGCAAGCGTAACGGAAGGAACGGCACGGCAAGGGGTAACAAGGCTAAGGCACGACAACGCAGGGCTAGGCAATGCACGGCAAGGCAAGGAAAGCTTAAAGCAAAGGAAGGCACGGTCAGGCGAGATAAGGCTAAGGTACGAGAACGCAAGGCTAGGCAATGGACGGAAGGCAAGCAAAGAGTAACGGAAGGTAAGGAAGGCAAGGGAAAGCAAGGAAACGAAAGTGTAACGGAAGGAACCGCACGGCAAGGGGAAACAAGGCTAAGGCACGACAACGCACGCTAGGCAATGCACGGCAAGGCAAGGAAAGGGTAACGCATGGGAAAGCACGGTCAGGCGAGGCAAGGCTAAGGCATGACAACGCAAGGCTAGGCAATGCACGGAAAGCAAGCAAAGAGTAACGGAACGCAAGGAAGCCAAGGGAAAGCAACGGAAGGCAAGGGTAACGGAAGGAATTGCACGGCAAGGGGTAACAAGGCTAAGGCACGACAACGCAGGGCTAGGCAATGCACGGCAAGGCAAGGAAAGGGTAACGCAAGGGAAGGCACGGTCAGGTGAGGCAAGGATAAGGCACGACAACGCATGGCTAGGCAATGCCCGGAAGGCAAGCAAAGAGTAACGGAAGGTAAGGAAGGCAAGGGAAAGCCAGGCAAGGCAAGTGTAACAAAAGGCACGGCACCGCAAGGGGAAACAAGGCTAAGGCACGACAACGCACGGCTAGGCAATGCATGGTAAGGCAAGGAAAGGGTAACGCAAGGCAAGGCACGGTGAGGCTAGGCAAGGCTAATGCACGAAAACGCAAGGCTAGGCAGTGCACGACAATGCAAGGAAAGCTTAAAGCAAAGGAAGGCATGGTCAGGCGAGATAAGGCTACGGCACGACAACGCAAGGCTAGGCAATGCAGGGAAGGTAAGCAAAGAGTAACGGAAGGTAAGGAAGGCAAGGGAAAGCAAGGAAAGGCAAGGGTAACGGAAGGAACGGCAGGGCAAGGGGTAACAAGGCTAAGGCACGACAACGCAGGGCTAGGCAATGCACCGCAATGCAAGGAAAGGGTAACGCAAGGGAAGGCACGGTCAGGTGAGGCAAGGCTAATGCACGACAACGCAAGGCTAGGCAGTGCACGGCAAGGCAAAGAAAGAGTAACGGAAGGAAAGGAAGGCAAGGCAAAGCCAGGCAAGGCAAGTGTAACAAAAGACACGGCACGGCAAGGATAAACAAGGCTAAGGCACGAGAACGCACGGCTAGGAAATGCACGGCAAGGCAAGGAAAGGGTACGCAAGGCAAGGCACGGTCAGGCGAGGTAAGGCTAAGGCACGACAACGCAAAGCTAGGCAATGAACGGAAGGGAAGCAAAGACTAACGGAAGGCTTCGAAGGCAAGGGAAAGCAAGGCAAGGCAAGGGTAACGGAAGGAACGGCACGGCAAGGGGAAACAAGGCTAAGGCACGACAACGCACGCTAGGCAATTCACGGCAAGGCAAAGAAAGGGTAACGCATGGGAAAGCACGGTCAGGCGAGGCAAGGCTAAGGCATGACAACGCAAGGCTAGGCAATGCACGGAAAGCAAGCAAAGAGTAACGGAACGCAAGGAAGGCAAGGGAAAGCAAAGGAAGGCAAGGGTAACGGAAGGAATTGCACGGCAACGGGTAACAAGGCTAAGGCACGACAACGCAGCGCTAGGCAATGCACGGCAAGGCAAGGAAAGGGTAACGCAAGGGAAGGCACGGTCAGGTGAGGCAAGGATAAGGCACGACAACGCAAGGTTAGGCAATGCACGCCAAGGCAAGGAAAGAGTAACGGAAGGAAAGGAAGGCAAGGCAAAGCCAGGCAAGGCAAGTGTAACAAAAGGCACGCCACGGCAAGGGGAAACAAGGTTAAGGCACGACAACGCACGGCTAGGCAATGCAAGGGAAGGCAAGGAAAGGGTAACGCAAGGCAAGGCACGGTGAGCTTAGGCAAGGCTAATGCACGAAAACGCAAGGCTTGGCAATGCACGACAATGCAAGGAAAGCTTAAAGCAAAGGAAGGCACGGTTAGGCGAGATAAGGCTAAGGCACGAGAACGCAAGGCTAGGCATTGCAGGGAAGGCAAGCAAAGAGTAACGGAAGGTAAGCAAGGCAAGGAAAAGCAAGGAAAGGCAAGTGTAACGGAAGGAACCGCACGGCAAGGGGAAACAAGGCTATGGCACGACAACGCACGCTAGGCAATGCACGGCAAGGCAAGGAAAGGGTAACGCATGGGAAAGCACGGTCAGGCGAGGCAAGGCTAAGGCATGACAACGCAAGGCTAGGCAATGCACGGAAAGCAAGCAAAGAGTAACGGAACGCAAGGAAGGCAAGGGAAAGCAAGGGAAGGCAAGCGTAACGGAAGGAAAGGCACGGCAAGGGGTAACAAGGCTAAGGCACGACAACGCAGGGCTAGGCAATGCAGGGAAGGCAAGCAAAGAGTAAAGGAATGTAAGCAAGGCAAGGAAAAGCAAGGAAAGGCAAGGGTAACGGAAGGAACGGCACGGCAAGGGGAAACAAGTCTAAGGCATGACAACGCACGCTAGGCAATGCACGGCAAGGCAAGGAAAGGGTAACGCATGCGAAAGCACGGTCAGGCGAGGCAAGGCTAAGGCACGACAACGCAAGGCTAGGCAATGCACGACAATGCAAGGAAAGCTTAAAGTAAAGAAAGGCACGGTCAGGCGAGATAAGGCTAAGGCACGACAACGCAAGGCTAGGCAATGCAGGGAAGGCAAGCAAAGAGTAACGGAAGGTAAGCAAGGCAAGGAAAAGCAAGGAAAGGCAAGGGTAACGTAAGGAACGGCACGGCAAGGGGAAACAAGTCTCAGGCACGACAACGCACGCTAGCCAATGCACGGCAAGGCAAGTAAAGGGTAACGCATGGGAAAGCACGTTCCGGCGAGGCAAGGCTAAGGCACGACAACGCAAGGCTAGGCAATGCACGGAAGGCAAGCAAAGAGTAACGGAAGGTAAGGAAGGCAAGGGAAAGCAAGGAAAGGCAAGTGTAACGGAAGGAACCGCACGGCAAGGGGAAACAAGGCTAAGGCAGGACAACGCACGCTAGGCAATGCACGGCAAGGCAAGGAAAGGGTAACGCATGGGAAAGCACGGTTAGGCGAGGCAAGGCTAAGGCATGACAACGCAAGGCTAGGCAATGCACGGAAAGCAAGCAAAGAGTAACGGAACGCAAGGAAGGCAAGGGAAAGCAAGGGAAGGCAAGCGTAACGGAAGGAACGGCACGGCAAGGGGTAACAAGGCTAAGGCACGACAACGCACGGCTAGGCAATGCAAGGGAAGGCAAGGAAAGGGTAACGCAAGGCAAGGCACGGTGAGGCTAGGCAAGGCTAATGCACGAAAACGCAAGGCTAGGCAATGCACGACAATGCAAGGAAAGCTTAAAGCAAAGGAAGGCACGGTCAGGCGTGATAAGGCTAAGGCACGACAACGCAAGGCTAGGCAATGCAGGGAAGGCAAGAAAAGAGTAAAGGAATGTAAGCAAGGCAAGGAAAAGCAAGGAAAGGCAAGGGTAACGGAAGGAACGGCACGGCAAGGGGAAACAAGTCTAAGGCATGACAACGCACGCTAGGCAATGCACGGCAAGGCAAGGAAAGGGTAACGCATGCGAAAGCACGGTCAGGCGAGGCAAGGCTAAGGCACGACAACGCAAGGCTAGGCAATGCACGACAATGCAAGGAAAGCTTAAAGTAAAGGAAGGCACGGTCAGGCGAGATAAGGCTAAGGCACGACAACGCAAGGCTAGGCAATGCAGGGAAGGCAAGCAAAGTGTAACGGAAGGTAAGCAAGGCAAGGAAAAGCAAGGAAAGGCAAGGGTAACGTAAGGAACGGCACGGCAAGGGGAAACAAGTCTAAGGCACGACAACGCACGCTAGGCAATGCACGGCAAGGCAAGTAAAGGGTAACGCATGGGAAAGCACGTTCCGGCGAGGCAAGGCTAAGGCACGACAACGCAAGGCTAGGCAATGCACGGAAGGCAAGCAAAGAGTAACGGAAGGTAAGGAAGGCAAGGGAAAGCAGCGGAAGGCAAGGGTAACGGAAGGAACGGCAGGGCAAGGGGTAACAAGGCTAAGGCACGACAACGCACGGCTAGGCAGTGCACGGCAAGGCAAGGAAAGAGTAACGGAAGGAAAGGAAGGCAAGGCAAAGCCAGGCAAGGCAAGTGTAACAAAAAGAACGGCACGGCAAGGGGAAACAAGGCTAAGGCACGACAACGCACGGCTAGGCAATGCAAGGGAAGGCAAGGAAAGGGTAACGCAAGGCAAGGCACGGTGAGCTTAGGCAAGGCTAATGCAGGAAAACGCAAGGCTTGGCAATGCACGACAATGCAAGGAAAGCTTAAAGCAAAGGAAGGCACGGTCAGGCGAGATAAGGCTAAGGCACGACAACGCAAGGCTACGCAATGCCCGGAAAGATAGCAAAGAGTAACGGAACGCAAGGAAGGCAAGGGAATGCAACGGAAGGCAAGGGTAACGGAAGGAAAGGCACGGCAAGGGGTAACAAGGCTAAGGCACGACAACGCAGGGCTAGGCAATGCAGGGAAGGCAAGCAAAGAGTAACGGAAGGTAAGCAAGGCAAGGAAAAGCAAGGAAAGGCAAGTGTAACGGAAGGAACCGCACGGCAAGGGGAAACAAGGCTATGGCACGACAACGCACGCTAGGCAATGCACGGCAAGGCAAGGAAAGGGTAACGCATGGGAAAGCACGGTCAGGCGAGGCAAGGCTAAGGCATGACAACGCAAGGCTAGGCAATGAACGGAAAGCAAGCAAAGAGTAACGGAACGCAAGGAAGGCAAGGGAAAGCAAGGGAAGGCAAGCGTAACGGAAGGAACGGCACGGCAAGGGGTAACAAGGCTAAGGCACGACAACGCAGGGCTAGGCAATGCACGGCAAGGCAAGGAAAGCTTAAAGCAAAGGAAGGCACGGTCAGGCGAGATAAGGCTAAGGCACGACAACGCAAGGCTAGGCATTGCAGGGAAGGCAAGCAAAGAGTAACGGAAGGTAAGGAAGGCAAGGGAAAGCAAGGAAAGGAAAGTGTAACGGAAGGAACCGCACGGCAAGAGGAAACAAGGCTAAGGCACGACAACGCACGCTAGGCAATGTACGGCAAGGCAAGGAAAGGGTAACGCATGGGAAAGCACGGTCAGGCGAGGCAAGGCTAAGGCACGACAACGCAAGGCTAGGCAATGCACGGAAGGCAAGCAAAGAGTAACGGAAGATAAGGAAGGCAAGGGAAAGCAAGGAAAGGCAAGTGCAACGGAAGGAACGGCACGGCAAGGGAAAACAAGGCTAAGGCACGACAACGCACGCTAGGCAATGCACGGCAGGGCAAGAAAAGGGTAACGCATGGGAAAGCACAGTCAGGCGAGGCAAGGCTAAGGCATGACAACGCAAGGCTACGCAATGCACGGAAAGCAAGCAAAGAGTAACGGAAAGCAAGGAAGGCAAGGGAATGCAACGGAAGGCAAGGGTAACGGAAGGAATTGCACGCAAGGGGTAACAAGGCTAAGGCACGACAACGCAGGGCTAGGCAATGCACGGCAAGGCAAGGAAAGGGTAACGCAACGGAAGGCACGGTCAGGTGAGGCAAGGATAAGGCACGACAACACAAGGCTAGGCAATGCCCGGAAGGCAAGGAAAGAGTAACGGAAGGTAAGGAAGGCAAGGGAAAGCCAGGCAAGGCAAGTGTAACAAAAGCCACGGCACCGCAAGGTGAAACAAGGCTAAGGCACGACAACGCACGGCTAGGCAATGCACGGCAAGGCAAGGAAAGAGTAACGCAAGGAAAGGCACGGTGAGGCTAGGGAAGGCTAATGCACGAAAACGCAAAGCTAGGCTATGCACGACAATGCAAGGAAAGCTTAAAGCAAAGGAAGGCACGGTCAGGCGAGATAAGGCTAAGGCACGACAACGCAAGGCTAGGCATTGCAGGGAAGGCAAGCAAAGAGTAACGGAAGGTAAGCAAGTCAAGGAAAAGCAAGGAAAGTCAAGGGTAACGTAAGGAACGGCACGGCAAGTGGAAACAAGTCTAAGGCACGACAACGCACGCTAGGCAATGCACTGCAAGGCAAGTAAAGGGTAACGCATGGGAAAGCACGTTCCGGCGAGGCAAGGCTAAGGCACGACAACGCAAGGCTAGGCAATGCACGGAAGGCAAGCAAAGAGTAACGGAAGGTAAGGAAGGCAAGGGAAAGCAAGGAAAGGCAAGTGTAACGGAAGGAACCGCACGGCAAGGGGAAACAAGGCTAAGGCAGGACAACGCACGCTAGGCAATGCACGGCAAGGCAAGGAAATGGTAACGCATGGGACAGCACGGTCAGGCGCGGCAAGGCTAAGGCATGACAACGCAAGGCTAGGCAATGCACGGAAAGCAAGCAAAGAGTAACGGAACGCAAGGAAGGCAAGGGAAAGCAAGGGAAGGCAAGCGTAACGGAAGGAACGGCACGGCAAGGGGTAACAAGGCTAAGGCACGACAACGCAGGGCTAGGCAATGCACGGCAAGGCAAGGAAAGCTTAAAGCAAAGGAAGGCACGGTCAGGCGAGATAAGGCTAAGGTACGAGAACGCAAGGCTAGGCAATGGACGGAAGGCAAGCAAAGAGTAACGGAAGGTAAGGAAGGCAAGGGAAAGCAAGGAAACGAAAGTGTAACGGAAGGAACCGCACGGCAAGGGGAAACAAGGCTAAGGCACGACAACGCACGCTAGGCAATGCACGGCAAGGCAAGGAAAGGGTAACGCATGGGAAAGCACGGTCAGGCGAGGCAAGGCTAAGGCATGACAACGCAAGGCTAGGCAATGCACGGAAAGCAAGCAAAGAGTAACGGAACGCAAGGAAGCCAAGGGAAAGCAACGGAAGGCAAGGGTAACGGAAGGAATTGCACGGCAAGGGGTAACAAGGCTAAGGCACGACAACGCAGGGCTAGGCAATGCACGGCAAGGCAAGGAAAGGGTAACGCAAGGGAAGGCACGGTCAGGTGAGGCAAGGATAAGGCACGACAACGCATGGCTAGGCAATGCCCGGAAGGCAAGCAAAGAGTAACGGAAGGTAAGGAAGGCAAGGGAAAGCCAGGCAAGGCAAGTGTAACAAAAGGCACGGCACCGCAAGGGGAAACAAGGCTAAGGCACGACAACGCACGGCTAGGCAATGCATGGTAAGGCAAGGAAAGGGTAACGCAAGGCAAGGCACGGTGAGGCTAGGCAAGGCTAATGCACGAAAACGCAAGGCTAGGCAGTGCACGACAATGCAAGGAAAGCTTAAAGCAAAGGAAGGCATGGTCAGGCGAGATAAGGCTACGGCACGACAACGCAAGGCTAGGCAATGCAGGGAAGGTAAGCAAAGAGTAACGGAAGGTAAGGAAGGCAAGGGAAAGCAAGGAAAGGCAAGGGTAACGGAAGGAACGGCAGGGCAAGGGGTAACAAGGCTAAGGCACGACAACGCAGGGCTAGGCAATGCACCGCAATGCAAGGAAAGGGTAACGCAAGGGAAGGCACGGTCAGGTGAGGCAAGGCTAATGCACGACAACGCAAGGCTAGGCAGTGCACGGCAAGGCAAAGAAAGAGTAACGGAAGGAAAGGAAGGCAAGGCAAAGCCAGGCAAGGCAAGTGTAACAAAAGACACGGCACGGCAAGGATAAACAAGGCTAAGGCACGAGAACGCACGGCTAGGCAATGCACGGCAAGGCAAGGAAAGGGTACGCAAGGCAAGGCACGGTCAGGCGAGGTAAGGCTAAGGCACGACAACGCAAAGCTAGGCAATGAACGGAAGGGAAGCAAAGACTAACGGAAGGCTTCGAAGGCAAGGGAAAGCAAGGCAAGGCAAGGGTAACGGATGGAACGGCACGGCAAGGGGAAACAAGGCTAAGGCACGACAACGCACGCTAGGCAATTCACGGCAAGGCAAAGAAAGGGTAACGCATGGGAAAGCACGGTCAGGCGAGGCAAGGCTAAGGCATGACAACGCAAGGCTAGGCAATGCACGGAAAGCAAGCAAAGAGTAACGGAACGCAAGGAAGCCAAGGGAAAGCAACGGAAGGCAAGGGTAACGGAAGGAATTGCACGGCAAGGGGTAACAAGGCTAAGGCACGACAACGCAGGGCTAGGCAATGCACGGCAAGGCAAGGAAAGGGTAACGCAAGGGAAGGCACGGTCAGGTGAGGCAAGGATAAGGCACGACAACGCATGGCTAGGCAATGCCCGGAAGGCAAGCAAAGAGTAACGGAAGGTAAGGAAGGCAAGGGAAAGCCAGGCAAGGCAAGTGTAACAAAAGGCACGGCACCGCAAGGGGAAACAAGGCTAAGGCACGACAACGCACGGCTAGGCAATGCATGGTAAGGCAAGGAAAGGGTAACGCAAGGCAAGGCACGGTGAGGCTAGGCAAGGCTAATGCACGAAAACGCAAGGCTAGGCAGTGCACGACAATGCAAGGAAAGCTTAAAGCAAAGGAAGGCATGGTCAGGCGAGATAAGGCTACGGCACGACAACGCAAGGCTAGGCAATGCAGGGAAGGTAAGCAAAGAGTAACGGAAGGTAAGGAAGGCAAGGGAAAGCAAGGAAAGGCAAGGGTAACGGAAGGAACGGCAGGGCAAGGGGTAACAAGGCTAAGGCACGACAACGCAGGGCTAGGCAATGCACCGCAATGCAAGGAAAGGGTAACGCAAGGGAAGGCACGGTCAGGTGAGGCAAGGCTAATGCACGACAACGCAAGGCTAGGCAGTGCACGGCAAGGCAAAGAAAGAGTAACGGAAGGAAAGGAAGGCAAGGCAAAGCCAGGCAAGGCAAGTGTAACAAAAGACACGGCACGGCAAGGATAAACAAGGCTAAGGCACGAGAACGCACGGCTAGGCAATGCACGGCAAGGCAAGGAAAGGGTACGCAAGGCAAGGCACGGTCAGGCGAGGTAAGGCTAAGGCACGACAACGCAAAGCTAGGCAATGGACGGAAGGGAAGCAAAGACTAACGGAAGGCTTCGAAGGCAAGGGAAAGCAAGGCAAGGCAAGGGTAACGGAAGGAACGGCACGGCAAGGGGAAACAAGGCTAAGGCACGACAACGCACGCTAGGCAATGCACGGCAAGGCAAAGAAAGGGTAACGCATGGGAAAGCACGGTCAGGCGAGGCAAGGCTAAGGCATGACAACGCAAGGCTAGGCAATGCACGGAAAGCAAGCAAAGAGTAACGGAACGCAAGGAAGGCAAGGGAAAGCAAAGGAAGGCAAGGGTAACGGAAGGAATTGCACGGCAACGGGTAACAAGGCTAAGGCACGACAACGCAGCGCTAGGCAATGCACGGCAAGGCAAGGAAAGGGTAACGCAAGGGAAGGCACGGTCAGGTGAGGCAAGGATAAGGCACGACAACGCAAGGTTAGGCAATGCACGCCAAGGCAAGGAAAGAGTAACGGAAGGAAAGGAAGGCAAGGCAAAGCCAGGCAAGGCAAGTGTAACAAAAGGCACGCCACGGCAAGGGGAAACAAGGCTAAGGCACGACAACGCACGGCTAGGCAATGCAAGGGAAGGCAAGGAAAGGGTAACGCAAGGCAAGGCACGGTGAGCTTAGGCAAGGCTAATGCACGAAAACGCAAGGCTTGGCAATGCACGACAATGCAAGGAAAGCTTAAAGCAAAGGAAGGCACGGTTAGGCGAGATAAGGCTAAGGCACGACAACGCAAGGCTAGGCATTGCAGGGAAGGCAAGCAAAGAGTAACGGAAGGTAAGCAAGGCAAGGAAAAGCAAGGAAAGGCAAGTGTAACGGAAGGAACCGCACGGCAAGGGGAAACAAGGCTATGGCACGACAACGCACGCTAGGCAATGCACGGCAAGGCAAGGAAAGGGTAACGCATGGGAAAGCACGGTCAGGCGAGGCAAGGCTAAGGCATGACAACGCAAGGCTAGGCAATGCACGACAATGAAAGGAAAGCTTAAAGTAAAGAAAGGCACGGTCAGGCGAGATAAGGCTAAGGCACGACAACGCAAGGCTAGGCAATGCAGGGAAGGCAAGCAAAGAGTAACGGAAGGTAAGCAAGGCAAGGAAAAGCAAGGAAAGGCAAGGGTAACGTAAGGAACGGCACGGCAAGGGGAAACAAGTCTCAGGCACGACAACGCACGCTAGGCAATGCACGGCAAGGCAAGTAAAGGGTAACGCATGGGAAAGCACGTTCCGGCGAGGCAAGGCTAAGGCACGACAACGCAAGGCTAGGCAATGCACGGAAGGCAAGCAAAGAGTAACGGAAGGTAAGCAAGGCAAGGGAAAGCAAGGAAAGGCAAGTGTAACGGAAGGAACCGCACGGCAAGGGGAAACAAGGCTAAGGCACGACAAAGCACGCTAGGCAATGCACGGCAAGGCAAGGAAAGGGTAACGCATGGGACAGCACGGTCAGGCGAGGCAAGGCTAAGGCATGACAACGCAAGGCTAGGCAATGCACGGAAAGCAAGCAAAGAGTAACGGAACGCAAGGAAGGCAAGGGAAAGCAAGGGAAGGCAAGCGTAACGGAAGGAACGGCACGGCAAGGGGTAACAAGGCTAAGGCACGACAACGCAGGGCTAGGCAATGCACGGCAAGGCAAGGAAAGCTTAAAGCAAAGGAAGGCACGGTCAGGCGAGATAAGGTTAAGGCACGACAACGCAAGGCTAGGCAATGGACGGAAGGCAAGCAAAGAGTAACGGAAGGTAAGGAAGGCAAGGCAAAGCCAGGCAAGGCAAGTGTAACAAAAGGCACGGCACGGCAAGGGGAAACAAGGCTAAGGCACGACAACGCACGGCTAGGCAATGAAGGGAAGGCAAGGAAAGGGTAACGCAAGGCAAGGCACGGTGAGGCTAGGCAAGGCTAATGCACGAAAACGCAAGGCTAGGCAATGCACGACAATGCAAGGAAAGCTTAAAGCAAAGGAAGGCACGGTCAGGCGAGATAAGGCTAAGGCACGACAACGCAAGGCTACGCAATGCCCGGAAAGCAAGCAAAGAGTAACGGAACGCAAGGAAGGCAAGGGAATGCAACGGAAGGCAAGGGTAACGGAACGAATTGCACGCAAGGGGAAACAAGGCTAAGGCACGACAACGCACGGCTAGGCAATGCACGGCAAGGCAAGGAAAGAGTAACGCAAGGAAAGGCACGGTGAGGCTAGGGAAGGCTAATGCACGAAAACGCAAAGCTAGGCAATGCACGACAATTCAAGGAAAGCTTAAAGTAAAGGAAGGCACGGTCAGGCGAGATAAGGCTAAGGCACGACAACGCAAGGCTAGGCAATGCAGGGAAGGCAAGGAAAGAGTAACGGAAGGTAAGGAAGGCAAGGGAAAGCAAGGAAAGGCAAGTGTAACGGAAGGAACCGCACGGCAAGGGGAAACAAGGCTAAGGCAGGACAACGCACGCTAGGCAATGCACGGCAAGGCAAGGAAAGGGTAACGCATGGGAAAGCACGGTCAGGCGAGGCAAGGCTAAGGCATGACAACGCAAGGCTAGGCAATGCACGGAAAGCAAGCAAAGAGTAACGGAACGCAAGGAAGGCAAGGGAAAGCAAGGGAAGGCAAGCGTAACGGAAGGAACGGCACGGCAAGGGGTAACAAGGCTAAGGCACGACAACGCACGGCTAGGCAATGCAAGGGAAGGCAAGGAAAGGGTAACGCAAGGCAAGGCACGGTGAGGCTAGGCAAGGCTAATACACGAAAACGCAAGGCTAGGCAATGCACGACAATGCAAGGAAAGCTTAAAGCAAAGGAAGGCACGGTCAGGCGAGATAAGGCTAAGGCAGGACAACGCAAGGCTAGGCAATGCAGGGAAGGCAAGAAAAGAGTAAAGGAATGTAAGCAAGGCAAGGAAAAGCAAGGAAAGGCAAGGGTAACGGAAGGAACGGCACGGCAAGGGGAAACAAGTCTAAGGCATTACAACGCACGCTAGGCAATGCACGGCAAGGCAAGGAAAGGGTAACGCATGCGAAAGCACGGTCAGGCGAGGCAAGGCTAAGGCACGACAACGCAAGGCTAGGCAATGCACGACAATGCAAGGAAAGAGTAACGGAAGGTAAGGAAGGCAAGGGAAAGCAAGGAAAGGCAAGTGTAACGGAAGGAACCGCACGGCAAGGGGAAACAAGGCTAAGGCACGACAAAGCACGCTAGGCAATGCACGGCAAGGCAAGGAAAGGGTAACGCATGGGACAGCACGGTCAGGCGAGGCAAGGCTAAGGAATGACAACGCAAGGCTAGGCAATGAACGGAAAGCAAGCAAAGAGTAACGGAACGCAAGGAAGGCAAGGGAAAGCAAGGGAAGGCAAGCGTAACGGAAGGAACGGCACGGCAAGGGGTAACAAGGCTAAGGCACGACAACGCAGGGCTAGGCAATGCACGGCAAGGCAAGGAAAGCTTAAAGCAAAGGAAGGCACGGTCAGGCGAGATAAGGCTAAGGCACGACAACGCAAGGCTAGGCAATGCCGGAAGGCAAGCAAAGAGTAACGGAAGGTAAGGAAGGCAAGGGAAAGCAAGGAAAGGAAAGTGTAACGGAAGGAACCGCACGGCAAGAGGAAACAAGGCTAAGGCACGACAACGCACGCTAGGCAATGTACGGCAAGGCAAGGAAAGGGTAACGCATGGGAAAGCACGGTCAGGCGAGGCAAGGCTAAGGCACGACAACGCAAGGCTAGGAAATGCACGGAAGGCAAGCAAAGAGTAACGGAAGATAAGGAAGGCAAGGGAAAGCAAGGAAAGGCAAGTGCAACGGAAGGAACGGCACGGCAAGGGAAAACAAGGCTAAGGCACGACAACGCACGCTAGGCAATGCACGGCAGGGCAAGAAAAGGGTAACGCATGGGAAAGCACAGTCGGGCGAGGCAAGGCTAAGGCATGACAACGCAAGGCTACGCAATGCACGGAAAGCAAGCAAAGAGTAACGGAACGCAAGGAAGGCAAGGGAATGCAACGGAAGGCAAGGGTAACGGAAGGAATTGCACGCAAGGGGTAACAAGGCTAAGGCACGACAACGCAGGGCTAGGCAATGCACGGCAAGGCAAGGAAAGGGTAACGCAAGGGAAGGCACGGTCAGGTGAGGCAAGGATAAGGCACGACAACGCAAGGCTAGGCAATGCCCGTAAGGCAAGCAAAGAGTAACGGAAGGTAAGGAAGGCAAGGGAAAGCCAGGCAAGGCAAGTGTAACAAAAGCCACGGCACCGCAAGGGGAAACAAGGCTAAGGCACGACAACGCACGGCTAGGCAATGCACGGCAAGGCAAGGAAAGAGTAACGCAAGGAAAGGCACGGTGAGGCTAGGGAAGGCTAATGCACGAAAACGCAATGCTAGGCAATGCACGACAATGCAAGGAAATCTTAAAGCAAAGGAAGGCACGGTCAGGCGAGATAAGGCTAAGGCACGACAACGCAAGGCTAGGCAATGCACGACAATGCAAGGAAAGCTTAAAGCAAAGGAAGGCACGGTCAGGCGAGATAAGGCTAAGGCACGACAACGCAAGGCTAGGCAATGCAGGGAAGGCAAGCAAAGAGTAACGGAAGGTAAGCAAGGCAAGGAAAAGCAAGGAAAGGCAAGGGTAACGTAAGGAACGGCACGGCAAGGGGAAACAAGTCTAAGGCACGACAACGCACGCTAGGCAATGCACGGCAAGGCAAGTAAAGGGTAACGCATGGGAAAGCACGTTCCGGCGAGGCAAGGCTAAGGCACGACAACGCAAGGCTAGGCAATGCACGGAAGGCAAGAAAAGAGAAACGGAAGGTAAGGAAGGCAAGGGAAAGCAAGGAAAGGCAAGTGTAACGGAAGGAACCGCACGGGAAGAGGAAACAAGGCTAAGGCACGACAACGCGCGCTAGGCAATGCACGGCAAGGCAAGGAAAGGGTAACGCATGGGAAAGCACGGTCAGGCGAGGCAAGGCTAAGGCATGACAACGCAAGGCTACGCAATGCACGGGAAGCAAGCAAAGAGTAACGGAACGCAAGGAAGGCAAGGGAAAGCAAGGGAAGGCAAGCGTAACGGAAGGAACGGCACGGCAAGGGGTAACAAGGCTAAGGCACGACAACGCAGGGCTAGGCAATGCACGGCAAGGCAAGGAAAGCTTAAAGCAAAGGAAGGCACGGTCAGGCGAGATAAGGCTAAGGCACGACAACGCAAGGCTAGGCAATGGACGGAAGGCAAGCAAAGGGTAACAGAAGGTAAGGAAGGCAAGGCAAAGCCAGGCAAGGCAAGTGTAACAAAAGGCACGGCACGGCAAGGGGAAACAAGACTAAGGCACTACAACGCACGGCTAGGCAATGAAGGGAAGGCAAGGAAAGGGTAACGCAAGGCAAGGCACGGTGAGGCTAGGCAAGGCTAATGCACGAAAACGCAAGGCTAGGCAATGCACGACAATGCAAGGAAAGCTTAAAGCAAAGGAAGGCACGGTCAGGCGAGATAAGGCTAAGGCACGACAACGCAAGGCTACGCAATGCCCGGAAAGCAAGCAAAGAGTAACGGAACGCAAGGAAGGCAAGGGAATGCAACGGAAGGGAAGGGTAACGGAAGGAATTGCACGCAAGGGGAAACAAGGCTAAGGCACGACAACGCACGGCTAGGCAATGCACGGCAAGGCAAGGAAAGATTAACGCAAGGAAAGGCACGGTGAGGCTAGGGAAGGCTAATGCACGAAAACGCAAAGCTAGGCAATGCACGACAATTCAAGGAAAGCTTAAAGCAAAGGAAGGCACGGTCAGGCGAGATAAGGCTAAGGCACGACAACGCAAGGCTAGGCAATGCAGGGAAGGCAAGGAAAGAGTAACGGAAGGTAAGCAAGTCAAGGAAAAGCAAGGAAAGGCAAGGGTAACGTAAGGGACGGCACGGCAAGGGGAAACAAGGCTAAGGCAGGACAACGCACGCTAGGCAATGCACGGCAAGGCAAGGAAAGCTTAAAGCAAAGGAAGGCACGGTCAGGCGAGATAAGGCTAAGGTACGAGAACGCAAGGCTAGGCAATGGACAGAAGGCAAGCAAAGAGTAACGGAAGGTAAGGAAGGCAAGGGAAAGCAAGGAAACGAAAGTGTAACGGAAGGAACCGCACGGCAAGGGGAAACAAGGCTAAGGCACGACAACGCACGCTAGGCAATGCACGGCAAGGCAAGGAAAGGGTAACGCATGGGAAAGCACGGTCAGGCGAGGCAAGGCTAAGGCATGACAACGCAAGGCTAGGCAATGCACGGAAAGCAAGCAAAGAGTAACGGAACGCAAGGAAGGCAAGGGAAAGCAACGGAAGGCAAGGGTAACGGAAGGAACGGCAGGGCAAGGGGTAACAAGGCTAAGGCACGACAACGCACGGCTAGGCAATGCAAGGGAAGGCAAGGAAAGGGTAACGCAAGGCAAGGCACGGTGAGCTTAGGCAATGCTAATGCAGGAAAACGCAAGGCTTGGCAATGCACGACAATGCAAGGAAAGCTTAAAGCAAAGGAAGGCACGGTTAGGCGAGATAAGGCTAAGGCACGACAACGCAAGGCTAGGCATTGCAGGGAAGGCAAGCAAAGAGTAACGGAAGGTAAGCAAGGCAAGGAAAAGCAAGGAAAGGCAAGTGTAACGGAAGGAACCGCACGGCAAGGGGAAACAAGGCTATGGCACGACAACGCACGCTAGGCAATGCACGGCAAGGCAAGGAAAGGGTAACGCATGGGAAAGCACGGTCAGGCGAGGCAAGGCTAAGGCATGACAACGCAAGGCTAGGCAATGCACGGAAAGCAAGCAAAGAGTAACGGAACGCAAGGAAGGCAAGGGAAAGCAAGGGAAGGCAAGCGTAACGGAAGGAAAGGCACGGCAAGGGGTAACAAGGCTAAGGCACGACAACGCAGGGCTATGCAATGCAGGGAAGGCAAGCAAAGAGTAAAGGAATGTAAGCAAGGCAAGGAAAAGCAAGGAAAGGCAAGGGTAACGGAAGGAACGGCACGGCAAGGGGAAACAAGTCTAAGGCATGACAACGCACGCTAGGCAATGCACGGCAAGGCAAGGAAAGGGTAACGCATGCGAAAGCACGGTCAGGCGAGGCAAGGCTAAGGCACGACAACGCAAGGCTAGGCAATGCACGACAATGCAAGGAAAGCTTAAAGTAAAGGAAGGCACGGTCAGGCGAGATAAGGCTAAGGCACGACAACGCAAGGCTAGGCAATGCAGGGAAGGCAAGCAAAGAGTAACGGAAGGTAAGCAAGGCAAGGAAAAGCAAGGAAAGGCAAGGGTAACGTAAGGAACGGCACGGCAAGGGGAAACAAGTCTAAGGCACGACAACGCACGCTAGGCAATGCACGGCAAGGCAAGTAAAGGGTAACGCATGGGAAAGCACGTTCCGGCGAGGCAAGGCTAAGGCACGACAACGCAAGGCTAGGCAATGCACGGAAGGCAAGCAAAGAGTAACGGAAGGTAAGGAAGGCAAGGGAAAGCAAGGAAAGGCAAGTGTAACGGAAGGAACCGCACGGCAAGGGGAAACAAGGCTAAGGCACGACAAAGCACGCTAGGCAACGCACGGCAAGGCAAGGAAAGGGTAACGCATGGGACAGCACGGTCAGGCGAGGCAAGGCTAAGGCATGACAACGCAAGGCTAGGCAATGCACGGAAAGCAAGCAAAGAGTAACGGAACGGAAGGAAGGCAAGGGAAAGCAAGGGAAGGCAAGCGTAACGGAAGGAACGGCAGGGCAAGGGGTAACAAGGCTAAGGCACGACAACGCAGGGCTAGGCAATGCACGGCAAGGCAAGGAAAGCTTAAAGCAAAGGAAGGCACGGTCAGGCGAGATAAGGTTAAGGCACGACAACGCAAGGCTAGGCAATGGACGGAAGGCAAGCAAAGAGTAACGGAAGGTAAGGAAGGCAAGGCAAAGCCAGGCAAGGCAAGTGTAACAAAAGGCACGGCACGGCAAGGGGAAACAAGGCTAAGGCACGACAACGCACGGCTAGGGAATGAAGGGAAGGCAAGGAAAGGGTAACGCAAGGCAAGGCACGGTGAGGCTAGGCAAGGCTAATGCACGAAAACGCAAGGCTAGGCAATGCACGACAATGCAAGGAAAGCTTAAAGCAAAGGAAGGCACGGTCAGGCGAGATAAGGCTAAGGCACGACAACGCAAGGCTACGCAATGCCCGGAAAGCAAGCAAAGAGTAACGGACGCAAGGAAGGCAAGGGAAAGCAGCGGAAGGCAAGGGTAACGGAAGGAACGGCAGGGCAAGGGGTAACAAGGCTAAGGCACGACAACGCAAGGCTAGGCAATACACCGCAAGGCAAGGAAAGGGTAACGCAAGGGAAGGCACGGTCAGGTGAGGCAAGGCTAATGCACGACAACGCAAGGCTAGGCAGTGCACGGCAAGGCAAGGAAAGAGTAACGGAAGGAAAGGAAGGCAAGGCAAAGCCAGGCAAGGCAAGTGTAACAAAAGCCACGGCACGGCAAGGGGAAACAAGGCTAAGGCACGACAACGCACGGCTAGGCAATGCAAGGGAAGGCAAGGAAAGGGTAACGCAAGGCAAGGCACGGTGAGGCTAGGCAAGGCTAATGCACGAAAATGCAAGGCTAGGCAATGCACGACAATGCAAGGAAAGCTTAAAGCAAAGGAAGGCACGGTCAGGAGAGATAAGGCTAAGGCACGACAACGCAAGGCTAGGCAATGCAGGGAAGGCAAGAAAAGAGTAAAGGAATGTAAGCAAGGCAAGGAAAAGCAAGGAAAGGCAAGGGTAACGGAAGGAACGGCACGGCAAGGGGAAACAAGTCTAAGGCATGACAACGCACGCTAGGCAATGCACGGCAAGGCAAGGAAAGGGTAACGCATGCGAAAGCACGGTCATGCGAGGCAAGGCTAAGGCACGACAACGCAAGGCTAGGCAATGCACGACAATGCAAGGAAAGCTTAAAGTAAAGGAAGGCACGGTCAGGCGACATAAGGCTAAGGCACGACAAGGCAAGGCTAGGCAATGCAGGGAAGGCAAGCAAAGTGTAATGGAAGGTAAGCAAGGCAAGGAAAAGCAAGGAAAGGCAAGGGTAACGTAAGGAACGGCACGGCAAGGGGAAACAAGTCTAAGGCACGACAACGCACGCTAGGCAATGCACGGCAAGGCAAGTAAAGGGTAACGCATGGGAAAGCACGTTCCGGCGAGGCAAGGCTAAGGCACGACAACGCAAGGCTAGGCAATGCACGGAAGGCAAGCAAAGAGTATCGGAAGGTAAGGAAGGCAAGGGAAAGCAAGGAAAGGCAAGCGTAACGGAAGGAACGGCACGGCAAGGGGTAATAAGGCTAAGGCACGACAACGCAGGGCTAGGCAATGCACGGCAAGGCAAGGAAAGCTTAAAGCAAAGGAAGGCACGGTCAGGCGAGATAAGGCTAAGGTACGAGAACGCAAGGCTAGGCAATGGACGGAAGGCAAGCAAAGAGTAACGGAAGGTAAGGAAGGCAAGGGAAAGCAAGGAAACGAAAGTGTAACGGAAGGAACCGCACGGCAAGGGGAAACAAGGCTAAGGCACGACAACGCACGCTAGGCAATGAACGGCAAGGCAAGGAAAGGGTAACGCATGGGAAAGCACGGTCAGGCGAGGCAAGGCTAAGGCATGACAACGCAAGGCTAGGCAATGCACGGAAAGCAAGCAAAGAGTAACGGAACGCAAGGAAGTCAAGGGAAAGCAGCGGAAGGCAAGGGTAACGGAAGGAACGGCAGGGCAAGGGGTAACAAGGCTAAGGCACGACAACGCAAGGCTAGGCAATACACCGCAAGGCAAGGAAAGGGTAACGCAAGGGAAGGCACGGTCAGGTGAGGCAAGGCTAATGCACGACAACGCAAGGCTAGGCAGTGCACGGCAAGGCAAGGAAAGAGTAACGGAAGGAAAGGAAGGCAAGGCAAAGCCAGGCAAAGCAAGTGTAACAAAAGGCACGGCACGGCAAGGGGAAACAAGGCTAAGGCACGACAACGCACGGCTAGGCAATGCAAGGGAAGCCAAGGAAAGGGTAACGCAAGGCAAGGCACGGTGAGGCTAGGCAAGGCTAATGCACGAAAACGCAAGGCTAGGCAATGCACGACAATGCAAGGAAAGCTTAAAGCAAAGGAAGGCACGGTCAGGCGAGATAAGGCTAAGGCACGACAACGCAAGGCTAGGCAATGCAGGGAAGGCAAGCAAAGAGTAACGGAAGGTAAGCAAGGCAAGGAAAAGCAAGGAAAGGCAAGGGTAACGTAAGGAACGGCACGGCAAGGGGAAACAAGTCTAAGGCACGACAACGCACGCTAGGCAATGCACGGCAAGGCAAGTAAAGGGTAACGCATGGGAAAGCACGTTCCGGCGAGGCAAGGCTAAGGCACGACAACGCAAGGCTAGGCAATGCACGGAAGGCAAGCAAAGAGTAACGGAAGGTAAGGAAGGCAAGGGAAAGCAAGGAAAGGCAAGTGTAACGGAAGGAACCGCACGGCAAGGGGAAACAAGGCTAAGGCACGACAAAGCACGCTAGGCAATGCACGGCAAGGCAAGGAAAGGGTAACGCATGGGAAAGCACGGTCAGGCGAGGCAAGGCTAAGGCATGACAACGCAAGGCTAGGCAATGCACGGAAAGCAAGCAAAGAGTAACGGAACGCAAGGAAGGCAAGGGAAAGCAAGGGAAGGCAAGCGTAACGGAAGGAACGGCACGGCAAGGGGTAGCAAGGCTAAGGCACGACAACGCAGGGCTAGGCAATACACGGCAAGGCAAGGAAAGCTTAAAGCAAAGGAAGGCACGGTCAGGCGAGATAAGGCTAAGGTACGAGAACGCAAGGCTAGGCAATGGACGGAAGGCAAGCAAAGAGTAACGGAAGGTAAGGAAGGCAAGGGAAAGCAAGGAAACGAAAGTGTAACGGAAGGAACCGCACGGCAAGGGGAAACAAGGCTAAGGCACGACAACGCACGCTAGGCAATGAACGGCAAGGCAAGGAAAGGGTAACGCATGGGAAAGCACGGTCAGGCGATGCAAGGCTAAGGCATGACAACGCAAGGCTAGGCAATGCACGGAAAGCAAGCAAAGAGTAACGGAACGCAAGGAAGGCAAGGGAAAGCAGCGGAAGGCAAGGGTAACGGAAGGAACGGCAGGGCAAGGGGTAACAAGGCTAAGGCACGACAACGCAAGGCTAGGCAATACACCGCAAGGCAAGGAAAGGGTAACGCAAGGGAAGGCACGGTCAGGTGAGGCAAGGCTAATGCACGACAACGCAAGGCTAGGCAGTGCACGGCAAGGCAAGGAAAGAGTAACGGAAGGAAAGGAAGGCAAGGCAAAGCCAGGCAAGGCAAGTGTAACAAAAGGCACGGCACGGCAAGGGGAAACAAGGCTAAGGCACGACAACGCACGGCTAGGCAATGCAAGGGAAGGCAAGGAAAGGGTAACGCAAGGCAAGGCACGGTGAGGCTAGGCAAGGCTAATGCACGAAAACGCAAGGATAGGCAATGCACGACAATGCAAGGAAAGCTTAAAGCAAACGAAGGCACGGTCAGGCGAGATAAGGCTAAGGCACGACAACGCAAGGCTAGGCAATGCAGGGAAGGCAAGCAAAGAGTAACGGAAGGTAAGCAAGGCAAGGAAAAGCAAGGAAAGGCAAGGGTAACGTAAGGAACGGCACGGCAAGGGGAAACAAGTCTAAGGCACGACAACGCACGCTAGGCAATGCACGGCAAGGCAAGTAAAGGGTAACGCATGGGAAAGCACGTTCCGGCGAGGCAAGGCTAAGGCACGACAACGCAAGGCTAGGCAATGCACGGAAGGCAAGCAAAGAGTAACGGAAGGTAAGGAAGGCAAGGGAAAGCAAGGAAAGGCAAGTGTAACGGAAGGAACCGCACGGCAAGGGGAAACAAGGCTAAGGCACGACAAAGCCCGCTAGGCAACGCACGGCAAGGCAAGGAAAGGGTAACGCATGGGACAGCACGGTCAGGCGAGGCAAGGCTAAGGCATGACAACGCAAGGCTAGGCAATGCACGGAAAGCATGCAAAGAGTAACGGAACGCAAGGAAGGCAAGGGAAAGCAAGGGAAGGCAAGCGTAACGGAAGGAACGGCACGGCAAGGGGTAACAAGGCTAAGGCACGACAACGCAGGGCTAGGCATGCACGGCAAGGCAAGGAAAGCTTAAAGCAAAGGAAGGCACGGTCAGGCGAGATAAGGTTAAGGCACGACAACGCAAGGCTAGGCAATGGACGGAAGGCAAGCAAAGAGTAACGGAAGGTAAGGAAGGCAAGGCAAAGCCAGGCAAGGCAAGTGTAACAAAAGGCACGGCACGGCAAGGGGAAACAAGGCTAAGGAACGACAACGCACGGCTAGGCAATGAAGGGAAGGCAAGGAAAGGGTAACGCAAGGCAAGGCACGGTGAGGCTAGGCAAGGCTAATGCACGAAAACGCAAGGCTAGGCAATGCACGACAATGCAAGGAAAGCTTAAAGCAAAGGAAGGCACGGTCAGGCGAGATAAGGCTAAGGCACGACAACGCAAGGCTAGGCAATGCAGGGAAGGCAAGAAAAGAGTAAAGGAATGTAAGTAAGGCAAGGAAAAGCAAGGAAAGGCAAGGGTAACGGAAGGAACGGCACGGCAAGGGGAAACAAGTCTAAGGCATGACAACGCACGCTAGGCAATGCACGGCAAGGCAAGGAAAGGGTAACGCATGCGAAAGCACGGTCAGGCGAGGCAAGGCTAAGGCACGACAACGCAAGGCTAGGCAATGCACGACAATGCAAGGAAAGCTTAAAGTAAAGGAAGGCACGGTCAGGCGAGATAAGGCTAAGGCACGACAACGCAAGGCTAGGCAATGCAGGGAAGGCAAGCAAAGTGTAACGGAAGGTAAGCAAGGCAAGGAAAAGCAAGGAAAGGCAAGGGTAACGTAAGGAACGGCACGGCAAGTGGAAACAAGTCTAAGGCACGACAACGCACGCTAGGCAATGCACGGCAAGGCAAGTAAAGGGTAACGCATGGGAAAGCACGTTCCGGCGAGGCAAGGCTAAGGCACGACAACGCAAGGCTAGGCAATGCACGGAAGGCAAGCAAAGAGTATCGGAAGGTAAGGAAGGCAAGGGAAAGCAAGGAAAGGCAAGTGTAACGGAAGGAACCGCACGGCAAGGGGAAACAAGGCTAAGGTACGACAAAGCACGCTAGGCAATGCACGGCAAGGCAAGGAAAGGGTAACGCATGGGAAAGCACGGTCAGGCGAGGCAAGGCTAAGGCATGACAACGCAAGGCTAGGCAATGCACGGAAAGCAAGCAAAGAGTAACGGAACGCAAGGAAGGCAAGGGAAAGCAAGGGAAGGCAAGCGTAACGGAAGGAACGGCACGGCAAGGGGTAACAAGGCTAAGGCACGACAACGCAGGGCTAGGCAATGCACGGCAAGGCAAGGAAAGCTTAAAGCAAAGGAAGGCAGGGTCAGGCGAGATAAGGCAAAGGTACGAGAACGCAAGGCTAGGCAATGGACGGAAGGCAAGCAAAGAGTAACGGAAGGTAAGGAAGGCAAGGGAAAGCAAGGAAACGAAAGTGTAACGGAAGGAACCGCACGGCAAGGGGAAACAAGGCTAAGGCACGACAACGCACGCTAGGCAATGAACGGCAAGGCAAGGAAAGGGTAACGCATGGGAAAGCACGGTCAGGCGAGGCAAGGCTAAGGCATGACAACGCAAGGCTAGGCAATGCACGGAAAGCAAGCAAAGAGTAACGGAACGCAAGGAAGGCAAGGGAAAGCAGCGGAAGGCAAGGGTAACGGAAGGAACGGCAGGGCAAGGGGTAACAAGGCTAAGGCACGACAACGCAAGGCTAGGCAATACACCGCAAGGCAAGGAAAGGGTAACGCAAGGGAAGGCACGGTCAGGTGAGGCAAGGCTAATGCACGACAACGCAAGGCTAGGCAGTGCACGGCAAGACAAGGAAAGAGTAACGGAAGGAAAGGAAGGCAAGGCAAAGCCAGGCAAGGCAAGTGTAACAAAAGGCACGGCACGGCAAGGGGAAACAAGGCTAAGGCACGACAACGCACGGCTAGGCAATGCAAGGGAAGGCAAGGAAAGGGTAACGCAAGGCAAGGCACGGTGAGGCTAGGCAAGGCTAATGCACGAAAACGCAAGGCTAGGCAATGCACGACAATGCAAGGAAAGCTTAAAGCAAAGGAAGGCACGGTCAGGCGAGATAAGGCTAAGGCACGACAACGCAAGGCTAGGCAATGCAGGGAAGGCAAGCAAAGAGTAACGGAAGGTAAGCAAGGCAAGGAAAAGCAAGGAAAGGCAAGGGTAACGTAAGGAACGGCACGGCAAGGGGAAACAAGTCTAAGGCACGACAATGCACGCTAGGCAATGCACGGCAAGGCAAGTAAAGGGTAACGCATGGGAAAGCACGTTCCGGCGAGGCAAGGCTAAGGCACGACAACGCAAGGCTAGGCAATGCACGGAAGGCAAGCAAAGAGTAACGGAAGGTAAGGAAGGCAAGGGAAAGCAAGGAAAGGCAAGTGTAACGGAAGGAACCGCACGGCAAGGGGAAACAAGGCTAAGGCACGACAAAGCACGCTAGGCAACGCACGGCAAGGCAAGGAAAGGGTAACGCATGGGACAGCACGGTCAGGCGAGGCAAGGCTAAGGCATGACAACGCAAGACTAGGCAATGCACGGAAAGCAAGCAAAGAGTAACGGAACGCAAGGAAGGCAAGGGAAAGCAAGGGAAGGCAAGCGTAACGGAAAGAACGGCACGGCAAGGGGTAACAAGGCTAAGGCACGACAACGCAGGGCTAGGCAATGCACGGCAAGGCAAGGAAAGCTTAAAGCAAAGGAAGGCACGGTCAGGCGAGATAAGGTTAAGGCACGACAACGCAAGGCTAGGCAATGGACGGAAGGCAAGCAAAGAGTAACGGAAGGTAAGGAAGGCAAGGCAAAGCCAGGCAAGGCAAGTGTAACAAAAGGCACGGCACGGCAAGGGGAAACAAGGCTAAGGCACGACAACGCACGGCTAGGCAATGAAGGGAAGGCAAGGAAAGGGTAACGCAAGGCAAGGCACGGTGAGGCTAGGCAAGGCTAATGCACGAAAACGCAAGGCTAGGCAATGCACGACAATGCAAGGAAAGCTTAAAGCAAAGGAAGGCACGGTCAGGCGAGATAAGGCTAAGGCACGACAACGCAAGGCTACGCAATGCCCGGAAAGCAAGCAAAGAGTAACGGAACGCAAGGAAGGCAAGGGAATGCAACGGAAGGCAAGGGTAACGGAACGAATTGCACGCAACGGGAAACAAGGCTAAGGCACGACAACGCACGGCTAGGCAATGCACGGCAAGGCAAGGAAAGAGTAACGCAAGGAAAGGCACGGTGAGGCTAGGGAAGGCTAATGCACGAAAACGCAAAGCTAGGCAATGCACGACAATTCAAGGAAAGCTTAAAGTAAAGGAAGGCACGGTCAGGCGAGATAAGGCTAAGGCACGACAACGCAAGGCTAGGCAATGCAGGGAAGGCAAGGAAAGAGTAACGGAAGGTAAGCAAGTCAAGGAAAAGCAAGGAAAGGCAAGGGTAACGTAAGGAACGGCACGGCAAGGGGAAACAACTCTAAGGCACGACAACGCACGCTAGGCAATGCACTGCAAGGCAAGTAAAGGGTAACGCATGGGAAAGCACGTTCCGGCGAGGCAAGGCTAAGGCACGACAAAGCAAGGCTAGGCAATGCACGGAAGGCAAGCAAAGAGTAACGGAAGGTAAGGAAGGCAAGGGAAAGCAAGGAAAGGCAAGTGTAACGGAAGGAACCGCACCGCAAGGGGAAACAAGGCTAAGGCAGGACAACGCACGCTAGGCAATGCACGGCAAGGCAAGGAAAGGGTAACGCATGGGAAAGCACATTCAGTCGAGGCAAGGCTAAGGCATGACAACGCAAGGCTAGGCAATGCACGGAAAGCAAGCAAAGAGTAACGGAACGCAAGGAAGGCAAGGGAAAGCAAGGGAAGGCAAGCGTAACGGAAGGAACGGCACGGCAAGGGGTAACAAGGCTAAGGCACGACAACGCAGGGCTAGGCAATGCACGGCAAGGCAAGGAAAGCTTAAAGCAAAGGAAGGCACGGTCAGGCGAGATAAGGCTAAGGTACGAGAACGCAAGGATAGGCAATGGACAGAAGGCAAGCAAAGAGTAACGGAAGGTAAGGAAGGCAAGGGAAAGCAAGGAAACGAAAGTGTAACGGAAGGAACCGCACGGCAAGGGGAAACAAGGCTAAGGCACGACAACGCACGCTAGGCAATGCACGGCAAGGCAAGGAAAGGGTAACGCATGGGAAAGCACGGTCAGGCGAGGCAAGGCTAAGGCATGACAACGCAAGGCTAGGCAATGCACGGAAAGCAAGCAAAGAGTAACGGAACGCAAGGAAGGCAAGGGAAAGCAACGGAAGGCAAGGGTAACGGAAGGAACGGCAGGGCAAGGGGTAACAAGGCTAAGGCACGACAACGCAAGGCTAGGCAATACACCGCAAGGCAAGGAAAGGGTAGCGCAAGTGAAGGCACGGTCAGGTGAGGCAAGGCTAATGCACGACAACGCAAGGCTAGGCAGTGCACGGCAAGGCAAGGAAAGAGTAACGGAAGGAAAGGAAGGCAAGGCAAAGCCAGGCAAGGCAAGTGTAACAAAAGGCACGGCACGGCAAGGGGAAACAAGGCTAAGGCACGACAACGCACGGCTAGGCAATGCAAGGGAAGGCAAGGAAAGGGTAACGCAAGACAAGGCACGGAGAGGCTAGGCAAGGCTAATGCACGAAAACGCAAGGCTAGGCAATGCACGACAATGCAAGGAAAGCTTAAAGCAAAGGAAGGCACGGTCAGGCGAGATAAGGCTAAGGCACGACAACGCAAGGCTAGGCAATGCAGGGAAGGCAAGAAAAGAGTAAAGGAATGTAAGCAAGGCAAGGAAAAGCAAGGAAAGTCAAGGGTAACGGAAGGAACGGCACGGCAAGGGGAAACAAGTCTAAGGCATGACAACGCACGCTAGGCAATGCACGGCAAGGCCAGGAAAGGGTAACGCATGCGAAAGCACGGTCAGGCGAGGCAAGGCTAAGGCACGACAACGCAAGGCTAGGCAATGCACGACAATGGAAGGAAAGCTTAAAGTAAAGGAAGGCACGGTCAGGCGAGATAAGGCTAAGGCACGACAACGCAAGGCTAGGCAATGCAGGGAAGGCAAGCAAAGTGTAACGGAAGGTAAGCAAGGTAAGGAAAAGCAAGGAAAGGCAAGGGTAACGTAAGGAACGGCACGGCAAGGGGAAACAAGTCTAAGGCACGAAAACGCACGCTAGGCAATGCACGGCAAGGCAAGTAAAGGGTAACGCATGGGAAAGCACGTTCCGGCGAGGCAAGGCTAAGGCACGACAACGCAAGGCTAGGCAATGCACACAAGGCAAGCAAAGAGTATCGGAAGGTAAGGAAGGCAAGGGAAAGCAAGGAAAGGCAAGTGTAACGGAAGGAACCGCACGGCAAGGGGAAACAAGGCTAAGGCACTACAAAGCACGCTAGGCAATGCACGGCAAGGCAAGGAAAGGGTAACGCATGGGAAAGCACGGTCAGGCGAGGCAAGGCTAAGGCATGACAACGCAAGGCTAGGCAATGCACGGAAAGTAAGCAAAGAGTAACGGAACGCAAGGAAGGCAAGGGAATGCAACGGAAGGCAAGGGTAACGGAAGGAACTGCACGGCAAGGGGTAACAAGGCTAAGGCACGACAACGCAGGGCTAGGCAATGCACCGCAAGGCAAGGAAAGGGTAACGCAAGGGAAGGCACGGTCAGGTGAGGCAAGGCTAAGGCATGAGAACGCAAGGCTAGGCAGTGCACGGCAAGGCAAGGAAAGAGTAACGGAAGGAAAGGAAGGCAAGGCAAAGCCAGGCAAGGCAAGTGTAACAAAAGGCACGGCACGGCAAGGGGAAACAAGGCTAAGGCACGACAACGCACGGCTAGGCAATGCAAGGGAAGGCAAGGAAAGGGTAACGCAAGGCAAGGCACGGTGAGCTTAGGCAAGGCTAATGCACGAAAACGCAAGGCTTGGCAATGCACGACAATGCAAGGAAAGCTTAAAGCAAAGGAAGGCACGGATAGGCGAGATAAGGCTAAGGTACGACAACGCAGGGCTAGGCAATGCAGGGAAGGCAAGCAAAGAGTAAAGGAATGTAAGCAAGGCAAGGAAAAGCAAGGAAAGGTAAGGGTAACGGAAGGAACGGCACGGGAAGGGGAAACAAGTCTAAGGCATGACAACGCACGCTAGGCAATGCACGGCAAGGCAAGGAAAGGGTAACGCATGCGAAAGCACGGTCAGGCGAGGCAAGGCTAAGGCACGACAACGCAAGGCTAGGCAATGCACGACAATGCAAGGAAAGCTTAAAGTAAAGGAAGGCACGGTCAGGCGAGATAAGGCTAAGGCACGACAACGCAAGGCTAGGCAATGCAGGGAAGGCAAGCAAAGAGTAACGGAAGATAAGCAAGGCAAGGAAAAGCAAGGAAAGGCAAAGTTAACGTAAGGAACGGCACGGCAAGGGGAAACAAGTCTAAGGCACGACAACGCACGCTAGGCAATGCACGGCAAGGCAAGGAAAGGGTAACGCAGGGGACAGCACGGTCAGGCGAGGCAAGGCTAAGTCATGACAACGCAAGGCTAGGCAATGCACGGAAAGCAAGCAAAGAGTAACGGAACGCAAGGAAGGCAAGGGAAAGCAAGGGAAGGCAAGCGTAACGGAAGGAACGGCACGGCAAGGGGTAACAAGGCTAAGGCACGACAACGCAGGGCTAGGCAATGCACGGCAAGGCAAGGAAAGCTTAAAGCAAAGGAAGGCACGGTCAGGCGAGATAAGGCTAAGGCACGACAACGCAAGGCTAGGCAATGGACGGAAGGCAAGCAAAGAGTAACAGAAGGTAAGGAAGGCAAGGCAAAGCCAGGCAAGGCAAGTGTAACAAAAGGCACGGCACGGTAAGGGGAAACAAGACTAAGGCACTACAACGCACGGCTAGGCAATGAAGGGAAGGCAAGGAAAGGGTAACGCAAGGCAAGGCACGGTGAGGCTAGGCAAGGCTAATGCACGAAAACGCAAGGCTAGGCAATGCACGACAATGCAAGGAAAGCTTAAAGCAAAGGAAGGCACGGTCAGGCGAGATAAGGCTAAGGCACGACAACGCAAGGCTACGCAATGCCCGGAAAGCAAGCAAAGAGTAACGGAACGCAAGGAAGGCAAGGGAATGCAACGGAAGGGAAGGGTAACGGATGGAATTGCACGCAAGGGGAAACAAGGCTAAGGCACGACAACGCACGGCTAGGCAATGCACGGCAAGGCAAGGAAAGGGTAACGCATGCGAAAGCACGGTCAGGCGAGGCAAGGCTAAGGCACGACAACGCAAGGCTAGGCAATGCACGACAATGCAAGGAAAGCTTAAAGTAAAGGAAGGCACGGTCAGGCGAGATAAGGCTAAGGCACGACAACGCAAGGCTAGGCAATGCAGGGAAGGCAAGCAAAGTGTAACGGAAGGTAAGCAAGGCAAGGAAAAGCAAGGAAAGGCAAGGGTAACGTAAGGAACGGCACGGCAAGGGGAAACAAGTCTAAGGCACGACAACGCACGCTAGGCAATGCACGGCAAGGCAAGTAAAGGGTAACGCATGGGAAAGCACGTTCCGGCGAGGCAAGGCTAAGGCACGACAACGCAAGGCTAGGCAATGCACGGAAGGCAAGCAAAGAGTATCGGAAGGTAAGGAAGGCAAGGGAAAGCAAGGAAAGGCAAGTGTAACGGAAGGAACCGCACGGCAAGGGGAAACAAGGCTAAGGCACGACAAAGCACGCTAGGCAATGCACGGCAAGGCAAGGAAAGGGTAACGCATGGGAAAGCACGGTCAGGCGAGGCAAGGCTAAGGCATGACAACGCAAGGCTAGGCAATGCACGGAAAGCAAGCAAAGAGTAACGGAACGCAAGGAAGGCAAGGGAAAGCAAGGGAAGGCAAGCGTAACGGAAGGAACGGCACGGCAAGGGGTAACAAGGCTAAGGCACGACAACGCAGGGCTAGGCAATGCACGGCAAGGCAAGGAAAGCTTAAAGCAAAGGAAGGCACGGTCAGGCGAGATAAGGCTAAGGTACGAGAACGCAAGGCTAGGCAATGGACGGAAGGCAAGCAAAGAGTAACGGAAGGTAAGGAAGGCAAGGGAAAGCAAGGAAACGAAAGTGTAATGGAAGGAACCGCACGGCAAGGGGAAACAAGGCTAAGGCACGACAACTCACGCTAGGCAATGAACGGCAAGGCAAGGAAAGGGTAACGCATGGTAAAGCACGGTCAGGCGAGGCAAGGCTAAGGCATGACAACGCAAGGCTAGGCAATGCACGGAAAGCAAGCAAAGAGTAACGGAACGCAAGGAAGGCAAGGGAAAGCAGCGGAAGGCAAGGGTAACGGAAGGAACGGCAGGGCAAGGGGTAACAAGGCTAAGGCACGACAACGCAAGGCTAGGCAATACACCGCAAGGCAAGGAAAGGGTAACGCAAGGGAAGGCACGGTCAGGTGAGGCAAGGCTAATGCACGACAACGCAAGGCTAGGCAGTGCACGGCAAGGCAAGGAAAGAGTAACGGAAGGAAAGGAAGGCAAGGCAAAGCCAGGCAAGGCAAGTGTAACAAAAGGCACGGCACGGCAAGGGGAAACAAGGCTAAGGCACGACAACGCACGGCTAGGCAATGCAAGGGAAGGCAAGGAAAGGGTAACGCAAGGCAAGGCACGGTGAGGCTAGGCAAGGCTAATGCACGAAAACGCAAGGCTAGGCAATGCACGACAATGCAAGGAAAGCTTAAAGCAAAGGAAGGCACGGTCAGGCGAGATAAGGCTAAGGCACGACAACGCAAGGCTAGGCAATGCAGGGAAGGCAAGCAAAGAGTAACGGAAGGTAAGCAAGGCAAGGAAAAGCAAGGAAAGGCAAGGGTAACGTAAGGAACGGCACGGCAAGGGGAAACAAGTCTAAGGCACGACAATGCACGCTAGGCAATGCACGGCAAGGCAAGTAAAGGGTAACGCATGGGAAAGCACGTTCCGGCGAGGCAAGGCTAAGGCACGACAACGCAAGGCTAGGCAATGCACGGAAGGCAAGCAAAGAGTAACGGAAGGTAAGGAAGGCAAGGGAAAGCAAGGAAAGGCAAGTGTAACGGAAGGAACCGCACGGCAAGGGGAAACAAGGCTAAGGCACGACAAAGCACGCTAGGCAACGCACGGCAAGGCAAGGAAAGGGTAACGCATGGGACAGCACGGTCAGGCGAGGCAAGGCTAAGGCATGACAACGCAAGGCTAGGCAATGCACGGAAAGCAAGCAAAGAGTAACGGAACGCAAGGAAGGCAAGGGAAAGCAAGGGAAGGCAAGCGTAATGGAAGGAACGGCACGGCAAGGGGTAACAAGGCTAAGGCACGACAACGCAGGGCTAGGCAATGCACGGCAAGGCAAGGAAAGCTTAAAGCAAAGGAAGGCACGGTCAGGCGAGATAAGGTTAAGGCACGACAACGCAAGGCTAGGCAATGGACGGAAGGCAAGCAAAGAGTAACGGAAGGTAAGGAAGGCAAGGCAAAGCCAGGCAAGGCAAGTGTAACAAAAGGCACGGCACGGCAAGGGGAAACAAGGCTAAGGCACGACAACGCACGGCTAGGCAATGAAGGGAAGGCAAGGAAAGGGTAACGCAAGGCAAGGCACGGTGAGGCTAGGCAAGGCTAATGCACGAAAACGCAAGGCTAGGCAATGCACGACAATGCAAGGAAAGCTTAAAGCAAAGGAAGGCACGGTCAGGCGAGATAAGGCTAAGGCACGACAACGCAAGGCTACGCAATGCCCGGAAAGCAAGCAAAGAGTAACGGAACGCAAGGAAGGCAAGGGAATGCAACGGAAGGCAAGGGTAACGGAACGAATTGCACGCAAGGGGAAACAAGGCTAAGGCACGACAACGCACGGCTAGGCAATGCACGGCAAGGCAAGGAAAGAGTAACGCAAGGAAAGGCACGGTGAGGCTAGGGAAGGCTAATGCACGAAAACGCAAAGCTAGGCAATGCACGACAATTCAAGGAAAGCTTAAAGTAAAGGAAGGCACGGTCAGGCGAGATAAGGCTAAGGCACGACAACGCAAGGCTAGGCAATGCAGGGAAGGCAAGCAAAGAGTAACGGAAGGTAAGCAAGGCAAGGAAAAGCAAGGAAAGGCAAGGGTAACGTAAGGAACGGCACGGCAAGGGGAAACAAGTCTAAGGCACGACAACGCACGCTAGGCAATGCACTGCAAGGCAAGTAAAGGGTAACGCATGGGAAAGCACGTTCCGGCGAGGCAAGGCTAAGGCACGACAACGCAAGGCTAGGCAATGCACGGAAGGCAAGCAAAGAGTAACGGAAGGTAAGGAAGGCAAGGGAAAGCAAGGAAAGGCAAGTGTAACGGAAGGAACCGCACGGCAAGGGGAAACAAGGCTAAGGCACGACAAAGCACGCTAGGCAACGCACGGCAAGGCAAGGAAAGGGTAACGCATGGGACAGCACGGTCAGGCGAGGCAAGGCTAAGGCATGACAACGCAAGGCTAGGCAATGCACGGAAAGCAAGCAAAGAGTAACGGAACGCAAGGAAGGCAAGGGAAAGCAAGGGAAGGCAAGCGTAACGGAAGGAACGGCACGGCAAGGGGTAACAAGGCTAAGGCACGACAACGCAGGGCTAGGCAATGCACGGCAAGGCAAGGAAAGCTTAAAGCAAAGGAAGGCACGGTCAGGCGAGATAAGGTTAAGGCACGACAACGCAAGGCTAGGCAATGGACGGAAGGCAAGCAAAGAGTAACGGAAGGTAAGGAAGTCAAGGCAAAGCCAGGCAAGGCAAGTGTAACAAAAGGCACGGCACGGCAAGGGGAAACAAGGCTAAGGCACGACAACGCACGGCTAGGCAATGAAGGGAAGGCAAGGAAAGGGTAACGCAAGGCAAGGCACTGTGAGGCTAGGCAAGGCTAATGCACGAAAACGCAAGGCTAGGCAATGCACGACAATGCAAGGAAAGCTTAAAGCAAAGGAAGGCACGGTCAGGCGAGATAAGGCTAAGGCACGACAACGCAAGGCTACGCAATGCCCGGAAAGCAAGCAAAGAGTAACGGAACGCAAGGAAGGCAAGGGAATGCAACGGAAGGGAAGGGTAACGGATGGAATTGCACGCAAGGGGAAACAAGGCTAAGGCACGACAACGCACGGCTAGGCAATGCACGGCAAGGCAAGGAAAGGGTAACGCATGCGAAAGCACGGTCAGGCGAGGCAAGGCTAAGGCACGACAACGCAAGGCTAGGCAATGCACGACAATGCAAGGAAAGCTTAAAGTAAAGGAAGGCACGGTCAGGCGAGATAAGGCTAAGGCACGACAACGCAAGGCTAGGCAATGCAGGGAAGGCAAGCAAAGTGTAACGGAAGGTAAGCAAGGCAAGGAAAAGCAAGGAAAGGCAAGGGTAACGTAAGGAACGGCACGGCAAGGGGAAACAAGTCTAAGGCACGACAACGCACGCTAGGCAATGCACGGCAAGGCAAGTAAAGGGTAACGCATGGGAAAGCACGTTCCGGCGAGGCAAGGCTAAGGCACGACAACGCAAGGCTAGGCAATGCACGGAAGGCAAGCAAAGAGTATCGGAAGGTAAGGAAGGCAAGGGAAAGCAAGGAAAGGCAAGTGTAACGGAAGGAACCGCACGGCAAGGGGAAACAAGGCTAAGGCACGACAAAGCACGCTAGGCAATGCACGGCAAGGCAAGGAAAGGGTAACGCATGGGAAAGCACGGTCAGGCGAGGCAAGGCTAAGGCATGACAACGCAAGGCTAGGCAATGCACGGAAAGCAAGCAAAGAGTAACGGAACGCAAGGAAGGCAAGGGAAAGCAAGGGAAGGCAAGCGTAACGGAAGGAACGGCACGGCAAGGGGTAACAAGGCTAAGGCACGACAACGCAGGGCTAGGCAATGCACGGCAAGGCAAGGAAAGCTTAAAGCAAAGGAAGGCACGGTCAGGCGAGATAAGGCTAAGGTACGAGAACGCAAGGCTAGGCAATGGACGGAAGGCAAGCAAAGAGTAACGGAAGGTAAGGAAGGCAAGGGAAAGCAAGGAAACGAAAGTGTAATGGAAGGAACCGCACGGCAAGGGGAAACAAGGCTAAGGCACGACAACTCACGCTAGGCAATGAACGGCAAGGCAAGGAAAGGGTAACGCATGGTAAAGCACGGTCAGGCGAGGCAAGGCTAAGGCATGACAACGCAAGGCTAGGCAATGCACGGAAAGCAAGCAAAGAGTAACGGAACGCAAGGAAGGCAAGGGAAAGCAGCGGAAGGCAAGGGTAACGGAAGGAACGGCAGGGCAAGGGGTAACAAGGCTAAGGCACGACAACGCAAGGCTAGGCAATACACCGCAAGGCAAGGAAAGGGTAACGCAAGGGAAGGCACGGTCAGGTGAGGCAAGGCTAATGCACGACAACGCAAGGCTAGGCAGTGCACGGCAAGGCAAGGAAAGAGTAACGGAAGGAAAGGAAGGCAAGGCAAAGCCAGGCAAGGCAAGTGTAACAAAAGGCACGGCACGGCAAGGGGAAACAAGGCTAAGGCACGACAACGCACGGCTAGGCAATGCAAGGGAAGGCAAGGAAAGGGTAACGCAAGGCAAGGCACGGTGAGGCTAGGCAAGGCTAATGCACGAAAACGCAAGGCTAGGCAATGCACGACAATGCAAGGAAAGCTTAAAGCAAAGGAAGGCACGGTCAGGCGAGATAAGGCTAAGGCACGACAACGCAAGGCTAGGCAATGCAGGGAAGGCAAGCAAAGAGTAACGGAAGGTAAGCAAGGCAAGGAAAAGCAAGGAAAGGCAAGGGTAACGTAAGGAACGGCACGGCAAGGGGAAACAAGTCTAAGGCACGACAATGCACGCTAGGCAATGCACGGCAAGGCAAGTAAAGGGTAACGCATGGGAAAGCACGTTCCGGCGAGGCAAGGCTAAGGCACGACAACGCAAGGCTAGGCAATGCACGGAAGGCAAGCAAAGAGTAACGGAAGGTAAGGAAGGCAAGGGAAAGCAAGGAAAGGCAAGTGTAACGGAAGGAACCGCACGGCAAGGGGAAACAAGGCTAAGGCACGACAAAGCACGCTAGGCAACGCACGGCAAGGCAAGGAAAGGGTAACGCATGGGACAGCACGGTCAGGCGAGGCAAGGCTAAGGCATGACAACGCAAGGCTAGGCAATGCACGGAAAGCAAGCAAAGAGTAACGGAACGCAAGGAAGGCAAGGGAAAGCAAGGGAAGGCAAGCGTAATGGAAGGAACGGCACGGCAAGGGGTAACAAGGCTAAGGCACGACAACGCAGGGCTAGGCAATGCACGGCAAGGCAAGGAAAGCTTAAAGCAAAGGAAGGCACGGTCAGGCGAGATAAGGTTAAGGCACGACAACGCAAGGCTAGGCAATGGACGGAAGGCAAGCAAAGAGTAACGGAAGGTAAGGAAGGCAAGGCAAAGCCAGGCAAGGCAAGTGTAACAAAAGGCACGGCACGGCAAGGGGAAACAAGGCTAAGGCACGACAACGCACGGCTAGGCAATGAAGGGAAGGCAAGGAAAGGGTAACGCAAGGCAAGGCACGGTGAGGCTAGGCAAGGCTAATGCACGAAAACGCAAGGCTAGGCAATGCACGACAATGCAAGGAAAGCTTAAAGCAAAGGAAGGCACGGTCAGGCGAGATAAGGCTAAGGCACGACAACGCAAGGCTACGCAATGCCCGGAAAGCAAGCAAAGAGTAACGGAACGCAAGGAAGGCAAGGGAATGCAACGGAAGGCAAGGGTAACGGAACGAATTGCACGCAAGGGGAAAGAAGGCTAAGGCACGACAACGCACGGCTAGGCAATGCACGGCAAGGCAAGGAAAGAGTAACGCAAGGAAAGGCACGGTGAGGCTAGGGAAGGCTAATGCACGAAAACGCAAAGCTAGGCAATGCACGACAATTCAAGGAAAGCTTAAAGTAAAGGAAGGCACGGTCAGGCGAGATAAGGCTAAGGCACGACAACGCAAGGCTAGGCAATGCAGGGAAGGCAAGCAAAGAGTAACGGAAGGTAAGCAAGGCAAGGAAAAGCAAGGAAAGGCAAGGGTAACGTAAGGAACGGCACGGCAAGGGGAAACAAGTCTAAGGCACGACAACGCACGCTAGGCAATGCACTGCAAGGCAAGTAAAGGGTAACGCATGGGAAAGCACGTTCCGGCGAGGCAAGTCTAAGGCACGACAACGCAAGGCTAGGCAATGCACGGAAGGCAAGCAAAGAGTAACGGAAGGTAAGGAAGGCAAGGGAAAGCAAGGAAAGGCAAGTGTAACGGAAGGAACCGCACGGCAAGGGGAAACAAGGCTAAGGCACGACAAAGCACGCTAGGCAACGCACGGCAAGGCAAGGAAAGGGTAACGCATGGGACAGCACGGTCAGGCGAGGCAAGGCTAAGGCATGACAACGCAAGGCTAGGCAATGCACGGAAAGCAAGCAAAGAGTAACGGAACGCAAGGAAGGCAAGGGAAAGCAAGGGAAGGCAAGCGTAACGGAAGGAACGGCACGGCAAGGGGTAACAAGGCTAAGGCACGACAACGCAGGGCTAGGCAATGCACGGCAAGGCAAGGAAAGCTTAAAGCAAAGGAAGGCACGGTCAGGCGAGATAAGGTTAAGGCACGACAACGCAAGGCTAGGCAATGGACGGAAGGCAAGCAAAGAGTAACGGAAGGTAAGGAAGTCAAGGCAAAGCCAGGCAAGGCAAGTGTAACAAAAGGCACGGCACGGCAAGGGGAAACAAGGCTAAGGCACGACAACGCACGGCTAGGCAATGAAGGGAAGGCAAGGAAAGGGTAACGCAAGGCAAGGCACTGTGAGGCTAGGCAAGGCTAATGCACGAAAACGCAAGGCTAGGCAATGCACGACAATGCAAGGAAAGCTTAAAGCAAAGGAAGGCACGGTCAGGCGAGATAAGGCTAAGGCACGACAACGCAAGGCTACGCAATGCCCGGAAAGCAAGCAAAGAGTAACGGAACGCAAGGAAGGCAAGGGAATGCAACGGAAGGCAAGGGTAACGGAACGAATTGCACGCAAGGGGAAACAAGGCTAAGGCACGACAACGCACGGCTAGGCAATGCACGGCAAGGCAAGGAAAGAGTAACGCAAGGAAAGGCACGGTACGGCTAGGGAAGGCTAATGCACGAAAACGCAAAGCTAGGCAATGCACGACAATGCAAGGAAAGCTTAAAGTAAAGGAAGGCACGGTCAGGCGAGATAAGGCTAAGGCACGACAACGCAAGGCTAGGCAATGCAGGGAAGGCAAGGAAAGAGTAACGGAAGGTAAGCAAGTCAAGGAAAAGCAAGGAAAGGCAAGGGTAACGTAAGGAACGGCACGGCAAGGGGAAACAAGTCTAAGGCACGACAACGCACGCTAGGCAATGCACTGCAAGGCAAGTAAAGGGTAACGCATGGGAAAGCACGTTCCGGCGAGGCAAGGCTAAGGCACGACAACGCAAGGCTAGGCAATGCACGGAAGGCAAGCAAAGAGTAACGGAAGGTAAGGAAGGCAAGGGAAAGCAAGGAAAGGCAAGTGTAACGGAAGGAACCGCACCGCAAGGGGAAACAAGGCTAAGGCAGGACAACGCACGCTAGGAAATGCACGGCAAGGCAAGGAAAGGGTAACGCATGGGAAAGCACATTCAGGCGAGGCAAGGCTAAGGCATGACAACGCAAGGCTAGGCAATGCACGGAAAGCAAGCAAAGAGTAACGGAACGCAGGGAAGGCAAGGGAAAGCAAGGGAAGGCAAGCGTAACGGAAGGAACGGCACGGCAAGGGGTAACAAGGCTAAGGCACGACAACGCAGGGCTAGGCAATGCACGGCAAGGCAAGGAAAGCTTAAAGCAAAGGAAGGCACGGTCAGGCGAGATAAGGCTAAGGTACGAGAACGCAAGGCTAGGCAATGGACAGAAGGCAAGCAAAGAGTAACGGAAGGTAAGGAAGGCAAGGGAAAGCAAGGAAACGAAAGTGTAACGGAAGGAACCGCACGGCAAGGGGAAACAAGGCTAAGGCACGACAACGCACGCTAGGCAATGCACGGCAAGGCAAGGAAAGGGTAACGCATGGGAAAGCACGGTCAGGCGAGGCAAGGCTAAGGCATGACAACGCAAGGCTAGGCAATGCACGGAAAGCAAGCAAAGAGTAACGGAACGCAAGGAAGGCAAGGGAAAGCAACGGAAGGCAAGGGTAACGGAAGGAACGGCAGGGCAAGGGGTAACAAGGCTAAGGCACGACAACGCAAGGCTAGGCAATACACCGCAAGGCAAGGAAAGGGTAGCGCAAGTGAAGGCACGGTCAGGTGAGGCAAGGCTAATGCACGACAACGCAAGGCTAGGCAGTGCACGGCAAGGCAAGGAAAGAGTAACGGAAGGAAAGGAAGGCAAGGCAAAGCCAGGCAAGGCAAGTGTAACAAAAGGCACGGCACGGCAAGGGGAAACAAGGCTAAGGCACGACAACGCACGGCTAGGCAATGCAAGGGAAGGCAAGGAAAGGGTAACGCAAGACAAGGCACGGAGAGGCTAGGCAAGGCTAATGCACGAAAACGCAAGGCTAGGCAATGCACGACAATGCAAGGAAAGCTTAAAGCAAAGGAAGGCACGGTCAGGCGAGATAAGGCTAAGGCACGACAACGCAAGGCTAGGCAATGCAGGGAAGGCAAGAAAAGAGTAAAGGAATGTAAGCAAGGCAAGGAAAAGCAAGGAAAGTCAAGGGTAACGGAAGGAACGGCACGGCAAGGGGAAACAAGTCTAAGGCATGACAACGCACGCTAGGCAATGCACGGCAAGGCCAGGAAAGGGTAACGCATGCGAAAGCACGGTCAGGCGAGGCAAGGCTAAGGCACGACAACGCAAGGCTAGGCAATGCACGACAATGGAAGGAAAGCTTAAAGTAAAGGAAGGCACGGTCAGGCGAGATAAGGCTAAGGCACGACAACGCAAGGCTAGGCAATGCAGGGAAGGCAAGCAAAGTGTAACGGAAGGTAAGCAAGGTAAGGAAAAGCAAGGAAAGGCAAGGGTAACGTAAGGAACGGCACGGCAAGGGGAAACAAGTCTAAGGCACGAAAACGCACGCTAGGCAATGCACGGCAAGGCAAGTAAAGGGTAACGCATGGGAAAGCACGTTCCGGCGAGGCAAGGCTAAGGCACGACAACGCAAGGCTAGGCAATGCACACAAGGCAAGCAAAGAGTATCGGAAGGTAAGGAAGGCAAGGGAAAGCAAGGAAAGGCAAGTGTAACGGAAGGAACCGCACGGCAAGGGGAAACAAGGCTAAGGCACTACAAAGCACGCTAGGCAATGCACGGCAAGGCAAGGAAAGGGTAACGCATGGGAAAGCACGGTCAGGCGAGGCAAGGCTAAGGCATGACAACGCAAGGCTAGGCAATGCACGGAAAGTAAGCAAAGAGTAACGGAACGCAAGGAAGGCAAGGGAATGCAACGGAAGGCAAGGGTAACGGAAGGAACTGTACGGCAAGGGGTAACAAGGCTAAGGCACGACAACGCAGGGCTAGGCAATGCACCGCAAGGCAAGGAAAGGGTAACGCAAGGGAAGGCACGGTCAGGTGAGGCAAGGCTAAGGCATGAGAACGCAAGGCTAGGCAGTGCACGGCAAGGCAAGGAAAGAGTAACGGAAGGAAAGGAAGGCAAGGCAAAGCCAGGCAAGGCAAGTGTAACAAAAGGCACGGCACGGCAAGGGGAAACAAGGCTAAGGCACGACAACGCACGGCTAGGCAATGCAAGGGAAGGCAAGGAAAGGGTAACGCAAGGCAAGGCACGGTGAGCTTAGGCAAGGCTAATGCACGAAAACGCAAGGCTTGGCAATGCACGACAATGCAAGGAAAGCTTAAAGCAAAGGAAGGCACGGATAGGCGACATAAGGCTAAGGTACGACAACGCAGGGCTAGGCAATGCAGGGAAGGCAAGCAAAGAGTAAAGGAATGTAAGCAAGGCAAGGAAAAGCAAGGAAAGGTAAGGGTAACGGAAGGAACGGCACGGCAAGGGGAAACAAGTCTAAGGCATGACAACGCACGCTAGGCAATGCACGGCAAGGCAAGGAAAGGGTAACGCATGCGAAAGCACGGTCAGCCGAGGCAAGGCTAAGGCACGACAACGCAAGGCTAGGCAATGCACGACAATGCAAGGAAAGCTTAAAGTAAAGGAAGGCACGGTCAGGCGAGATAAGGCTAAGGCACGACAACGCAAGGCTAGGCAATGCAGGGAAGGCAAGCAAAGAGTAACGGAAGGTAAGCAAGGCAAGGAAAAGCAAGGAAAGGCAAGGTTAACGTAAGGAACGGCACGGCAAGGGGAAACAAGTCTAAGGCACGACAACGCACGCTAGGCAATGCACGGCAAGGCAAGTAAAGGGTAACGCATGGGAAAGCACGTTCCGGCGAGGCAAGGCTAAGGCACGACAACGCAAGGCTAGGCAATGCACGGAAGGCAAGCAAAGAGTAACGGAAGGTAAGGAAGGCAAGGGAAAGCAAGGGAAGGCAAGCGTAACGGAAGGAACGGCACGGCAAGGGGTAACAAGGCTAAGGCACGACAACGCAGGGCTAGGCAATGCACGGCAAGGCAAGGAAAGCTTAAAGCAAAGGAAGGCACGGTCAGGCGAGATAAGGCTAAGGCACGACAACGCAAGGCTAGGCAATGGACGGAAGGCAAGCAAAGAGTAACAGAAGGTAAGGAAGGCAAGGCAAAGCCAGGCAAGGCAAGTGTAACAAAAGGCACGGCACGGTAAGGGGAAACAAGACTAAGGCACTACAACGCACGGCTAGGCAATGAAGGGAAGGCAAGGAAAGGGTAACGCAAGGCAAGGCACGGTGAGGCTAGGCAAGGCTAATGCACGAAAACGCAAGGCTAGGCAATGCACGACAATGCAAGGAAAGCTTAAAGCAAAGGAAGGCACGGTCAGGCGAGATAAGGCTAAGGCACGACAACGCAAGGCTACGCAATGCCCGGAAAGCAAGCAAAGAGTAACGGAACGCAAGGAAGGCAAGGGAATGCAACGGAAGGGAAGGGTAACGGAAGGAATTGCACGCAAGGGGAAACAAGGCTAAGGCACGACAACGCACGGCTAGGCAATGCACGGCAAGGCAAGGAAAGGGTAACGCATGCGAAAGCACGGTCAGGCGAGGCAAGGCTAAGGCACGACAACGCAAGGCTAGGCAATGCACGACAATGCAAGGAAAGCTTAAAGTAAAGGAAGGCACGGTCAGGCGAGATAAGGCTAAGGCACGACAACGCAAGGCTAGGCAATGCAGGGAAGGCAAGCAAAGTGTAACGGAAGGTAAGCAAGGCAAGGAAAAGCAAGGAAAGGCAAGGGTAACGTAAGGAACGGCACGGCAAGGGGAAACAAGTCTAAGGCACGACAACGCACGCTAGGCAATGCACGGCAAGGCAAGTAAAGGGTAACGCATGGGAAAGCACGTTCCGGCGAGGCAAGGCTAAGGCACGACAACGCAAGGCTAGGCAATGCACGGAAGGCAAGCAAAGAGTATCGGAAGGTAAGGAAGGCAAGGGAAAGCAAGGAAAGGCAAGTGTAACGGAAGGAACCGCACGGCAAGGGGAAACAAGGCTAAGGCACGACAAAGCACGCTAGGCAATGCACGGCAAGGCAAGGAAAGGGTAACGCATGGGAAAGCACGGTCAGGCGAGGCAAGGCTAAGGCATGACAACGCAAGGCTAGGCAATGCACGGAAAGCAAGCAAAGAGTAACGGAACGCAAGGAAGGCAAGGGAAAGCAAGGGAAGGCAAGCGTAACGGAAGGAACGGCACGGCAAGGGGTAACAAGGCTAAGGCACGACAACGCAGGGCTAGGCAATGCACGGCAAGGCAAGGAAAGCTTAAAGCAAAGGAAGGCACGGTCAGGCGAGATAAGGCTAAGGTACGAGAACGCAAGGCTAGGCAATGGACGGAAGGCAAGCAAAGAGTAACGGAAGGTAAGGAAGGCAAGGGAAAGCAAGGAAACGAAAGTGTAATGGAAGGAACCGCACGGCAAGGGGAAACAAGGCTAAGGCACGACAACGCACGCTAGGCAATGAACGGCAAGGCAAGGAAAGGGTAACGCATGGTAAAGCACGGTCAGGCGAGGCAAGGCTAAGGCATGACAACGCAAGGCTAGGCAATGCACGGAAAGCAAGCAAAGAGTAACGGAACGCAAGGAAGGCAAGGGAAAGCAGCGGAAGGCAAGGGTAACGGAAGGAACGGCAGGGCAAGGGGTAACAAGGCTAAGGCACGACAACGCAAGGCTAGGCAATACACCGCAAGGCAAGGAAAGGGTAACGCAAGGGAAGGCACGGTCAGGTGAGGCAAGGCTAATGCACGACAACGCAAGGCTAGGCAGTGCACGGCAAGGCAAGGAAAGAGTAACGGAAGGAAAGGAAGGCAAGGCAAAGCCAGGCAAGGCAAGTGTAACAAAAGGCACGGCACGGCAAGGCGAAACAAGGCTAAGGCACGACAACGCACGGCTAGGCAATGCAAGGGAAGGCAAGGAAAGGGTAACGCAAGGCAAGGCACGGTGAGGCTAGGCAAGGCTAATGCACGAAAACGCAAGGCTAGGCAATGCACGACAATGCAAGGAAAGCTTAAAGCAAAGGAAGGCACGGTCAGGCGAGATAAGGCTAAGGCACGACAACGCAAGGCTACGCAATACCCGGAAAGCAAGCAAAGAGTAACGGAACGCAAGGAAGGCAAGGGAATGCAACGGAAGGCAAGGGTAACGGAACGAATTGCACGCAAGGGGAAACAAGGCTAAGGCACGACAACGCACGGCTAGGCAATGCACGGCAAGGCAAGGAAAGAGTAACGCAAGGAAAGGCACGGTGAGGCTAGGGAAGGCTAATGCACGAAAACGCAAAGCTAGGCAATGCACGACAATTCAAGGAAAGCTTAAAGTAAAGGAAGGCACGGTCAGGCGAGATAAGGCTAAGGCACGACAACGCAAGGCTAGGCAATGCAGGGAAGGCAAGGAAAGAGTAACGGAAGGTAAGCAAGTCAAGGAAAAGCAAGGAAAGGCAAGGGTAACGTAAGGAACGGCACGGCAAGGGGAAACAAGTCTAAGGCACGACAACGCACGCTAGGCAATGCACTGCAAGGCAAGTAAAGGGTAACGCATGGGAAAGCACGTTCCGGCGAGGCAAGGCTAAGGCACGACAACGCAAGGCTAGGCAATGCACGGAAGGCAAGCAAAGAGTAACGGAAGGTAAGGAAGGCAAGGGAAAGCAAGGAAAGGCAAGTGTAACGGAAGGAACCGCACGGCAAGGGGAAACAAGGCTAAGGCACGACAAAGCACGCTAGGCAACGCACGGCAAGGCAAGGAAAGGGTAACGCATGGGACAGCACGGTCAGGCGAGGCAAGGCTAAGGCATGACAACGCAAGGCTAGGCAATGCACGGAAAGCAAGCAAAGAGTAACGGAACGCAAGGAAGGCAAGGGAAAGCAAGGGAAGGCAAGCGTAACGGAAGGAACGGCACGGCAAGGGGTAACAAGGCTAAGGCACGACAACGCAGGGCTAGGCAATGCACGGCAAGGCAAGGAAAGCTTAAAGCAAAGGAAGGCACGGTCAGGCGAGATAAGGTTAAGGCACGACAACGCAAGGCTAGGCAATGGACGGAAGGCAAGCAAAGAGTAACGGAAGGTAAGGAAGTCAAGGCAAAGCCAGGCAAGGCAAGTGTAACAAAAGGCACGGCACGGCAAGGGGAAACAAGGCTAAGGCACGACAACGCACGGCTAGGCAATGAAGGGAAGGCAAGGAAAGGGTAACGCAAGGCAAGGCACTGTGAGGCTAGTCAAGGCTAATGCACGAAAACGCAAGGCTAGGCAATGCACGACAATGCAAGGAAAGCTTAAAGCAAAGGAAGGCACGGTCAGGCGAGATAAGGCTAAGGCACGACAACGCAAGGCTACGCAATGCCCGGAAAGCAAGCAAAGAGTAACGGAACGCAAGGAAGGCAAGGGAATGCAACGGAAGGCAAGGGTAACGGAACGAATTGCACGCAAGGGGAAACAAGGCTAAGGCACGACAACGCACGGCTAGGCAATGCACGGCAAGGCAAGGAAAGAGTAACGCAAGGAAAGGCACGGTACGGCTAGGGAAGGCTAATGCACGAAAACGCAAAGCTAGGCAATGCACGACAATGCAAGGAAAGCTTAAAGTAAAGGAAGGCACGGTCAGGCGAGATAAGGCTAAGGCACGACAACGCAAGGCTAGGCAATGCAGGGAAGGCAAGCAAAGAGTAACGGAAGGTAAGCAAGGCAAGGAAAAGCAAGGAAAGCCAAGGGTAACGTAAGGAACGGCACGGCAAGGGGAAACAAGTCTAAGGCACGACAACGCACGCTAGGCAATGCACTGCAAGGCAAGTAAAGGGTAACGCATGGGAAAGCACGTTCCGGCGAGGCAAGGCTAAGGCACGACAACGCAAGGCTAGGCAATGCACGGAAGGCAAGCAAAGAGTAACGGAAGGTAAGGAAGGCAAGGGAAAGCAAGGAAAGGCAAGTGTAACGGAAGGAACCGCACCGCAAGGGGAAACAAGGCTAAGGCAGGACAACGCACGCTAGGCAATGCACGGCAAGGCAAGGAAAGGGTAACGCATGGGAAAGCACATTCAGGCGAGGCAAGGCTAAGGCATGACAACGCAAGGCTAGGCAATGCACGGAAAGCAAGCAAAGAGTAACGGAACGCAGGGAAGGCAAGGGAAAGCAAGGGAAGGCAAGCGTAACGGAAGGAACGGCACGGCAAGGGGTAACAAGGCTAAGGCACGACAATGCAGGGCTAGGCAATGCACGGCAAGGCAAGGAAAGCTTAAAGCAAAGGAAGGCACGGTCAGGCGAGATAAGGCTAAGGTACGAGAACGCAAGGCTAGGCAATGGACAGAAGGCAAGCAAAGAGTAACGGAAGGTAAGGAAGGCAAGGGAAAGCAAGGAAACGAAAGTGTAACGGAAGGAACCGCACGGCAAGGGGAAACAAGGCTAAGGCACGACAACGCACGCTAGGCAATGAACGGCAAGGCAAGGAAAGGGTAACGCATGGGAAAGCACGGTCAGGCGAGGCAAGGCTAAGGCATGACAACGCAAGGCTAGGCAATGCACGGAAAGCAAGCAAAGAGTAACGGAACGCAAGGAAGGCAAGGGAAAGCAGCGGAAGGCAAGGGTAACGGAAGGAACGGCAGGGCAAGGGGTAACAAGGCTAAGGCACGACAACGCAAGGCTAGGCAATACACCGCAAGGCAAGGAAAGGGTAACGCAAGGGAGGCACGGTCAGGTGAGGCAAGGCTAATGCACGACAACGCAAGGCTAGGCAGTGCACGGCAAGGCAAGGAAAGAGTAACGGAAGGAAAGGAAGGCAAGGCAAAGCCAGGCAAGGCAAGTGTAACAAAAGGCACGGCACGGCAAGGGGAAACAAGGCTAAGGCACGACAACGCACGGCTAGGCAATGCAAGGGAAGGCAAGGAAAGGGTAACGCAAGGCAAGGCACGGTGAGGCTAGGCAAGGCTAATGCACGAAAACGCAATGCTAGGCAATGCACGACAATGCAAGGAAAGCTTAAAGCAAAGGAAGGCACGGTCAGGCGAGATAAGGCTAAGGCACGACAACGCAAGGCTAGGCAATGCAGGGAAGGCAAGGAAAGAGTAACGGAAGGTAAGGAAGTCAAGGAAAAGCAAGGAAAGGCAAGGGTAACGTAAGGAACGGCACGGCAAGGGGAAACAAGTCTAAGGCACGACAACGCACGCTAGGCAATGCACTGCAAGGCAAGTAATGGGTAACGCATGGGAAAGCACGTTCCGGCGAGGCAAGGCTAAGGCACGACAACGCAAGGCTAGGCAATGCACGGAAGGCAAGCAAAGAGTAACGGAAGGTAAGGAAGGCAAAGGAAAGCAAGGAAAGGCAAGTGTAACGGAAGGAACCGCACGGCAAGGGGAAACAAGGCTAAGGCAGGACAACGCACGCTAGGCAATGCACGGCAAGGCAAGGAAAGGGTAACGCATGGGAAAGCACGGTCAGGCGAGGCAAGGCTAAGGCATGACAACGCAAGGCTAGGCAATGCACGGAAAGCAAGCAAAGAGTAACGGAACGCAAGGAAGCCAAGGGAAAGCAACGGAAGGCAAGGGTAACGGAAGGAATTGCACGGCAAGGGGTAACAAGGCTAAGGCACGACAACGCAAGGCTAGGCAATGCACGGCAAGGCAAGGAAAGGGTAACGCAAGGGAAGGCACGGTCAGGTGAGGCAAGGATAAGGCACGACAACGCATGGCTAGGCAATGCCCGGAAGGCAAGCAAAGAGTAACGGAAGGTAAGGAAGGCAAGGGAAAGCCAGGCAAGGCAAGTGTAACAAAAGGCACGGCACCGCAAGGGGAAACAAGGCTAAGGCACGACAACGCACGGCTAGGCAATGCATGGTAAGGCAAGGAAAGGGTAACGCATGGGACAGCACGGTCAGGCGAGGCAAGGCTAAGGCATGACAACGCAAGGCTAGGCAATGCACGGAAAGCAAGCAAAGAGTAACGGAACGCAAGGAAGGCAAGGGAAAGCAAGGGAAGGCAAGGGAATGCAACGGAAGGCAAGGGTAACGGAAGGAATTGCACGCAAGGGGTAACAAGGCTAAGGCACGACAACGCAGGGCTAGGCAATGCACGGCAAGGCAAGGAAAGAGTAACGCAAGGAAAGGCACGGTGAGGCTAGGGAAGGCTAATGCACGAAAACGCAAAGCTAGGCAATGCACGACAATGCAAGGAAAGCTTAAAGCAAAGGAAGGCACGGTCAGGCGAGATAAGGCTAAGGCACGACAACGCAAGGCTAGGCAATGCAGGGAAGGCAAGCAAAGAGTAACGGAAGGTAAGCAAGTCAAGGAAAAGCAAGGAAAGTCAAGGGTAACGTAAGGAACGGCACGGCAAGGGGAAACAAGTCTAAGGCACGACAACGCACGCTAGGCAATGCACTACAAGCAAGTAAAGGGTAACGCATGGGAAAGTACGTTCCGGCGAGGCAAGGCTAAGGCACGACAACGCAAGGCTAGGCAATGCACGGAAGGCAAGCAAAGAGTAACGGAAGGTAAGGAAGGCAAGGGAAAGCAAGGAAAGGCAAGTGTAACGGAAGGAACGGCACGGCAAGGGGAAACAAGGCTAAGGCACGACAACGCACGCTAGGCAATGCACGGCAAGGCAAGGAAATGGTAACGCATTGGACAGCACGGTCAGGCGAGGCAAGGCTAAGGCATGACAACGCAAGGCTAGGCAATGCACGGAAAGCAAGCAAAGAGTAACGGAATGCAAGGAAGCCAAGGGAAAGCAACGGAAGGCAAGGGTAACGGAAGGAATTGTACGGCAAGTGGTAACAAGGCTAAGGCACGACAACGCAGGGCTAGGCAATGCACGGCAAGGCAAGGAACGGGTAACGCAAGGGAAGGCACGGTCAGGTGAGGCAAGGATAAGGCACGACAACGCATGGCTAGGCAATGCCCGGAAGGCAAGCAAAGAGTAACGGAAGGTAAGGAAGGCAAGGGAAAGCCAGGCAAGGCAAGTGTAACAAAAGGCACGGCACCGCAAGGGGAAACAAGGCTAAGGCACGACAACGCACGGCTAGGCAATGCATGGTAAGGCAAGGAAAGGGTAACGCAAGGCAAGGCACGGTGAGGCTAGTCAAGGCTAATGCACGAAAACGCAAGGCTAGGCAGTGCACGACAATGCAAGGAAAGCTTAAAGCAAAGGAAGGCATGGTCAGGCGAGATAAGGCTAAGGCACGACAACGCAAGGCTAGGCAATGCAAGGGAAGGCAAGGAAAGAGTAACGGAAGGTAAGGAAGGCAAGGGAAAGCAAGGAAAGGCAAGGGTAACGGAAGGAACGGCAGGGCAAGGGGTAACAAGGCTAAGGCACGACAACGCAGGGCTAGGCAATGCACCGCAATGCAAGGAAAGGGTAACGCAAGGGAAGGCACGGTCAGGTGAGGCAAGGCTAATGCACGACAACGCAAGGCTAGGCAGTGCACGGCAAGGCTAAGAAAGAGTAACGGAAGGAAAGGAAGGCAAGGCAAAGCCAGGCAAGGCAAGTGTAACAAAAGACACGGCACGGCAAGGATAAACAAGGCTAAGGCACGAGAACGCACGGCTAGGCAATGCACGGCAAGGTAAGGAAAGGGTACGCAAGGCAAGGCACGGTCAGGCGAGGTAAGGCTAAGGCACGACAACGCAAAGCTAGGCAATGAACGGAAGGGAAGCAAAGACTAACGGAAGGCTTCGAAGGCAAGGGAAAGCAAGGCAAGGCAAGGGTAACGGAAGGAACGGCACGGCAAGGGGAAACAAGGCTAAGGCACGACAACGCACGCTAGGCAATGCACGGCAAGGCAAAGAAAGGGTAACGCATGGGAAAGCACGGTCAGACGAGGCAAGGCTAAGGCATGACAACGCAAGGCTAGGCAATGCACGGAAAGCAAGCAAAGAGTAACGGAACGCAAGGAAGGAAAGGGAAAGCAAAGGAAGGCAAGGGTAACGGAAGGAATTGCACGGCAACGGGTAACAAGGCTAAGGCACGACAACGCAGCGCTAGGCAATGCACGGCAAGGCAAGGAAAGGGTAACGCAAGGGAAGGCACGGTCAGGTGAGGCAAGGATAAGGCACGACAACGCAAGGTTAGGCAATGCACGCCAAGGCAAGGAAAGAGTAACGGAAGGAAAGGAAGGCAAGGCAAAGCCAGGCAAGGCAAGTGTAACAAAAGGCACGCCACGGCAAGGGGAAACAAGGCTAAGGCACGACAACGCACGGCTAGGCAATGCAAGGGAAGGCTAGGAAAGGGTAACGCAAGGCAAGGCACGGTGAGCTTAGGCAAGGCTAATGCACGAAAACGCAAGGCTTGGCAATGCACGACAATGCAAGGAAAGCTTAAAGCAAAGGAAGGCACGGTTAGGCTAGATAAGGCTAAGGCACGACAACGCAAGGCTAGGCATTGCAGGGAAGGCAAGCAAAGAGTAACGGAAGGTAAGCAAGGCAAGGAAAAGCAAGGAAAGGCAAGTGTAACGGAAGGAACCGCACGGCAAGGGGAAACAAGGCTATGGCACGACAACACACGCTAGGCAATGCACGGCAAGGCAAGGAAAGGGTAACGCATGGGAAAGCACGGTCAGGCGAGGCAAGGCTAAGGCATGACAACGCAAGGCTAGGCAATGCACGGAAAGGCAAGGAAAGCTTAAAGAAAAGGAAGGCACGGTCAGGCGAGATAAGGCTAAGGTACGAGAACGCAAGGCTAGGCAATGCACGGAAAGCAAGCAAAGAGTAACGGAACGCAAGGAAGGCAAGGGAAAGCAAAGGAAGGCAAGGGTAACGGAAGGAATTGCACGGCAAGGGGTAACAAGGCTAAGGCACGACATCGCAGGGCTAGGCAATGCACGGCAAGGCAAGGAAAGGGTAACGCAAGGGAAGGCACGGTCAGGTGAGGCAACGATAAGGCACGACAACGCAAGGTTAGGCAATGCACGGCAAGGCAAGAAAGAGTAACGGAAGGAAAGGAAGGCAAGGCAAAGCCAGGCAAGGCAAGTGTAACAAAAGGCACGCCACGGCAAGGGGAAACAAGGCTAAGGCACGACAACGCAAGGCTAGGCAATGCACGACAATGCAAGGAAAGCTTAAAGCAAAGGAAGGCACGGTCCGGCGAGATAAGCCTAAGGCACGACAACGCAGGGCTAGGCAATGCAGGGAAGGCAAGCAAAGAGTAAAGGAATGTAAGCAAGGCAAGGAAAAGCAAGGAAAGGTAAGGGTAACGGAAGGAACGGCACGGCAAGGGGAAACAAGTCTAAGGCATGACAACGCACGCTAGGCAATGCACGGCAAGGCAAGGAAAGGGTAACGCATGCGAAAGCACGGTCAGGCGAGGCAAGGCTAAGGCACGACAACGCAAGGCTAGGCAATGCACGACAAAGCAAGGAAAGCTTAAGGTAAAGGAAGGCACGGTCAGGCGAGATAAGGCTAAGGCACGACAACGCAAGGCTAGGCAATGCAGGGAAGGCAAGCAAAGAGTAACGGAAGGTAAGCAAGGCAAGGAAAAGCAAGGAAAGGCAAGGGTAACGTAAGGAACGGCACGGCAAGGGGAAACAAGTCTAAGGCACGACAACGCACGCTAGGCAATGCACGGCAAGGCAAGTAAAGGGTAACGCATGGGAAAGCACGTTCCGGCGAGGCAAGGCTAAGGCACGACAACGCAAGGCTAGGCAATGCACGGAAGGCAAGCAAAGAGTAACGGAAGGTAAGGAAGGCAAGGGAAAGCAAGGAAAGGCAAGTGTAACGGAAGGAACCGCACGGCAAGGGGAAACAAGGCTAAGGCACGACAAAGCACGCTAGGCAATGCACGGCAAGGCAAGGAAAGGGTAACGCATGGGACAGCACGGTCAGGCGAGGCAAGGCGAAGGCATGACAACGCAAGGCTAGGCAATGCACGGAAAGCAAGCAAAGAGTAACGGAACGCAAGGAAGGCAAGGGAAAGCAAGGGAAGGCAAGCGTAACGGAAGGAACGGCACGGCAAGGGGTAACAAGGCTAAGGCACGACAACGCAGGGCTAGGCAATGCACGGCAAGGCAAGGAAAGCTTAAAGCAAAGGAAGGCACGGTCAGGCGAGATAAGGCTAAGGCACGACAACGCAAGGCTAGGCAATGGACGGAAGGCAAGCAAAGAGTAACAGAAGGTAAGGAAGGCAAGGCAAAGCCAGGCAAGGCAAGTGTAACAAAAGGCACGGCACGGCAAGGGGAAACAAGACTAAGGCACTACAACGCACGGCTAGGCAATGAAGGGAAGGCAAGGAAAGGGTAACGCAAGGCAAGGCACGGTGAGGCTAGGCAAGGCTAATGCACGAAAACGCAAGGCTAGGCAATGCACGACAATGCAAGGAAAGCTTAAAGCAAAGGAAGGCACGGTCAGGCGAGATAAGGCTAAGGCACGACAACGCAAGGCTACTCAATGCCCGGAAAGCAAGCAAAGAGTAACGGAACGCAAGGAAGGCAAGGGAATGCAACGGAAGGGAAGGGTAACGGAAGGAATTGCACGCAAGGGGAAACAAGGCTAAGGCACGACAACGCACGGCTAGGCAATGCACGGCAAGGCAAGGAAAGATTAACGCAAGGAAAGGCACGGTGAGGCTAGGGAAGGCTAATGCACGAAAACGCAAAGCTAGGCAATGCACGACAATTCAAGGAAAGCTTAAAGCAAAGGAAGGCACGGTCAGGCGAGATAAGGCTAAGGCACGACAACGCAAGGCTAGGCAATGCAGGGAAGGCAAGGAAAGAGTAACGGAAGGTAAGCAAGTCAAGGAAAAGCAAGGAAAGGCAAGGGTAACGTAAGGGACGGCACGGCAAGGGGAAACAAGTCTAAGGCACGACAACGCACGCTAGGCAATGCACTGCAAGGCAAGTAAAGGGTAACGCATGGGAAAGCACGTTCCGGCGAGGCAAGGCTAAGGCACGACAACGCAAGGCTAGGCAATGCACGGAAGGCAAGCAAAGAGTAACGGAAGGTAAGGAAGGCAAGGGAAAGCAAGGAAAGGCAAGTGTAACGGAAGGAACCGCACGGCAAGGGGAAACAAGGCTAAGGCAGGACAACGCACGCTAGGCAATGCACGGCAAGGCAAGGAAAGCTTAAAGCAAAGGAAGGCACGGTCAGGCGAGATAAGGCTAAGGTACGAGAACGCAAGGCTAGGCAATGGACAGAAGGCAAGCAAAGAGTAACGGAAGGTAAGGAAGGCAAGGGAAAGCAAGGAAACGAAAGTGTAACGGAAGGAACCGCACGGCAAGGGGAAACAAGGCTAAGGCACGACAACGCACGCTAGGCAATGCACGGCAAGGCAAGGAAAGGGTAACGCATGGGAAAGCACGGTGAGGCTAGGCAAGGCTAATGAACGAAAACGCAAGGCTAGGCAATGCACGACAATGCAAGGAAAGCTTAAAGCAAAGGAAGGCACGGTCAGGCGAGATAAGGCTAAGGCACGACAACGCAAGGCTACGCAATGCCCGGAAAGCAAGCAAAGAGTAACGGAACGCAAGGAAGGCAAGGGAAAGCAGCGGAAGGCAAGGGTAACGGAAGGAACGGCAGTGCAAGGGGTAACAAGGCTAAGGCACGACAACGCGAGGCTAGGCAATACACCGCAAGGCAAGGAAAGGGTAACGCATGGGAAAGCACGGTGAGGCTAGGCAAGGCTAATGCACGAAAACGCAAGGCTAGGCAATGCACGACAATGCAAGGAAAGCTTAAAGCAAAGGAAGGCACGGTCAGGTGAGGCAAGGCTAATGCACGACAACGCAAGGCTAGGCAGTGCACGGCAAGGCAAGGAAAGAGTAACGGAAGGAAAGGAAGGCAAGGCAAAGCCAGGCAAGGCAAGTGTAACAAAAGGCACGGCACGGCAAGGGGAAACAAGGCTAAGGCACGACAACGCACGGCTAGGCAATGCAAGGGAAGGCAAGGAAAGGGTAACGCAAGGCAAGGCACGGTGAGGCTAGGCAAGGCTAATGCACGAAAACGCAAGGCTAGGCAATGCACGACAATGCAAGGAAAGCTTAAAGAAAAGGAAGGCACGGTCAGGCGAGATAAGGCTAAGGCACGACAACGCAAGGCTAGGCAATGCAGGGAAGGCAAGCAAAGTGTAACGGAAGGTAAGCAAGGCAAGGAAAAGCAAGGAAAGGCAAGGGTAACGTAAGGAACGGCACGGCAAGGGGAAACAAGTCTAAGGCACGACAACGCACGCTAGGCAATGCACTGCAAGGCAAGTAAAGGGTAACGCATGGGAAAGCACGTTCCGGCGAGGCAAGGCTAAGGCACGACAACGCAAGGCTAGGCAATGCACGGAAGGCAAGCAAAGAGTAACGGAAGGTAAGGAAGGCAAGGGAAAGCAAGGAAACGAAAGTGTAACGGAAGGAACCGCACGGCAAGGGGAAACAAGGCTAAGGCACGACAACGCACACTAGGCAATGAACGGCAAGGCAAGGAAAGGGTAACGCATGGGAAAGCACGGTCAGGCGAGGCAAGGCTAAGGCATGACAACGCAAGGCTAGGCAATGCACGGAAAGCAAGCAAAGAGTAACGGAACGCAAGGAAGGCAAGGGAAAGCAGCGGAAGGCAAGGGTAACGGAAGGAACGGCAGGGCAAGGGGTAACAAGGCTAAGGCACGACAACGCAAGGCTAGGCAATACACCGCAAGGCAAGGAAAGGGTAACGCAAGGGAAGGCACGGTCAGGTGAGGCAAGGCTAATGCACAACGCAAGGCTAGGCAGTGCACGGCAAGGCAAGGAAAGAGTAACGGAAGGAAAGGAAGGCAAGGCAAAGCCAGGCAAGGCAAGTGTAACAAAAGGAACGGCACGGCAAGGGGAAACAAGGCTAAGGCACGACAACGCACGGCTAGGCAATGCAAGGGAAGGCAAGGAAAGGGTAACGCAAGGCAAGGCACGGTGAGCTTAGGCAAGGCTAATGCAGGAAAACGCAAGGCTTGGCAATGCACGACAATGCAAGGAAAGCTTAAAGCAAAGGAAGGCACGGTCAGGCGAGATAAGGCTAAGGCACGACAACGCAAGGCTAGGCATTGCAGGGAAGGCAAGCAAAGAGTAACGGAAGGTAAGCAAGGCAAGGAAAAGCAAGGAAAGGCAAGTGTAACGGAAGGAACCGCACGGCAAGGGGAAACAAGGCTATGGCACGACAACGCACGCTAGGCAATGCACGGCAAGGCAAGGAAAGGGTAACGCATGGGACAGCACGGTCAGGCGAGGCAAGGCTAAGGCATGACAACGCAAGGCTAGGCAATGCACGGAAAGCAAGCAAAGAGTAACGGAACGCAAGGAAGGCAAGGGAAAGCAAGGGAAGGCAAGCGTAACGGAAGGAACGGCACGGCAAGGGGTAACAAGGCTAAGGCACGACAACGCAGGGCTAGGCAATGCACGGCAAGGCAAGGAAAGATTAAAGCAAAGGAAGGCACGGTCAGGCGAGATAAGGCTAAGGCACGACAACGCAAGGCTAGGCAATGGACGGAAGGCAAGCAAAGAGTAACGGAAGGTAAGGAAGGCAAGGGAAAGCAAGGAAAGGAAAGTGTAACGGAAGGAACCGCACGGCAAGAGGAAACAAGGCTAAGGCACGACAACGCACGCTAGGCAATGTACGGCAAGGCAAGCAAAGGGTAACGCATGGGAAAGCACGGTCAGGCGAGGCAAGGCTAAGGCACGACAACGCAAGGCTAGGCAATGCACGGAAGGCAAGCAAAGAGTAACGGAAGATAAGGAAGGCAAGGGAAAGCAAGGAAAGGCAAGTGCAACGGAAGGAACGGCACGGCAAGGGAAAACAAGGCTAAGGCACGACAACGCACGCTAGGCAATGCACGGCAGGGCAAGAAAAGGGTAACGCATGGGAAAGCACAGTCAGGCGAGGCAAGGCTAAGGCATGACAACGCAAGGCTACGCAATGCACGGAAAGCAAGCAAAGAGTAACGGAACGCAAGGAAGGCAAGGGAATGCAACGGAAGGCAAGGGTAACGGAAGGAATTGCACGCAAGGGGTAACAAGGCTAAGGCACGACAACGCAGGGCTAGGCAATGCACGGCAAGGCAAGGAAAGGGTAACGCAAGGGAAGGCACGGTCAGGTGAGGCAAGGATAAGGCACGACAACACAAGGCTAGGCAATGCCCGGAAGGCAAGCAAAGAGTAACGGAAGGTAAGGAAGGCAAGGGAAAGCCAGGCAAGGCAAGTGTAACAACGGAAGGTACAAGGAAGGCAAGGGAAAGCCAGGCAAGGCAAGTGTAACAAAAGCCACGGCACCGCAAGGGGAAACAAGGCTAAGGCACGACAACGCACGGCTAGGCAATGCACGGCAAGGCAAGGAAAGAGTAACGCAAGGAAAGGCACGGTGAAGCTAGGGAAGGCTAATGCACGAAAACGCAATGCTAGGCAATGCACGACAATGCAAGGAAAGCTTAAAGCAAAGGAAGGCACGGTCCGGCGAGATAAGCCTAAGGCACGACAACGCAGGGCTAGGCAATGCAGGGAAGGCAAGCAAAGAGTAAAGGAATGTAAGCAAGGCAAGGAAAAGCAAGGAAAGGTAAGGGTAACGGAAGGAACGGCACGGCAAGGGGAAACAAGTCTAAGGCATGACAACGCACGCTAGGCAATGCACGGCAAGGCAAGGAAAGGGTAACGCATGCGAAAGCACGGTCAGGCGAGGCAAGGCTAAGGCACGACAACGCAAGGCTAGGCAATGCACGACAAAGCAAGGAAAGCTTAAGGTAAAGGAAGGCACGGTCAGGCGAGATAAGGCTAAGGCACGACAACGCAAGGCTAGGCAATGCAGGGAAGGCAAGCAAAGAGTAACGGAAGGTAAGCAAGGCAAGGAAAAGCAAGGAAAGGCAAGGGTAACGTAAGGAACGGCACGGCAAGGGGAAACAAGTCTAAGGCACGACAACGCACGCTAGGCAATGCACGGCAAGGCAAGTAAAGGGTAACGCATGGGAAAGCACGTTCCGGCGAGGCAAGGCTAAGGCACGACAACGCAAGGCTAGGCAATGCACGGAAGGCAAGCAAAGAGTAACGGAAGGTAAGGAAGGCAAGGGAAAGCAAGGAAAGGCAAGTGTAACGGAAGGAACCGCACGGCAAGGGGAAACAAGGCTAAGGCACGACAAAGCACGCTAGGCAATGCACGGCAAGGCAAGAAAAGGGTAACGCATGGGACAGCACGGTCAGGCGAGGCAAGGCTAAGGCATGACAACGCAAGGCTAGGCAATGCACGGAAAGCAAGCAAAGAGTAACGGAACGCAAGGAAGGCAAGGGAAAGCAAGGGAAGGCAAGCGTAACGGAAGGAACGGCACGGCAAGGGGTAACAAGGCTAAGGCACGACAACGCAGGGCTAGGCAATGCACGGCAAGGCAAGGAAAGCTTAAAGCAAAGGAAGGCACGGTCAGGCGAGATAAGGCTAAGGCACGACAACGCAAGGCTAGGCAATGGACGGAAGGCAAGCAAAGAGTAACAGAAGGTAAGGAAGGCAAGGCAAAGCCAGGCAAGGCAAGTGTAACAAAAGGCACGGCACGGCAAGGGGAAACAAGACTAAGGCACTACAACGCACGGCTAGGCAATGAAGGGAAGGCAAGGAAAGGGTAACGCAAGGCAAGGCACGGTGAGGCTAGGCAAGGCTAACGCACGAAAACGCAAGGCTAGGCAATGCACGACAATGCAAGGAAAGCTTAAAGCAAAGGAAGGCACGGTCAGGCGAGATAAGGCTAAGGCACGACAACGCAAGGCTACTCAATGCCCGGAAAGCAAGCAAAGAGTAACGGAACGCAAGGAAGGCAAGGGAATGCAACGGAAGGGAAGGGTAACGGAAGGAATTGCACGCAAGGGGAAACAAGGCTAAGGCACGACAACGCACGGCTAGGCAATGCACGGCAAGGCAAGGAAAGATTAACGCAAGGAAAGGCACGGTGAGGCTAGGGAAGGCTAATGCACGAAAACGCAAAGCTAGGCAATGCACGACAATTCAAGGAAAGCTTAAAGCAAAGGAAGGCACGGTCAGGCGAGATAAGGCTAAGGCACGACAACGCAAGGCTAGGCAATGCAGGGAAGGCAAGGAAAGAGTAACGGAAGGTAAGCAAGTCAAGGAAAAGCAAGGAAAGGCAAGGGTAACGTAAGGGACGGCACGGCAAGGGGAAACAAGTCTAAGGCACGACAACGCACGCTAGGCAATGCACTGCAAGGCAAGTAAAGGGTAACGCATGGGAAAGCACGTTCCGGCGAGGCAAGGCTAAGGCACGACAACGCAAGGCTAGGCAATGCACGGAAGGCAAGCAAAGAGTAACGGAAGGTAAGGAAGGCAAGGGAAAGCAAGGAAAGGCAAGTGTAACGGAAGGAACCGCACGGCAAGGGGAAACAAGGCTAAGGCAGGACAACGCACGCTAGGCAATGCACGGCAAGGCAAGGAAAGCTTAAAGCAAAGGAAGGCACGGTCAGGCGAGATAAGGCTAAGGTACGAGAACGCAAGGCTAGGCAATGGACAGAAGGCAAGCAAAGAGTAACGGAAGGTAAGGAAGGCAAGGGAAAGCAAGGAAACGAAAGTGTAACGGAAGGAACCGCACGGCAAGGGGAAACAAGGCTAAGGCACGACAACGCACGCTAGGCAATGCACGGCAAGGCAAGGAAAGGGTAACGCATGGGAAAGCACGGTGAGGCTAGGCAAGGCTAATGAACGAAAACGCAAGGCTAGGCAATGCACGACAATGCAAGGAAAGCTTAAAGCAAAGGAAGGCACGGTCAGGCGAGATAAGGCTAAGGCACGACAACGCAAGGCTACGCAATGCCCGGAAAGCAAGCAAAGAGTAACGGAACGCAAGGAAGGCAAGGGAAAGCAGCGGAAGGCAAGGGTAACGGAAGGAACGGCAGGGCAAGGGGTAACAAGGCTAAGGCACGACAACGCAAGGCTAGGCAATACACCGCAAGGCAAGGAAAGGGTAACGCAAGGGAAGGCACGGTCAGGTGAGGCAAGGCTAATGCACGACAACGCAAGGCTAGGCAGTGCACGGCAAGGCAAGGAAAGAGTAACGGAAGGAAAGGAAGGCAAGGCAAAGCCAGGCAAGGCAAGTGTAACAAAAGGCACGGCACGGCAAGGGGAAACAAGGCTAAGGCACGACAACGCACGGCTAGGCAATGTAAGGGAAGGCAAGGAAAGGGTAACGCAAGGCAAGGCACGGTGAGGCTAGGCAAGGCTAATGCACGAAAATGCAAGGCTAGGCAATGCACGACAATGCAAGGAAAGCTTAAAGCAAAGGAAGGCACGGTCAGGCGAGATAAGGCTAAGGCACGACAACGCAAGGCTAGGCAATGCAGGGAAGGCAAGAAAAGAGTAAAGGAATGTAAGCAAGGCAAGGAAAAGCAAGGAAAGGCAAGGGTAACGGAAGGAACGGCACGGCAAGGGGAAACAAGTCTAAGGCATGACAACGCACGCTAGGCAATGCACGGCAAGGCAAGGAAAGGGTAACGCATGCGAAAGCACGGTCAGGCGAGGCAAGGCTAAGGCACGACAACGCAAGGCTAGGCAATGCACGACAATGCAAGGAAAGCTTAAAGTAAAGGAAGGCACGGTCAGGCGAGATAAGGCTAAGGCACGACAACGCAAGGCTAGGCAATGCAGGGAAGGCAAGCAAAGTGTAACGGAAGGTAAGCAAGGCAAGGAAAAGCAAGGAAAGGCAAGGGTAACGTAAGGAACGGCACGGCAAGGGGAAACAAGTCTAAGGCACGACAACGCACGCTAGGCAATGCACGGCAAGGCAAGTAAAGGGTAACGCATGGGAAAGCACGTTCCGGCGAGGCAAGGCTTAGGCACGACAACGCAAGGCTAGGCAATGCAAGGAAGGCAAGCAAAGAGTATCGGAAGGTAAGGAAGGCAAGGGAAAGCAAGGAAAGGCAAGTGTAACGGAAGGAACCGCACGGCAAGGGGAAACAAGGCTAAGGCACGACAAAGCACGCTAGGCAATGCACGGCAAGGCAAGGAAAGGGTAACGCATGGGAAAGCACGGTCAGGCGAGGCAAGGCTAAGGCATGACAACGCAAGGCTAGGCAATGCACGGAAAGCAAGCAAAGAGTAACGGAACGCAAGGAAGGCAAGGGAAAGCAAGGGAAGGCAAGCGTAACGGAAGGAACGGCACGGCAAGGGGTAACAAGGCTAAGGCACGACAACGCAGGGCTAGGCAATGCACGGCAAGGCAAGGAAAGCTTAAAGCAAAGGAAGGCAGGGTCAGGCGAGATAAGGCTAAGGTACGAGAACGCAAGGCTAGGCAATGGACGGAAGGCAAGCAAAGAGTAACGGAAGGTAAGGAAGGCAAGGGAAAGCAAGGAAACGAAAGTGTAACGGAAGGAACCGCACGGCAAGGGGAAACAAGGCTAAGGCACGACAACGCACGCTAGGCAATGAACGGCAAGGCAAGGAAAGGGTAACGCATGGGAAAGCACGGTCAGGCGAGGCAAGGCTAGGGCATGACAACGCAAGTCTAGGCAATGCACGGAAAGCAAGCAAAGAGTAACGGAACGCAAGGAAGGCAAGGGAAAGCAGCGGAAGGCAAGGGTAACGGAAGGAACGGCAGGGCAAGGGGTAACAAGGCTAAGGCACGACAACGCAAGGCTAGGCAATACACCGCAAGGCAAGGAAAGGGTAACGCAAGGGAAGGCACGGTCAGGTGAGGCAAGGCTAATGCACGACAACGCAAGGCTAGGCAGTGCACGGCAAGGCAAGGAAAGAGTAACGGAAGGAAAGGAAGGCAAGGCAAAGCCAGGCAAGGCAAGTGTAACAAAAGGCACGGCACGGCAAGGGGAAACAAGGCTAAGGCACGACAACGCACGGCTAGGCAATGCAAGGGAAGGCAAGGAAAGTGTAACGCAAGGCAAGGCACGGTGAGCTTAGGCAAGGCTAATGCAGGAAAACGCAAGGCTTGGCAATGCACGACAATGCAAGGAAAGCTTAAAGCAAAGGAAGGCACGGTCAGGCGAGATAAGGCTAAGGCACGACAACGCAAGGCTAGGCATTGCAGGGAAGGCAAGCAAAGAGTAACGGAAGGTAAGCAAGGCAAGGAAAAGCAAGGAAAGGCAAGTGTAACGGAAGGAACCGCACGGCAAGGGGAAACAAGGCTATGGCACGACAACGCACGCTAGGCAATGCACGGCAAGGCAAGGAAAGGGTAACGCATGGGACAGCACGGTCAGGCGAGGCAAGGCTAAGGCATGACAACGCAAGGCTAGGCAATGCACGGAAAGCAAGCAAAGAGTAACGGAACGCAAGGAAGGCAAGGGAAAGCAAGGGAAGGCAAGCGTAACGGAAGGAACGGCACGGCAAGGGGTAACAAGGCTAAGGCACGACAACGCAGGGCTAGGCAATGCACGGCAAGGCAAGGAAAGCTTAAAGCAAAGGAAGGCACGGTCAGGCGAGATAAGGCTAAGGCACGACAACGCAAGGCTAGGCAATGGACGGAAGGCAAGCAAAGAGTAACGGAAGGTAAGGAAGGCAAGGGAAAGCAAGGAAAGGAAAGTGTAACGGAAGGAACCGCACGGCAAGAGGAAACAAGGCTAAGGCACGACAACGCACGCTAGGCAATGTACGGCAAGGCAAGGAAAGGGTAACGCATGGGAAAGCACGGTCAGGCGAGGCAAGGCTAAGGCACGACAACGCTAGGCTAGGCAATGCACGGAAGGCAAGCAAAGAGTAACGGAAGATAAGGAAGGCAAGGGAAAGCCAGGAAAGGCAAGTGCAACGGAAGGAACGGCACGGCAAGGGAAAACAAGGCTAAGGCACGACAACGCACGCTAGGCAATGCACGGCAGGGCAAGAAAAGGGTAACGCATGGGAAAGCACAGTCAGACGAGGCAAGGCTAAGGCATGACAACGCAAGGCTACGCAATGCACGGAAAGCAAGCAAAGAGTAACGGAACGCAAGGAAGGCAAGGGAATGCAACGGAAGGCAAGGGTAACGGAAGGAATTGCACGCAAGGGGTAACAAGGCTAAGGCACGACAACGCAGGGCTAGGCAATGCACGGCATGGCAAGGAAAGGGTAACGCAAGGGAAGGCACGGTCAGGTGAGGCAAGGATAAGGCACGACAACACAAGGCTAGGCAATGCCCGGAAGGCAAGCAAAGAGTAACGGAAGGTAAGGAAGGCAAGGGAAAGCCAGGCAAGGCAAGTGTAACAAAAGCCACGGCACCGCAAGGGGAAACAAGGCTAAGGCACGACAACGCACGGCTAGGCAATGCACGGCAAGGCAAGGAAAGAGTAACGCAAGGAAAGGCACGGTGAAGCTAGGGAATGCTAATGCACGAAAACGCAATGCTAGGCAATGCACGACAATGCAAGGAAAGCTTAAAGCAAAGGAAGGCACGGTCAGGCGAGATAAGGCTAAGGCACGACAACGCAAGGCTAGGCAATGAAGGGAAGGCAAGGAAAGAGTAACGGAAGGTAAGCAAGTCAAGGAAAAGCAAGGAAAGACAAGGGTAACGTAAGGAACGGCACGGCAAGGGGAAACAAGTCTAAGGCACGACAACGCACGCTAGGCAATGCACTGCAAGGCAAGTAAAGGGTAACGCATGGGAAAGCACGTTCCGGCGAGGCAAGGCTAAGGCACGACAACGCAAGGCTAGGCAATGCACGGAAGGCAAGCAAAGAGTAACGGAAGGTAAGGAAGGCAAGGGAAAGCAAGGAAAGGCAAGTGTAACGGAAGGAACCGCACGGCAAGGGGAAACAAGGCTAAGGCAGGACAACGCACGCTAGGCAATGCACGGCAAGGCAAGGAAAGGGTAACGCATGGGAAAGCACGGTCAGGCGAGGCAAGGCTAAGGCATGACAACGCAAGGCTAGGCAATGCACGGAAAGGCAAGGAAAGCTTAAAGAAAAGGAAGGCACGGTCAGGCGAGATAAGGCTAAGGTACGAGAACGCAAGGCTAGGCAATGCACGGAAAGCAAGCAAAGAGTAACGGAACGCAAGGAAGGCAAGGGAAAGCAAAGGAAGGCAAGGGTAACGGAAGGAATTGCACGGCAAGGGGTAACAAGGCTAAGGCACGACATCGCAGGGCTAGGCAATGCACGGCAAGGCAAGGAAAGGGTAACGCAAGGGAAGGCACGGTCAGGTGAGGCAACGATAAGGCACGACAACGCAAGGTTAGGCAATGCACGGCAAGGCAAGGAAAGAGTAACGGAAGGAAAGGAAGGCAAGGCAAAGCCAGGCAAGGCAAGTGTAACAAAAGGCACGCCACGGCAAGGGGAAACAAGGCTAAGGCACGACAACGCAAGGCTAGGCAATGCACGACAATGCAAGGAAAGCTTAAAGCAAAGGAAGGCACGGTCCGGCGAGATAAGCCTAAGGCACGACAACGCAGGGCTAGGCAATGCAGGGAAGGCAAGCAAAGAGTAAAGGAATGTAAGCAAGGCAAGGAAAAGCAAGGAAAGGTAAGGGTAACGGAAGGAACGGCACGGCAAGGGGAAACAAGTCTAAGGCATGACAACGCACGCTAGGCAATGCACGGCAAGGCAAGGAAAGGGTAACGCATGCGAAAGCACGGTCAGGCGAGGCAAGGCTAAGGCACGACAACGCAAGGCTAGGCAATGCACGACAAAGCAAGGAAAGCTTAAGGTAAAGGAAGGCACGGTCAGGCGAGATAAGGCTAAGGCACGACAACGCAAGGCTAGGCAATGCAGGGAAGGCAAGCAAAGAGTAACGGAAGGTAAGCAAGGCAAGGAAAAGCAAGGAAAGGCAAGGGTAACGTAAGGAACGGCACGGCAAGGGGAAACAAGTCTAAGGCACGACAACGCACGCTAGGCAATGCACGGCAAGGCAAGTAAAGGGTAACGCATGGGAAAGCACGTTCCGGCGAGGCAAGGCTAAGGCACGACAACGCAAGGCTAGGCAATGCACGGAAGGCAAGCAAAGAGTAACGGAAGGTAAGGAAGGCAAGGGAAAGCAAGGAAAGGCAAGTGTAACGGAAGGAACCGCACGGCAAGGGGAAACAAGGCTAAGGCACGACAAAGCACGCTAGGCAATGCACGGCAAGGCAAGAAAAGGGTAACGCATGGGACAGCACGGTCAGGCGAGGCAAGGCTAAGGCATGACAACGCAAGGCTAGGCAATGCACGGAAAGCAAGCAAAGAGTAACGGAACGCAAGGAAGGCAAGGGAAAGCAAGGGAAGGCAAGCGTAACGGAAGGAACGGCACGGCAAGGGGTAACAAGGCTAAGGCACGACACAACGCAGGGCTAGGCAATGCACGGCAAGGCAAGGAAAGCTTAAAGCAAAGGAAGGCACGGTCAGGCGAGATAAGGCTAAGGCACGACAACGCAAGGCTAGGCAATGGACGGAAGGCAAGCAAAGAGTAACAGAAGGTAAGGAAGGCAAGGCAAAGCCAGGCAAGGCAAGTGTAACAAAAGGCACGGCACGGCAAGGGGAAACAAGACTAAGGCACTACAACGCACGGCTAGGCAATGAAGGGAAGGCAAGGAAAGGGTAACGCAAGGCAAGGCACGGTGAGGCTAGGCAAGGCTAACGCACGAAAACGCAAGGCTAGGCAATGCACGACAATGCAAGGAAAGCTTAAAGCAAAGGAAGGCACGGTCAGGCGAGATAAGGCTAAGGCACGACAACGCAAGGCTACTCAATGCCCGGAAAGCAAGCAAAGAGTAACGGAACGCAAGGAAGGCAAGGGAATGCAACGGAAGGGAAGGGTAACGGAAGGAATTGCACGCAAGGGGAAACAAGGCTAAGGCACGACAACGCACGGCTAGGCAATGCACGGCAAGGCAAGGAAAGATTAACGCAAGGAAAGGCACGGTGAGGCTAGGGAAGGCTAATGCACGAAAACGCAAAGCTAGGCAATGCACGACAATTCAAGGAAAGCTTAAAGCAAAGGAAGGCACGGTCAGGCGAGATAAGGCTAAGGCACGACAACGCAAGGCTAGGCAATGCAGGGAAGGCAAGGAAAGAGTAACGGAAGGTAAGCAAGTCAAGGAAAAGCAAGGAAAGGCAAGGGTAACGTAAGGGACGGCACGGCAAGGGGAAACAAGTCTAAGGCACGACAACGCACGCTAGGCAATGCACTGCAAGGCAAGTAAAGGGTAACGCATGGGAAAGCACGTTCCGGCGAGGCAAGGCTAAGGCACGACAACGCAAGGCTAGGCAATGCACGGAAGGCAAGCAAAGAGTAACGGAAGGTAAGGAAGGCAAGGGAAAGCAAGGAAAGGCAAGTGTAACGGAAGGAACCGCACGGCAAGGGGAAACAAGGCTAAGGCAGGACAACGCACGCTAGGCAATGCACGGCAAGGCAAGGAAAGCTTAAAGCAAAGGAAGGCACGGTCAGGCGAGATAAGGCTAAGGTACGAGAACGCAAGGCTAGGCAATGGACAGAAGGCAAGCAAAGAGTAACGGAAGGTAAGGAAGGCAAGGGAAAGCAAGGAAACGAAAGTGTAACGGAAGGAACCGCACGGCAAGGGGAAACAAGGCTAAGGCACGACAACGCACGCTAGGCAATGCACGGCAAGGCAAGGAAAGGGTAACGCATGGGAAAGCACGGTGAGGCTAGGCAAGGCTAATGAACGAAAACGCAAGGCTAGGCAATGCACGACAATGCAAGGAAAGCTTAAAGCAAAGGAAGGCACGGTCAGGCGAGATAAGGCTAAGGCACGACAACGCAAGGCTACGCAATGCCCGGAAAGCAAGCAAAGAGTAACGGAACGCAAGGAAGGCAAGGGAAAGCAGCGGAAGGCAAGGGTAACGGAAGGAACGGCAGGGCAAGGGGTAACAAGGCTAAGGCACGACAACGCAAGGCTAGGCAATACACCGCAAGGCAAGGAAAGGGTAACGCAAGGGAAGGCACGGTCAGGTGAGGCAAGGCTAATGCACGACAACGCAAGGCTAGGCAGTGCACGGCAAGGCAAGGAAAGAGTAACGGAAGGAAAGGAAGGCAAGGCAAAGCCAGGCAAGGCAAGTGTAACAAAAGGCACGGCACGGCAAGGGGAAACAAGGCTAAGGCACGACAACGCACGGCTAGGCAATGTAAGGGAAGGCAAGGAAAGGGTAACGCAAGGCAAGGCACGGTGAGGCTAGGCAAGGCTAATGCACGAAAATGCAAGGCTAGGCAATGCACGACAATGCAAGGAAAGCTTAAAGCAAAGGAAGGCACGGTCAGGCGAGATAAGGCTAAGGCACGACAACGCAAGGCTAGGCAATGCAGGGAAGGCAAGAAAAGAGTAAAGGAATGTAAGCAAGGCAAGGAAAAGCAAGGAAAGGCAAGGGTAACGGAAGGAACGGCACGGCAAGGGGAAACAAGTCTAAGGCATGACAACGCACGCTAGGCAATGCACGGCAAGGCAAGGAAAGGGTAACGCATGCGAAAGCACGGTCAGGCGAGGCAAGGCTAAGGCACGACAACGCAAGGCTAGGCAATGCACGACAATGCAAGGAAAGCTTAAAGTAAAGGAAGGCACGGTCAGGCGAGATAAGGCTAAGGCACGACAACGCAAGGCTAGGCAATGCAGGGAAGGCAAGCAAAGTGTAACGGAAGGTAAGCAAGGCAAGGAAAAGCAAGGAAAGGCAAGGGTAACGTAAGGAACGGCACGGCAAGGGGAAACAAGTCTAAGGCACGACAACGCACGCTAGGCAATGCACGGCAAGGCAAGTAAAGGGTAACGCATGGGAAAGCACGTTCCGGCGAGGCAAGGCTTAGGCACGACAACGCAAGGCTAGGCAATGCAAGGAAGGCAAGCAAAGAGTATCGGAAGGTAAGGAAGGCAAGGGAAAGCAAGGAAAGGCAAGTGTAACGGAAGGAACCGCACGGCAAGGGGAAACAAGGCTAAGGCACGACAAAGCACGCTAGGCAATGCACGGCAAGGCAAGGAAAGGGTAACGCATGGGAAAGCACGGTCAGGCGAGGCAAGGCTAAGGCATGACAACGCAAGGCTAGGCAATGCACGGAAAGCAAGCAAAGAGTAACGGAACGCAAGGAAGGCAAGGGAAAGCAAGGGAAGGCAAGCGTAACGGAAGGAACGGCACGGCAAGGGGTAACAAGGCTAAGGCACGACAACGCAGGGCTAGGCAATGCACGGCAAGGCAAGGAAAGCTTAAAGCAAAGGAAGGCAGGGTCAGGCGAGATAAGGCTAAGGTACGAGAACGCAAGGCTAGGCAATGGACGGAAGGCAAGCAAAGAGTAACGGAAGGTAAGGAAGGCAAGGGAAAGCAAGGAAACGAAAGTGTAACGGAAGGAACCGCACGGCAAGGGGAAACAAGGCTAAGGCACGACAACGCACGCTAGGCAATGAACGGCAAGGCAAGGAAAGGGTAACGCATGGGAAAGCACGGTCAGGCGAGGCAAGGCTAAGGCATGACAACGCAAGTCTAGGCAATGCACGGAAAGCAAGCAAAGAGTAACGGAACGCAAGGAAGGCAAGGGAAAGCAGCGGAAGGCAAGGGTAACGGAAGGAACGGCAGGGCAAGGGGTAACAAGGCTAAGGCACGACAACGCAAGGCTAGGCAATACACCGCAAGGCAAGGAAAGGGTAACGCATGGGAAAGCACGGTCAGGCGAGGCAAGGCTAAGGCACGACAACGCAAGGCTAGGCAATGCACGGAAGGCAAGCAAAGAGTAACGGAAGGATAAGGAAGGCAAGGGAAAGCCAGGAAAGGCAAGTGTAACGGAAGGAACGGCACGGCAAGGGGAAACAAGGCTAAGGCACGACAACGCACGCTAGGCAATGCACGGCAGAAGGCAAGGAAAAGGGTAACGCATGGGAAAGCACAGTCAGGCGAGGCAAGGCTAAGGCATGACAACGCAAGGCTACGCAATGCACGGAAAGCAAGCAAAGAGTAACGGAACGCAAGGAAGGCAAGGGAATGCAACGGAAGGCAAGGGTAACGGAAGGAATTGCACGCAAGGGGTAACAAGGCTAAGGCACGACAACGCAGGGCTAGGCAATGCACGGCAAGGCAAGGAAAGGGTAACGCAAGGGAAGGCACGGTCAGGTGAGGCAAGGATAAGGCACGACAACACAAGGCTAGGCAATGCCCGGAAGGCAAGCAAAGAGTAACGGAAGGTAAGGAAGGCAAGGGAAAGCCAGGCAAGGCAAGTGTAACAAAAGCCACGGCACCGCAAGGGGAAACAAGGCTAAGGCACGACAACGCACGGCTAGGCAATGCACGGCAAGGCAAGGAAAGAGTAACGCAAGGAAAGGCACGGTGAAGCTAGGGAAGGCTAATGCACGAAAACGCAATGCTAGGCAATGCACGACAATGCAAGGAAAGCTTAAAGCAAAGGAAGGCACGGTCAGGCGAGATAAGGCTAAGGCACGACAACGCAAGGCTAGGCAATGCAGGGAAGGCAAGGAAAGAGTAACGGAAGGTAAGCAAGTCAAGGAAAAGCAAGGAAAGGCAAGGGTAACGTAAGGAACGGCACGGCAAGGGGAAACAAGTCTAAGGCACGACAACGCACGCTAGGCAATGCACTGCAAGGGAAGTAAAGGGTAACGCATGGGAAAGCACGTTCCGGCGAGGCAAGGCTAAGGCACGACAACGCAAGGCTAGGCAATGCACGGAAGGCAAGCAAAGAGTAACGGAAGGTAAGGAAGGCAAGGGAAAGCAAGGAAAGGCAAGTGTAACGGAAGGAACCGCACGGCAACGGGAAACAAGGCTAAGGCAGGACAACGCACGCTAGGCAATGCACGGCAAGGCAAGGAAAGGGTAACGCATGGGACAGCACGGTCAGGCGAGGCAAGGCTAAGGCATGACAACGCAAGGCTAGGCAATGCACGGAAAGCAAGCAAAGAGTAACGGAACGCAAGGAAGGCAAGGGAAAGCAAGGGAAGGCAAGCGTAACGGAAGGAACGGCACGGCAAGGGGTAACAAGGCTAAGGCACGACAACGCAGGGCTAGGCAATGCACGGCAAGGCAAGGAAAGCTTAAAGCAAAGGAAGGCACGGTCAGGCGAGATAAGGCTAAGGCACGACAACGCAAGGCTAGGCAATGGACGGAAGGCAAGCAAAGAGTAACAGAAGGTAAGGAAGGCAAGGCAAAGCCAGGCAAGGCAAGTGTAACAAAAGGCACGGCACGGCAAGGGGAAACAAGACTAAGGCACTACAACGCACGGCTAGGCAATGAAGGGAAGGCAAGGAAAGGGTAACGCAAGGCAAGGCACGGTGAGGCTAGGCAAGGCTAATGCACGAAAACGCAAGGCTAGGCAATGCACGACAATGCAAGGAAAGCTTAAAGCAAAGGAAGGCACGGTCAGGCGAGATAAGGCTAAGGCACGACAACGCAAGGCTACGCAATGCCCGGAAAGCAAGCAAAGAGTAACGGAACGCAAGGAAGGCAAGGGAATGCAACGGAAGGGAAGGGTAACGGAAGGAATTGCACGCAAGGGGAAACAAGGCTAAGGCACGACAACGCACGGCTAGGCAATGCACGGCAAGTCAAGGAAAGAGTAACGCAAGGAAGGCACGGTGAGTCTAGGGAAGGCTAATGCACGAAAACGCAAAGCTAGGCAATGCACGACAATTCAAGGAAAGCTTAAAGCAAAGGAAGGCACGGTCAGGCGAGATAAGGCTAAGGCACGACAACGCAAGGCTAGGCAATGCAGGGAAGGCAAGGAAAGAGTAACGGAACGCAAGGAAGGCAAGGGAAAGCAAGGAAAGGCAAGTGTAACGGAAGGAACCGCACGGCAAGGGGAAACAAGGCTAAGGCAGGACAACGCACGCTAGGCAATGCACGGCAAGGCAAGGAAAGCTTAAAGCAAAGGAAGGCACGGTCAGGCGAGATAAGGCTAAGGTACGAGAACGCAAGGCTAGGCAATGGACAGAAGGCAAGCAAAGAGTAACGGAAGGTAAGGAAGGCAAGGGAAAGCAAGGAAACGAAAGTGTAACGGAAGGAACCGCACGGCAAGGGGAAACAAGGCTAAGGCACGACAACGCACGCTAGGCAATGCACGGCAAGGCAAGGAAAGGGTAACGCATGGGAAAGCACGGTCAGGCGAGGCAAGGCTAAGGCATGACAACGCAAGGCTAGGCAATGCACGGAAAGCAAGCAAAGAGTAACGGAACGCAAGGAAGGCAAGGGAAAGCAACGGAAGGCAAGGGTAACGGAAGGAACGGCAGGGCAAGGGGTAACAAGGCTAAGGCACGACAACGCAAGGCTAGGCAATACACCGCAAGGCAAGGAAAGGGTAACGCAAGGGAAGGCACGGTCAGGTGAGGCAAGGCTAATGCACGACAACGCAAGGCTAGGCAGTGCACGGCAAGGCAAGGAAAGAGTAACGGAAGGAAAGGAAGGCAAGGCAAAGCCAGGCAAGGCAAGTGTAACAAAAGGCACGCCACGGCAAGGGGAAACAAGGCTAAGGCACGACAACGCACGGCTAGGCAATGCAAGGGAAGGCAAGGAAAGGGTAACGCAAGGCAAGGCACGGTGAGCTTAGGCAAGGCTAATGCACGAAAACGCAAGGCTTGGCAATGCACGACAATGCAAGGAAAGCTTAAAGCAAAGGAAGGCACGGTTAGGCGAGATAAGGCTAAGGCACGACAACGCAAGGCTAGGCATTGCAGGGAAGGCAAGCAAAGAGTAACGGAAGGTAAGCAAGGCAAGGAAAAGCAAGGAAAGGCAAGTGTAACGGAAGGAACCGCACGGCAAGGGGAAACAAGGCTATGGCACGACAACGCACGCTAGGCAATGCACGGCAAGGCAAGGAAAGGGTAACGCATGGGAAAGCACGGTCAGGCGAGGCAAGGCTAAGGCATGACAACGCAAGGCTAGGCAATGCACGGAAAGCAAGCAAAGAGTAACGGAACGCAAGGAAGGCAAGGGAAAGCAAGGGAAGGCAAGCGTAACGGAAGGAAAGGCACGGCAAGGGGTAACAAGGCTAAGGCACGACAAAGCAGGGCTAGGCAATGCAGGGAAGGCAAGCAAAGAGTAAAGGAATGTAAGCAAGGCAAGGAAAAGCAAGGAAAGGCAAGGGTAACGGAAGGAACGGCACGGCAAGGGGAAACAAGTCTAAGGCATGACAACGCACGCTATGCAATGCACGGCAAGGCAAGGAAAGGGTAACGCATGCGAAAGCACGGTCAGGCGAGGCAAGGCTAAGGCACGACAACGCAAGGCTAGGCAATGCACGACAATGCAAGGAAAGCTTAAAGTAAAGGAAGGCACGGTCAGGCGAGATAAGGCTAAGGCACGACAACGCAAGGCTAGGCAATGCAGGGAAGGCAAGCAAAGAGTAACGGAAGGTAAGCAAGGCAAGGAAAAGCAAGGAAAGGCAAGGGTAACGTAAGGAACGGCACGGCAAGGGGAAACAAGTCTAAGGCACGACAACGCACGCTAGGCAATGCACGGCAAGGCAAGTAAAGGGTAACGCATGGGAAAGCACGTTCCGGCGAGGCAAGGCTAAGGCACGACAACGCAAGGCTAGGCAATGCACGGAAGGCAAGCAAAGAGTAACGGAAGGTAAGGAAGGCAAGGGAAAGCAAGGAAAGGCAAGTGTAACGGAAGGAACCGCACGGCAAGGGGAAACAAGGCTAAGGCACGACAAAGCACGCTAGGCAACGCACGGCAAGGCAAGGAAAGGGTAACGCATGGGACAGCACGGTCAGGCGAGGCAAGGCTAAGGCATGACAACGCAAGGCTAGGCAATGCACGGAAAGCAAGCAAAGAGTAACGGAACGCAAGGAAGGCAAGGGAAAGCAAGGGAAGGCAAGCGTAACGGAAGGAACGGCACGGCAAGGGGTAACAAGGCTAAGGCACGACAACGCAGGGCTAGGCAATGCACGGCAAGGCAAGGAAAGCTTAAAGCAAAGGAAGGCACGGTCAGGCGAGATAAGGTTAAGGCACGACAACGCAAGGCTAGGCAATGGACGGAAGGCAAGCAAAGAGTAACGGAAGGTAAGGAAGGCAAGGCAAAGCCAGGCAAGGCAAGTGTAACAAAAGGCACGGCACGGCAAGGGGAAACAAGGCTAAGGCACGACAACGCACGGCTAGGCAATGAAGGGAAGGCAAGGAAAGGGTAACGCAAGGCAAGGCACGGTGAGGCTAGGCAAGGCTAATGCACGAAAACACAAGGCTAGGCAATGCACGACAATGCAAGGAAAGCTTAAAGCAAAGGAAGGCACGGTCAGGCGAGATAAGGCTAAGGCACGACAACGCAAGGCTACGCAATGCCCGGAAAGCAAGCAAAGAGTAACGGAACGCAAGGAAGGCAAGGGAAAGCAGCGGAAGGCAAGGGTAACGGAAGGAACGGCAGGGCAAGGGGTAACAAGGCTAAGGCACGACAACGCAAGGCTAGGCAATACACCGCAAGGCAAGGAAAGGGTAACGCAAGGGAAGGCACGGTCAGGTGAGGCAAGGCTAATGCACGACAACGCAAGGCTAGGCAGTGCACGGCAAGGCAAGGAAAGAGTAACGGAAGGAAAGGAAGGCAAGGCAAAGCCAGGCAAGGCAAGTGTAACAAAAGGCACGGCACGGCAAAGGGAAACAAGGCTAAGGCACGACAACGCACGGCTAGGCAATGCAAGGGAAGGCAAGGAAAGGGTAACGCAAGGGAAGGCACGGTGAGGCTAGGCAAGGCTAATGCACGAAAACGCAAGGCTAGGCAATGCACGACAATGCAAGGAAAGCTTAAAGCAAAGGAAGGCACGGTCAGGCGAGATAAGGCTAAGGCACGACAACGCAAGGCTAGGCAATGCAGGGAAGGCAAGAAAAGAGTAAAGGAATGTAAGCAAGGCAAGGAAAAGCAAGGAAAGGCAAGGGTAACGGAAGGAACGGCACGGCAAGGGGAAACAAGTCTAAGGCATGACAACGCACGCTAGGCAATGCACGGCAAGGCAAGGAAAGGGTAACGCATGCGAAAGCACGGTCAGGCGAGGCAAGGCTAAGGCACGACAACGCAAGGCTAGGCAATGCACGACAATGCAAGGAAAGCTTAAAGTAAAGGAAGGCACGGTCAGGCGAGGCAAGGCTAAGGCATGACAACGCAAGGCTAGGCAATGCACGGAAAGCAAGCAAAGAGTAACGGAACGCAAGGAAGGCAAGGGAAAGCAAGGGAAGGCAAGCGTAACGGAAGGAACGGCACGGCAAGGGGTAACAAGGCTAAGGCACGACAACGCAGGGCTAGGCAATGCACGGCAAGGCAAGGAAAGCTTAAAGCAAAGGAAGGCAGGGTCAGGCGAGATAAGGCTAAGGTACGAGAACGCAAGGCTAGGCAATGGACGGAAGGCAAGCAAAGAGTAACGGAAGGTAAGGAAGGCAAGGGAAAGCAAGGAAACGAAAGTGTAACGGAAGGAACCGCACGGCAAGGGGAAACAAGGCTAAGGCACGACAACGCACGCTAGGCAATGAACGGCAAGGCAAGGAAAGGGTAACGCATGGGAAAGCACGGTCAGGCGAGGCAAGGCTAAGGCATGACAACGCAAGTCTAGGCAATGCACGGAAAGCAAGCAAAGAGTAACGGAACGCAAGGAAGGCAAGGGAAAGCAGCGGAAGGCAAGGGTAACGGAAGGAACGGCAGGGCAAGGGGTAACAAGGCTAAGGCACGACAACGCAAGGCTAGGCAATACACCGCAAGGCAAGTAAAGGGTAACGCAAGGGAAGGCACGGTCAGGTGAGGCAAGGCTAATGCACGACAACGCAAGGCTAGGCAGTGCACGGCAAGGCAAGGAAAGAGTAACGGAAGGAAAGGAAGGCAAGGCAAAGCCAGGCAAGGCAAGTGTAACAAAAGGCACGGCACGGCAAGGGGAAACAAGGCTAAGGCACGACAACGCACGGCTAGGCAATGCAAGGGAAGGCAAGGAAAGGGTAACGCAAGGCAAGGCACGGTGAGCTTAGGCAAGGCTAATGCAGGAAAACGCAAGGCTTGGCAATGCACGACAATGCAAGGAAAGCTTAAAGCAAAGGAAGGCACGGTCAGGCGAGATAAGGCTAAGGCACGACAACGCAAGGCTAGGCATTGCAGGGAAGGCAAGCAAAGAGTAACGGAAGGTAAGCAAGGCAAGGAAAAGCAAGGAAAGGCAAGTGTAACGGAAGGAACCGCACGGCAAGGGGAAACAAGTCTAAGGCACGACAACGCACGCTAGGCAATGCACGGCAAGGCAAGGAAAGGGTAACGCATGGGACAGCACGGTCAGGCGAGGCAAGGCTAAGGCATGACAACGCAAGGCTAGGCAATGCACGGAAAGCAAGCAAAGAGTAACGGAACGCAAGGAAGGCAAGGGAAAGCAAGGGAAGGCAAGCGTAACGGAAGGAACGGCACGGCAAGGGGTAACAAGGCTAAGGCACGACAACGCAGCGCTAGGCAATGCACGGCAAGGCAAGGAAAGGGTAACGCAAAGGAAGGCACGGTCAGGCGAGATAAGGCTAAGGCACGACAACGCAAGGCTAGGCAATGGACGGAAGGCAAGCAAAGAGTAACGGAAGGTAAGGAAGGCAAGGGAAAGCAAGGAAAGGCAAGTGTAACGGAAGGAACCGCACGGCAAGGGGAAACAAGGCTAAGGCACGACAACGCACGGCTAGGCAATGTACGGCAAGGCAAGGAAAGGGTAACGCATGGGAAAGCACGGTCAGGCGAGGCAAGGCTAAGGCACGACAACGCTAGGCTAGGCAATGCACGGAAGGCAAGCAAAGAGTAACGGAAGATAAGGAAGGCAAGGGAAAGCAAGGAAAGGCAAGTGCAACGGAAGGAACGGCACGGCAAGGGGAAACAAGGCTAAGGCACGACAACGCACGCTAGGCAATGCACGGCAAGGCAAGGAAAGGGTAACGCATGGGAAAGCACGGTCAGGCGAGGCAAGGCTAAGGCATGACAACGCAAGGCTAGGCAATGCACGGAAAGCAAGCAAAGAGTAACGGAACGCAAGGAAGGCAAGGGAAAGCAACGGAAGGCAAGGGTAACGGAAGGAATTGCACGCAAGGGGTAACAAGGCTAAGGCACGACAACGCAGGGCTAGGCAATGCACGGCAAGGCAAGGAAAGGGTAACGCAAGGGAAGGCACGGTCAGGTGAGGCAAGGATAAGGCACGACAACACAAGGCTAGGCAATGCCCGGAAGGCAAGCAAAGAGTAACGGAAGGTAAGGAAGGCAAGGGAAAGCCAGGCAAGGCAAGTGTAACAAAAGCCACGGCACCGCAAGGGGAAACAAGGCTAAGGCACGACAACGCACGGCTAGGCAATGCACGGCAAGGCAAGGAAAGAGTAACGCAAGGAAAGGCACGGTGAGGCTAGGGAAGGCTAATGCACGAAAACGCAAGGCTAGGCAATGCACGACAATGCAAGGAAAGCTTAAAGCAAAGGAAGGCACGGTCAGGCGAGATAAGGCTAAGGCACGACAACGCAAGGCTAGGCAATGCAGGGAAGGCAAGCAAAGAGTAACGGAAGGTAAGGAAGGCAAGGGAAAGCAAGGAAAGGCAAGTGTAACGGAAGGAACCGCACGGCAAGGGGAAACAAGGCTAAGGCACGACAACGCACGCTAGGCAATGCACGGCAAGGCAAGTAAAGGGTAACGCATGGGAAAGCACGTTCCGGCGAGGCAAGGCTAAGGCACGACAACGCAAGGCTAGGCAATGCACGGAAGGCAAGCAAAGAGTAACGGAAGGTAAGGAAGGCAAGGGAAAGCAAGGAAAGGCAAGTGTAACGGAAGGAACCGCACGGCAAGGGGAAACAAGGCTAAGGCACGACAACGCACGCTAGGCAATGCACGGCAAGGCAAGGAAAGGGTAACGCATGGGAAGCACGGTCAGGCGAGGCAAGGCTAAGGCACGACAACGCAAGGCTAGGCAATGCACGGAAAGCAAGCAAAGAGTAACGGAACGCAAGGAAGGCAAGGCAAAGCCAGGCAAGGCAAGTGTAACAAAAGGCACGGCACGGCAAGGGGAAACAAGACTAAGGCACTACAACGCACGGCTAGGCAATGAAGGGAAGGCAAGGAAAGGGTAACGCAAGGCAAGGCACGGTGAGGCTAGGCAAGGCTAATGCACGAAAACGCAAGGCTAGGCAATGCACGACAATGCAAGGAAAGCTTAAAGCAAAGGAAGGCACGGTCAGGCGAGATAAGGCTAAGGCACGACAACGCAAGGCTACGCAATGCCCGGAAAGCAAGCAAAGAGTAACGGAACGCAAGGAAGGCAAGGGAATGCAACGGAAGGCAAGGGTAACGGAAGGAATTGCACGCAAGGGGAAACAAGGCTAAGGCACGACAACGCACGGCTAGGCAATGCACGGCAAGGCAAGGAAAGAGTAACGCAAGGAAAGGCACGGTGAGGCTAGGGAAGGCTAATGCACGAAAACGCAAAGCTAGGCAATGCACGACAATTCAAGGAAAGCTTAAAGCAAAGGAAGGCACGGTCAGGCGAGATAAGGCTAAGGCACGACAACGCAAGGCTAGGCAATGCAGGGAAGGCAAGGAAAGAGTAACGGAAGGTAAGCAAGTCAAGGAAAAGCAAGGAAAGGCAAGGGTAACGTAAGGAACGGCACGGCAAGGGGAAACAAGTCTAAGGCACGACAACGCACGCTAGGCAATGCACTGCAAGGCAAGTAAAGGGTAACGCATGGGAAAGCACGTTCCGGCGAGGCAAGGCTAAGGCACGACAACGCAAGGCTAGGCAATGCACGGAAGGCAAGCAAAGAGTAACGGAAGGTAAGGAAGGCAAGGGAAAGCAAGGAAAGGCAAGTGTAACGGAAGGAACCGCACGGCAAGGGGAAACAAGGCTAAGGCAGGACAACGCACGCTAGGCAATGCACGGCAAGGCAAGGAAAGCTTAAAGCAAAGGAAGGCACGGTCAGGCGAGATAAGGCTAAGGTACGAGAACGCAAGGCTAGGCAATGGACAGAAGGCAAGCAAAGAGTAACGGAAGGTAAGGAAGGCAAGGGAAAGCAAGGAAACGAAAGTGTAAAGGAAGGAACCGCACGGCAAGGGGAAACAAGGCTAAGGCATGACAACGCACGCTAGGCAATGCACGGCAAGGCAAGGAAAGGGTAACGCATGGGAAAGCACGGTCAGGCGAGGCAAGGCTAAGGCATGACAACGCAAGGCTAGGCAATGCACGGAAAGCAAGCAAAGAGTAACGGAACGCAAGGAAGGCAAGGGAAAGCAACGGAAGGCAAGGGTAACGGAAGGAACGGCAGGGCAAGGGGTAACAAGGCTAAGGCACGACAACGCAAGGCTAGGCAATACACCGCAAGGCAAGGAAAGGGTAACGCAAGGGAAGGCACGGTCAGGTGAGGCAAGGCTAATGCACGACAACGCAAGGCTAGGCAGTGCACGGCAAGGCAAGGAAAGAGTAACGGAAGGAAAGGAAGGCAAGGCAAAGCCAGGCAAGGCAAGTGTAACAAAAGGCACGGCACGGCAAGGGGGAAACAAGGCTAAGGCACGACAACGCACGGCTAGGCAATGCAAGGGAAGGCAAGGAAAGGGTAACGCAAGGCAAGGCACGGTGAGGCTAGGCAAGGCTAATGCACGAAAATGCAAGGCTAGGCAATGCACGACAATGCAAGGAAAGCTTAAAGCAAAGGAAGGCACGGTCAGGCGAGATAAGGCTAAGGCACGACAACGCAAGGCTACGCAAAGCCCGGAAAGCAAGCAAAGAGTAACGGAACGCAAGGAAGGCAAGGGAATGCAACGGAAGGCAAGGGTAACGGAACGAATTGCACGCAAGGGGAAACAAGGCTAAGGCACGACAACGCACGGCTAGGCAATGCACGGCAAGGCAAGGAAAGAGTAACGCAAGGAAAGGCACGGTGAGGCTAGGGAAGGCTAGTGCACGAAAACGCAAAGCTAGGCAATGCACGACAATTCAAGGAAAGCTTAAAGTAAAGGAAGGCACGGTCAGGCGAGATAAGGCTAAGGCACGACAACGCAAGGCTAGGCAATGCAGGGAAGGCAAGGAAAGAGTAACGGAAGGTAAGCAAGTCAAGGAAAAGCAAGGAAAGGCAAGGGTAACGTAAGGAACGGCACGGCAAGGGGAAACAAGTCTAAGGCACGACAACGCACGCTAGGCAATGCACTGCAAGGCAAGTAAAGGGTAACGCATAGGAAAGCACGTTCCGGCGAGGCAAGGCTAAGGCACGACAACGCAAGGCTAGGCAATGCACGGAAGGCAAGCAAAGAGTAACGGAAGGTAAGGAAGGCAAGGGAAAGCAAGGAAAGGCAAGTGTAACGGAAGGAACCGCACGGCAAGGGGAAACAAGGCTAAGGCACGACAAAGCACGCTAGGCAACGCACGGCAAGGCAAGGAAAGGGTAACGCATGGGACAGCACGGTCAGGCGAGGCAAGGCTAAGGCATGACTACGCAAGGCTAGGCAATGCACGGAAAGCAAGCAAAGAGTAACGGAACGCAAGGAAGGCAAGGGAAAGCAAGGGAAGGCAAGCGTAACGGAAGGAACGGCACGGCAAGGGGTAACAAGGCTAAGGCACGACAATGCAGGGCTAGGCAATGCACGGCAAGGCAAGGAAAGCTTAAAGCAAAGGAAGGCACGGTCAGGCGAGATAAGGTTAAGGCACGACAACGCAAGGCTAGGCAATGCACGGAAAGCAAGCAAAGAGTAACGGAACGCAAGGAAGGCAAGGGAAAGCAAGGGAAGGCAAGCGTAACGGAAGGAACGGCACGGCAAGGGGTAACAAGGCTAAGGCACGACAACGCAGGGCTAGGCAATGCACGGCAAGGCAAGGAAAGGATAACGCATGGGAAAGCACGGTCCGGCGAGGCAAGGCTAAGGCATGACAACGCAAGGCTAGGCAATGCACGGAAAGCAAGCAAAGAGTAACGGAACGCAAGGAAGGCAAGGGAAAGCAAGGGAAGGCAAGCGTAACGGAAGGAAAGGCACGGCAAGGGGTAACAAGGCTAAGGCACGACAACGCAGGGCTAGGCAATGCAGGGAAGGCAAGCAAAGAGTAAAGGAATGTAAGCAAGGCAAGGAAAAGCAAGTAAAGGCAAGGGTAACGGAAGGAACGGCACGGCAAGGGGAAACAAGTCTAAGGCATGACAACGCACGCTAGGCAATGCACGGCAAGGCAAGGAAAGGGTAACGCATGCGAAAGCACTGTCAGGCGAGGCAAGGCTAAGGCACGACAACGCAAGGCTAGGCAATGCACGACAATGCAAGGAAAGCTTAAAGTAAAGGAAGGCACGGTCAGGCGAGATAAGGCTAAGGCACGACAACGCAAGGCTAGGCAATGCAGGGAAGGCAAGCAAAGAGTAACGGAAGGTAAGCAAGGCAAGGAAAAGCAAGGAAAGGCAAGGGTAACGTAAGGAACGGCACGGCAAGGGGAAACAAGTCTAAGGCACGACAACGCACGCTAGGCAATGCACGGCAAGGCAAGTAAAGGGTAACGCATGGGAAAGCACGTTCCGGCGAGGCAAGTCTAAGGCACGACAACGCAAGGCTAGGCAATGCACGGAAGGCAAGCAAAGAGTAACGGAAGGTAAGGAAGGCAAGGGAAAGCAAGGAAAGGCAAGTGTAACGGAAGGAACCGCACGGCAAGGGGAAACAAGGCTAAGGCACGACAAAGCACGCTAGGCAATGCACGGCAAGGCAAGGAAAGGGTAACGCATGGGAAAGCACGGTCAGGCGAGGCAAGGCTAAGGCATGACAACGCAAGGCTAGGCAATGCACGGAAAGCAAGCAAAGAGTAACGGAACGCAAGGAAGGCAAGGGAAAGCAAGGGAAGGCAAGCGTAACGGAAGGAACGGCACGACAAGGGGTAACAAGGCTAAGGCACGACAACGCAGGGCTAAGCAATGCACGGCAAGGCAAGGAAAGCTTAAAGCAAAGGAAGGCACGGTCAGGCGAGATAAGGTTAAGGCACGACAACGCAAGGCTAGGCAATGGACGGAAGGCAAGCAAAGAGTAACGGAAGGTAAGGAAGGCAAGGCAAAGCCAGGCAAGGCAAGTGTAACAAAAGGCACGGCACGGCAAGGGGAAACAAGGCTAAGGCACGACAACGCACGGCTAGGCAATGAAGGGAAGGCAAGGAAAGGGTAACGCAAGCTAAGGCACGGTGAGGCTAGGCAAGGCTAATGCACGAAAACGCAAGGCTAGGCAATGCACGACAATGCAAGGAAAGCTTAAAGCAAAGGAAGGCACGATCAGGCGAGATAAGGCTAAGGCACGACAACGCAAGGCTACGCAATGCCCGGAAAGCAAGCAAAGAGTAACGGAACGCAAGGAAGGCAAGGGAAAGCAGCGGAAGGCAAGGGTAACGGAAGGAACGGCAGGGCAAGGGGTAACAAGGCTAAGGCACGACAACGCAAGGCTAGGCAATACACCGCAAGGCAAGGAAAGGGTAACGCAAGGGAAGGCACGGTCAGGTGAGGCAAGGCTAATGCACGACAACGCAAGGCTAGGCAGTGCACGGCAAGGCAAGGAAAGAGTAACGGAAGGAAAGGAAGGCAAGGCAAAGCCAGGCAAGGCAAGTGTAACAAAAGGCACGGCACGGCAAGGGGAAACAAGGCTAAGGCACGACAACGCACGGCTAGGCAATGCAAGGGAAGGCAAGGAAAGGGTAACGCAAGGTAAGGCACGGTGAGGCTAGGCAAGGCTAATGCACGAAAATGCAAGGCTAGGCAATGCACGACAATGCAAGGAAAGCTTAAAGCAAAGGAAGGCACGGTCAGGCGAGATAAGGCTAAGGCAAGACAACGCAAGGCTAGGCAATGCAGGGAAGGCAAGAAAAGAGTAAAGGAATGTAAGCAAGGCAAGGAAAAGCAAGGAAAGGCAAGGGTAACGGAAGGAACGGCACGGCAAGGGGAAACAAGTCTAAGGCATGACAACGCACGCTAGGCAATGCACGGCAAGGCAAGGAAAGGGTAACGCATGCGAAAGCACGGTCAGGCGAGGCAAGGCTAAGGCACGACAACGCAAGGCTAGGCAATGCACGACAATGCAAGGAAAGCTTAAAGTAAAGGAAGGCACGGTCAGGCGAGATAAGGCTAAGGCACGACAACGCAAGGCTAGGCAATGCAGGGAAGGCAAGCAAAGTGTAACGGAAGGTAAGCAAGGCAAGGAAAAGCAAGGAAAGGCAAGGGTAACGTAAGGAACGGCACGGCAAGGGGAAACAAGTCTAAGGCACGACAACGCACGCTAGGCAATGCACGGCAAGGCAAGTAAAGGGTAACGCATGGGAAAGCACGTTCCGGCGAAGCAAGGCTAAGGCACGACAACGCAAGGCTAGGCAATGCACGGAAGGCAAGCAAAGAGTATCGGAAGGTAAGGAAGGCAAGGGAAAGCAAGGAAAGGCAAGTGTAACGGAAGGAACCGCACGGCAAGGGGAAACAAGGCTAAGGCACGACAAAGCACGCTAGGCAATGCACGGCAAGGCAAGGAAAGGGTAACGCATGGGACAGCACGGTCAGGCGAGGCAAGGCTAAGGCATGACAACGCAAGGCTAGGCAATGCACGGAAAGCAAGCAAAGAGTAACGGAACGCAAGGAAGGCAAGGGAAAGCAAGGGAAGGCAAGCGTAACGGAAGGAACGGCTCGGAAAGGGGTAACAAGGCTAAGGCACGACAACGCAGGGCTAGGCAATGCACGGCAAGGCAAGGAAAGCTTAAAGCAAAGGAAGGCACGGTCAGGCGAGATAAGGCTAAGGCACGACAACGCAAGGCTAGGCAATGCAGGGAAGGCAAGCAAAGTGTAACGGAAGGTAAGCAAGGCAAGGAAAAGCAAGGAAAGGCAAGGGTAACGTAAGGAACGGCACGGCAAGGGGAAACAAGTCTAAGGCACGACAACGCACGCTAGGCAATGCACGGCAAGGCAAGTAAAGGGTAACGCATGGGAAAGCACGTTCCGGCGAGGCAAGGCTAAGGCACGACAACAACGCAAGGCTAGGCAATGCACGGAAGGCAAGCAAAGAGTAACGGAAGGTAAGGAAGGCAAGGGAAAGCAAGGAAAGGCAAGTGTAACGGAAGGAACCGCACGGCAAGGGGAAACAAGGCTAAGGCACGACAAAGCACGCTAGGCAACGCACGGCAAGGCAAGGAAAGGGTAACGCATGGGACAGCACGGTCAGGCGAGGGAAGGCTAAGGCATGACAACGCAAGGCTAGGCAATGCACGGAAAGCAAGCAAAGAGTAACGGAACGCAAGGAAGGCAAGGGAAAGCAAGGGAAGGCAAGCGTAACGGAAGGAACGGCACGGCAAGGGGTAACAAGGCTAAGGCACGACAACGCAGGGCTAGGCAATGCACGGCAAGGCAAGGAAAGCTTAAAGCAAAGGAAGGCACGGTCAGGCGAGATAAGGTTAAGGCACGACAACGCAAGGCTAGGCAATGGACGGAAGGCAAGCAAAGAGTAACGGAAGGTAAGGAAGGCAAGGCAAAGCCAGGCAAGGCAAGTGTAACAAAAGGCACGGCACGGCAAGGGGAAACAAGGCTAAGGCACGACAACGCACGGCTAGGCAATGAAGGGAAGGCAAGGAAAGGGTAACGCAAGGCAAGGCACGGTGAGGCTAGGCAAGGCTAATGCACGAAAACGCAAGGCTAGGCAATGCACGACAATGCAAGGAAAGCTTAAAGCAAAGGAAGGCACGGTCAGGCGAGATAAGGCTAAGGCACGACAACGCAAGGCTACGCAATGCCCGGAAAGCAAGCAAAGAGTAACGGAACGCAAGGAAGGCAAGGGAAAGCAGCGGAAGGCAAGGGTAACGGAAGGAACGGCAGGGCAAGGGGTAACAAGGCTAAGGCACGACAACGCAAGGCTAGGCAATACACCGCAAGGCAAGGAAAGGGTAACGCAAGGGAAGGCACGGTCAGGTGAGGTAAGGCTAATGCACGACAACGCAAGGCTAGGCAGTGCACGGCAAGGCAAGGAAAGAGTAACGGAAGGAAAGGAAGGCAAGGCAAAGCCAGGCAAGGCAAGTGTAACAAAAGGCACGGCACGGCAAGGGGAAACAAGGCTAAGGCACGACAACGCACGGCTAGGCAATGCAAGGGAAGGCAAGGAAAGGGTAACGCAAGGCAAGGCACGGTGAGGCTAGGCAAGGCTAATGCACGAAAACGCAAGGCTAGGCAATGCACGACAATGCAAGGAAAGCTTAAAGCAAAGGAAGGCACGGTCAGGCGAGATAAGGCTAAGGCACGACAACGCAAGGCTAGGCAATGCAGGGAAGGCAAGCAAAGAGTAACGGAAGGTAAGCAAGGCAAGGAAAAGCAAGGAAAGGCAAGGGTAACGTAAGGAACGGCACGGCAAGGGGAAACAAGTCTAAGGCACGACAACGCACGCTAGGCAATGCACGGGAAGGCAAGTAAAGGGTAACGCATGGGAAAGCACGTTCCGGCGAGGCAAGGCTAAGGCACGACAACGCAAGGCTAGGCAATGCACGGAAGGCAAGCAAAGAGTAACGGAAGGTAAGGAAGGCAAGGGAAAGCAAGGAAAGGCAAGTGTAACGGAAGGAACCGCACGGCAAGGGGAAACAAGGCTAAGGCACGACAAAGCACGCTAGGCAACGCACGGCAAGGCAAGGAAAGGGTAACGCATGGGACAGCACGGTCAGGCGAGGCAAGGCTAAGGCATGACAACGCAAGGCTAGGCAATGCACGGAAAGCAAGCAAAGAGTAACGGAACGCAAGGAAGGCAAGGGAAAGCAAGGGAAGGCAAGCGTAACGGAAGGAACGGCACGGCAAGGGGTAACAAGGCTAAGGCACGACAACGCAGGGCTAGGCAATGCACGGCAAGGCAAGGAAAGCTTAAAGCAAAGGAAGGCACGGTCAGGCGAGATAAGGTTAAGGCACGACAACGCAAGGCTAGGCAATGGACGGAAGGCAAGCAAAGAGTAACGGAAGGTAAGGAAGGCAAGGCAAAGCCAGGCAAGGCAAGTGTAACAAAAGGCACGGCACGGCAAGGGGAAACAAGGCTAAGGCACGACAACGCACGGCTAGGCAATGAAGGGAAGGCAAGGAAAGGGTAACGCAAGGCAAGGCACGGTGAGGCTAGGCAAGGCTAATGCACGAAAACGCAAGGCTAGGCAATGCACGACAATGCAAGGAAAGCTTAAAGTAAAGGAAGGCACGGTCAGGCGAGATAAGGCTAAGGCACGACAACGCAAGGCTACGCAATGCCCGGAAAGCAAGCAAAGAGTAACGGAACGCAAGGAAGGCAAGGGAATGCAACGGAAGGCAAGGGTAAGGGAACGAATTGCACGCAAGGGGAAACAAGGCTAAGGCACGACAACGCACGGTTAGGCAATGCACGGCAAGGCACGGAAAGAGTAACGCAAGGAAAGGCACGGTGAGGCTAGGGAAGGCTAATGCACGAAAACGCAAAGCTAGGCAATGCACGACAATTCAAGGAAAGCTTAAAGTAAAGGAAGGCACGGTCAGGCGAGATAAGGCTAAGGCACGACAACGCAAGGCTAGGCAATGCAGGGAAGACAAGGAAAGAGTAACGGAAGGTAAGCAAGTCAAGGAAAAGCAAGGAAAGGCAAGGGTAACGTAAGGAACGGCACGGCAAGGGGAAACAAGTCTAAGGCACGACAACGCACGCTAGGCAATGCACTGCAAGGCAAGTAAAGGGTAACGCATGGGAAAGCACGTTCCGGCGAGGCAAGGCTAAGGCACGACAACGCAAGGCTAGGCAATGCACGGAAGGCAAGCAAAGAGTAACGGAAGGTAAGGAAGGCAAGGGAAAGCAAGGAAAGGCAAGTGTAACGGAAGGAACCGCACGGCAAGGGGAAACAAGGCTAAGGCACGACAAAGCACGCTAGGCAACGCACGGCAAGGCAAGGAAAGGGTAACGCATGGGACAGCACGGTCAGGCGAGGCAAGGCTAAGGCATGACAACGCAAGGCTAGGCAATGCACGGAAAGCAAGCAAAGAGTAACGGAACGCAAGGAAGGCAAGGGAAAGCAAGGGAAGGCAAGCGTAACGGAAGGAACGGCACGGCAAGGGGTAACAAGGCTAAGGCACGACAACGCAGGGCTAGGCAATGCACGGCAAGGCAAGGAAAGCTTAAAGCAAAGGAAGGCACGGTCAGGCGAGATAAGGTTAAGGCACGACAACGCAAGGCTAGGCAATGCACGGAAAGCAAGCAAAGAGTAACGGAACGCAAGGAAGGCAAGGGAAAGCAAGGGAAGGCAAGCGTAACGGAAGGAACGGCACGGCAAGGGGTAACAAGGCTAAGGCACGACAACGCAGGGCTAGGCAATGCACGGCAAGGCAAGGAAAGGGTAACGCATGGGAAAGCACGGTCCGGCGAGGCAAGGCTAAGGCATGACAACGCAAGGCTAGGCAATGCACGGAAAGCAAGCAAAGAGTAACGGAACGCAAGGAAGGCAAGGGAAAGCAGCGGAAGGCAAGGGTAACGGAAGGAACGGCAGGGCAAGGGGTAACAAGGCTAAGGCACGACAACGCAAGGCTAGGCAATACACCGCAAGGCAAGGAAAGGGTAACGCAAGGGAAGGCACGGTCAGGTGAGGCAAGGCTAATGAACGACAACGCAAGGCTAGGCAGTGCACGGCAAGGCAAGGAAAGAGTAACGGAAGGAAAGGAAGGCAAGGCAAAGCCAGGCAAGGCAAGTGTAACAAAAGGCACGGCACGGCAAGGGGAAACAAGGCTAAGGCACGACAACGCACGGCTAGGCAATGCAAGGGAAGGCAAGGAAAGGGTAACGCAAGGTAAGGCACGGTGAGGCTAGGCAAGGCTAATGCACGAAAATGCAAGGCTAGGCAATGCACGACAATGCAAGGAAAGCTTAAAGCAAAGGAAGGCACGGTCAGGCGAGATAAGGCTAAGGCAAGACAACGCAAGGCTAGGCAATGCAGGGAAGGCAAGAAAAGAGTAAAGGAATGTAAGCAAGGCAAGGAAAAGCAAGGAAAGGCAAGGGTAACGGAAGGAACGGCACGGCAAGGGGAAACAAGTCTAAGGCATGACAACGCACGCTAGGCAATGCACGGCAAGGCAAGGAAAGGGTAACGCATGCGAAAGCACGGTCAGGCGAGGCAAGGCTAAGGCACGACAACGCAAGGCTAGGCAATGCACGACAATGCAAGGAAAGCTTAAAGTAAAGGAAGGCACGGTCAGGCGAGATAAGGCTAAGGCACGACAACGCAAGGCTAGGCAATGCAGGGAAGGCAAGCAAAGTGTAACGGAAGGTAAGCAAGGCAAGGAAAAGCAAGGAAAGGCAAGGGTAACGTAAGGAACGGCACGGCAAGGGGAAACAAGTCTAAGGCACGACAACGCACGCTAGGCAATGCACGGCAAGGCAAGTAAAGGGTAACGCATGGGAAAGCACGTTCCGGCGAAGCAAGGCTAAGGCACGACAACGCAAGGCTAGGCAATGCACGGAAGGCAAGCAAAGAGTATCGGAAGGTAAGGAAGGCAAGGGAAAGCAAGGAAAGGCAAGTGTAACGGAAGGAACCGCACGGCAAGGGGAAACAAGGCTAAGGCACGACAAAGCACGCTAGGCAATGCACGGCAAGGCAAGGAAAGGGTAACGCATGGGACAGCACGGTCAGGCGAGGCAAGGCTAAGGCATGACAACGCAAGGCTAGGCAATGCACGGAAAGCAAGCAAAGAGTAACGGAACGCAAGGAAGGCAAGGGAAAGCAAGGGAAGGCAAGCGTAACGGAAGGAACGGCACGGCAAGGGGTAACAAGGCTAAGGCACGACAACGCAGGGCTAGGCAATGCACGGCAAGGCAAGGAAAGCTTAAAGCAAAGGAAGGCACGGTCAGGCGAGATAAGGCTAAGGCACGACAACGCAAGGCTAGGCAATGCAGGGAAGGCAAGCAAAGTGTAACGGAAGGTAAGCAAGGCAAGGAAAAGCAAGGAAAGGCAAGGGTAACGTAAGGAACGGCACGGCAAGGGGAAACAAGTCTAAGGCACGACAACGCACGCTAGGCAATGCACGGCAAGGCAAGTAAATGGTAACGCATGTGAAAGCACGTTCCGGCGAGGCAAGGCTAAGGCACGACAACGCAAGGCTAGGCAATGCACGGAAGGCAAGCAAAGAGTAACGGAAGGTAAGGAAGGCAAGGGAAAGCAAGGAAAGGCAAGTGTAACGGAAGGAACCGCACGGCAAGGGGAAACAAGGCTAAGGCACGACAAAGCACGCTAGGCAACGCACGGCAAGGCAAGGAAAGGGTAACGCATGGGACAGCACGGTCAGGCGAGGCAAGGCTAAGGCATGACAACGCAAGGCTAGGCAATGCACGGAAAGCAAGCAAAGAGTAACGGAACGCAAGGAAGGCAAGGGAAAGCAAGGGAAGGCAAGCGTAACGGAAGGAACGGCACGGCAAGGGGTAACAAGGCTAAGGCACGACAACGCAGGGCTAGGCAATGCACGGCAAGGCAAGGAAAGCTTAAAGCAAAGGAAGGCACGGTCAGGCGAGATAAGGTTAAGGCACGACAACGCAAGGCTAGGCAATGGACGGAAGGCAAGCAAAGAGTAACGGAAGGTAAGGAAGGCAAGGCAAAGCCAGGCAAGGCAAGTGTAACAAAAGGCACGGCACGGCAAGGGGAAACAAGGCTAAGGCACGACAACGCACGGCTAGGCAATGAAGGGAAGGCAAGGAAAGGGTAACGCAAGGCAAGGCACGGTGAGGCTAGGCAAGGCTAATGCACGAAAACGCAAGGCTAGGCAATGCACGACAATGCAAGGAAAGCTTAAAGCAAAGGAAGGCACGGTCAGGCGAGATAAGGCTAAGGCACGACAACGCAAGGCTACGCAATGCCCGGAAAGCAAGCAAAGAGTAACGGAACGCAAGGAAGGCAAGGGAAAGCAGCGGAAGGCAAGGGTAACGGAAGGAACGGCAGGGCAAGGGGTAACAAGGCTAAGGCACGACAACGCAAGGCTAGGCAATACACCGCAAGGCAAGGAAAGGGTAACGCAAGGGAAGGCACGGTCAGGTGAGGTAAGGCTAATGCACGACAACGCAAGGCTAGGCAGTGCACGGCAAGGCAAGGAAAGAGTAACGGAAGGAAAGGAAGGCAAGGCAAAGCCAGGCAAGGCAAGTGTAACAAAAGGCACGGCACGGCAAGGGGAAACAAGGCTAAGGCACGACAACGCACGGCTAGGCAATGCAAGGGAAGGCAAGGAAAGGGTAACGCAAGGCAAGGCACGGTGAGGCTAGGCAAGGCTAATGCACGAAAATGCAAGGCTAGGCAATGCACGACAATGCAAGGAAAGCTTAAAGCAAAGGAAGGCACGGTCAGGCGAGATAAGGCTAAGGCACGACAACGCAAGGCTAGGCAATGCAGGGAAGGCAAGAAAAGAGTAAAGGAATGTAAGCAAGGCAAGGAAAAGCAAGGAAAGGCAAGGGTAACGGAAGGAACGGCACGGCAAGGGGGAAACAAGTCTAAGGCATGACAACGCACGCTAGGCAATGCACGGCAAGGCAAGGAAAGGGTAACGCATGCGAAAGCACGGTCAGGCGAGGCAAGGCTAAGGCACGACAACGCAAGGCTAGGCAATGCACGACAATGCAAGGAAAGCTTAAAGTAAAGGAAGGCACGGTCAGGCGAGATAAGGCTAAGGCACGACAACGCAAGGCTAGGCAATGCAGGGAAGGCAAGCAAAGTGTAACGGAAGGTAAGCAAGGCAAGGAAAAGCAAGGAAAGGCAAGGGTAACGTAAGGAACGGCACGGAAAGGGGAAACAAGTCTAAGGCACGACAACGCACGCTAGGCAATGCACGGCAAGGCAAGTAAAGGGTAACGCATGGGAAAGCACGTTCCGGCGAGGCAAGGCTAAGGCACGACAACGCAAGGCTAGGCAATGCACGGAAGGCAAGCAAAGAGTATCGGAAGGTAAGGAAGGCAAGGGAAAGCAAGGAAAGGCAAGTGTAACGGAAGGAACCGCACGGCAAGGGGAAACAAGGCTAAGGCACGACAAAGCACGCTAGGCAATGCACGGCAAGGCAAGGAAAGGGTAACGCATGGGAAAGCACGGTCAGGCGAGGCAAGGCTAAGGCATGACAACGCAAGGCTAGGCAATGCACGGAAAGCAAGCAAAGAGTAACGGAACGCAAGGAAGGCAAGGGAAAGCAAGGGAAGGCAAGCGTAACGGAAGGACCGGCACGGCAAGGGGTAACAAGGCTAAGGCACGACAACGCAGGGCTAGGCAATGCACGGCAAGGCAAGGAAAGCTTAAAGCAAAGGAAGGCAGGGTCAGGCGAGATAAGGCTAAGGTACGAGAACGCAAGGCTAGGCAATGGACGGAAGGCAAGCAAAGAGTAACGGAAGGTAAGGAAGGCAAGGGAAAGCAAGGAAACGAAAGTGTAACGGAAGGAACCGCACGGCAAGGGGAAACAAGGCTAAGGCACGACAACGCACGCTAGGCAATGAACGGCAAGGCAAGGAAAGGGTAACGCATGGGAAAGCACGGTCAGGCGAGGCAAGGCTAAGGCATGACAACGCAAGTCTAGGCAATGCACGTAAAGCAAGCAAAGAGTAACGGAACGCAAGGAAGGCAAGGGAAAGCAGCGGAAG